>NC_135265.1:8426520-8730567 GCF_051311805.1 Agelaius phoeniceus | reverse complement strand
TGAAGATAAGAAAAGCCTCAGGAAACTAGAAGATGCTCATTTGGAGAAGGTATCTAGAGGGGGAGGTTAATACACAAACAGATTGAAGGAAAGCAGAAGAGTAAATGAGAAAGGCTTGGGGTCATTTTTTTTCTTCTTTTTAAAGTAGGATTAGTTAGTGGTGAAGAGATATCATTTCTATGAAGCGAAAATGAAAAAGTCCACTAATTACACACTATACGAACATGAGTAAGCCCAGCATTTTCTGAGTCACAACAAGCAGTTACAGAGTGACAGGGAAAACTTTTAAAGTGATGATTCAAAAATAAAAAAGGCATTTGGAGTCATTGAGCGTGCAGAGTTAGCCCAGGTAACCACATGATCTTATCATTACTACCCTTCATCTGTCTGCCGCCCTCTTCCCACCTAGCGTTTGATACACTCACTTGTTGCATCTTGTCTTGCAAGTGGCATGACTTCAATTGCAGTAATTGTGTGCATAAAGTTAAACATGCATGTAAATGTTTGCAAGATTGGAACCTCAGACTATAAACACTGGGAGAGGGCTCATCTCCTCTAATGTAATCATGGAGGGCTAGATGCAAGGGGGATTCAGACATAAGAAGAATTTTTGTGTATCATACAGGAGAAATCACATCATTATTATACTTTATTATTTTTTGTTTGATTCCTTTTGTCTTTGGTTATTTATGTCACCCTCACTTCCCTTTTGTGCTCCTACTTTTCTTTAAAACACACGGTGGCAGAAAAGGAGCTGTAGGCATTTAAACAATTCCATTTGCTTTCAAATTTGCTTTCAGATGGAAGGGTTAATATTGTGTATTCTCTTATCTGAATATAGCTCTCCCAAGGAAGCTACTGTGCTAATATTATACCAAATTACGTAGGTGTTGCATGAGGCTGTAATTTGCACTGGAGGTTTAAAGGTTGTTATTATTTATTACCTGCATTACAGCCGTATCTGAGAGTCTGGTGGGGAACCAGGGTTCTGCACAAACACCGAGCTGGAGGAAAGTCCCTGACCTAATACCAACCAGGAGCTCCACAGGCAGATCAGAGAGCATCCAGGTGGGGCCCAGGGCAGCGAGCCAGAGTGGATGGGGCTGCCCTTTTCTGGGAGACTGGGGATGTTGGGGTCTGAGTCTCTTTGGGCAGAGGAGAAGTAGCCAGCTGCCAGAACAGGCTCAGGTGACAAACTTCCCAGCAAAGGGGGAAGCAGTGGTACGGAGTGAAACTTGCTGAAAACAATTTTTAGCAGAATATTCTCAATACCCATGGGAAATTTCCTCTCAAAAAGCCCAGTCCCTGACCATGGAGCTTGCCCTACAGGATTAGAGGCAGCACAAGAATTAAGACAGAGGGAAGGCTGCAGGAGACAACAGGACAAGACTGGTCAGCCCCACAGACACGGTGAAGGTCATGATATAAGATGCTGTAAAAGAGACCCCTCTGCCTTAAATTCACAAAATGACTCACTAACCTATAATAACATTACCTAAAAGTCATAGTGAGCTCTTCATCTTCAAAGCACTTTACAAAGATTAACTAATTAATTTCACTGTCAAATCTTTTGGAGATCTAGTAATGGTATTTGGCTCTACCTCAGAGAGCAATTTTTTCCAGGTACTGGCAGGGTAAACATTCATAATGATATAACCAGTGGGAAGAACGTTTTTAGCACTTGAATGATATTTTAATGAGAGACAAAGGTTAGGAACTGACCCTGGACCAAAGGGCTTCACTGGGCCACTCACTTGGAAGTTGGGACTCCCTGTTGTTCCCACAGTGGTGCCAACACGACAGCCCACGTGGCTCACACATACTGCATTTTAGGAAAACCCAACAAAAAATGGCAGTTATTTTTAGATGTGTGCATGGGTGAGGGCGTTCTCAGGTTTCTGCCCGGTGTTCTCACACGTGTTGCCATGCTGGTGACATGGGCTGTGGGATTGAGCACAGCCTCAGCCAGGAAGCTTAAAAAGGCCGAGGGCACCTGGGTCAGGGCAACCCCGAGCACAAACACACTCTGGGCAGGGAATGGATTGACAGCAGCCCTGGGAAGAAGGACTTGGGGGTGTCCATGGGCAGGAAGCTCAGCATGACCCAGCAAAGCAAACCCACAGCCCAGAAAAAACCCAACCACATCCTGGGCTGCATCACAAGCAGAGTGACCTGCAGGTTGAGGGAGGGGATTCTGCTCCACTCGAGTGGGATCCAACTTGGATCTGGGGACCTCAAAATAAGAAAAACTTGGACCTGTTGGAGGGATTCCAGTGGCAGCCATGAACAGGGCTGGAGGAGCTCTCCTGTGGAGATTCCTCTCCCATGGATGAGAGAGATGGAGTTCATCCTGGAGAAGAGAAGGCTCCAGAGACACATAAGAGCACCTTCTAGTACCTAAAAGGGGCTGCAAGTGAGCTGGAGAGGGACTTCTTATCAGGGCATGGACTGGTAGGACAAGGGCAAATGGCTTTTAACTGAATGAGGGTAGATTTAGTTTAGATATTAGAAAGAATTTTTTTACTCAGAGTGGTGAGGCACTGGCACAGGTTGTCCAGAAAAGTTGTGGCTGTCCCATTCCTGGAAGTGTCCAAGGCCACGTTAGAAGGGGCTTTGAGCAACCTGCTCTAGTGGGAGGTGTCCCTGCAGGCAGGAGGGGTAGAAGGAGATCTTTAAAGTCCCTTCCAACCAAAACCATTTTATGATTTTATGATTTTCCCTTGTGGGCACTCACTACCTCTGTCTGTCACTCTTCTTCCCACCATGGGTCCATGGTCCAGGGCTGGACCCTCTGCCAGCCCCACACTCTGCCAACTAAGAATAAAAACATGGTGAGAGTGCAGCTCCCACGAAGAAGTTTCACTTTCAGTCTCCTGGCTACCTTGCAAAGAGACAGAGTAACTCCCAAAGGCATCTCCTGCCTCCCCCTCCAGATGCTCAGCTAACGTGGGCTCGGCATGCTTTGATTTATGGAGGCTGGGTCTGGCTCACAGTGTTCCTCCAGAACAGCTATATTGGCTGCAGGATGAAAAATTCACAGCAGCAGCAGCCAAAATTAGGCTGAAAAAAGTCTTCCATGTGGACACTGACAGGAGAGCGATTTTATCACTGAAGATTGTGCTGCCCAAAGAGGTTGTGTATCTACAAAAGTGGAAAATCTCCTACTGCTACATGCTGCATTGTGAGGACCTGCTGGCATTGCTGTGGGGACAGGCACAGGTATAAAAACTGATGACTTTCTGTGTGCTAAACCAGATTTCCAGTCCTTTGTTTAAAAATAATACTTGATAGAAACTCTCAAAAATTGAAAAATGTGAATACAAGATCATGTTTTTCCAGTCTTTATTCAACAAACTATTAGGTATGTACAATAACTCTCAGACTGCTTCTCCTGGAGTAAACAATTTCTCCTAGACTAAAAATTAACAGGAAATGAAAAATTTGTTGGTGCAAAAAAAAAAAAAATAAATACAGTGGCAGGTCTGGAAAGGAACAGAAAGATTATCTGTCTCATTTCTCTGCAGGAAAGCAATAACACAGTATTGTCACAGATAACTTGGAAATGTGATTTTGATTTCTAGTAATGGAAATGGGTAAATAGAAATGTCACTGTGTCATGGTCATTCCATCTGATGTGACCAGGGTTATATGCTGTGACTGAAAAGGAGCTGCACAGGCTACTTGTAAAAGTCTGACACTTGTGAAAAAAAAGAGCCTGAAATCTCATGACAACTCCTCAGACCAAGGGTATGTCAGCTATTCACACTTCACATCTCAGATGTAACAATATAAAAATGTTGCAGGAGTTCAAAATATCTTGCCAAAACACCTTGCTCTCTCATTTTTCACCTTAATCTCAGTATTGTTTATATTCTCCATGGCCCAGTACAGACCTAATTTACAACTGTGCATCTCATTCATCAGGTTAACAGAAACAAAATCCAGGGCAGAATTTCACACAGCTGAAGTTGTATATTGCTAAAAGTTCTCACTTTCATTTTCACAGTTGCTACAGGGGGTAAGGTGTTTTAGGAACAATTTTTTGCAAATACCATTACACACCACACTTTAAGCTGCTGCCAGCTTTTCCTTAGTCTGGCAATGGCACAAAGATGTCATTACCAATCAAAAAACCAGAGATGCCCAGTATGAATTTGAGACCCCCAGTGAGCTCAGTGAGATTTTTCAGTGCCAAGAAGGGACAATTTGGGTGCAGAACATTTGACAAGAGCTGTCTGTGTCTCCCTGGGTTGCCTAGGAACAAAGAGCAAATGACAACCATTTTGGGACACAGAAGGTAAAACTCTTCAGGGCATTCCCAAACTCTGAAAACCTCTTTGCTGCAATGAATGAGGTTGTGCTGCTGGATGAGGAGCTGTTGACCCTTGTGTGTCCCCTGTTGCCAGTGCTATCTTGGAATGCAGGGAGACTCCAAAATAAGAGTGTAGTGTTTCTTGGTGGCTAAGAGAACAAATCTTTCAGCTTCAGGAATGTGAAGTGCGGTTGGAGAAAGCCATCAAGTAGCGATAGGAACAAAAACACCAATGGCATCTGTTATGGATTGTAGCAAAGAAGATCCAGCTAAAACACACAGGATCATTCTTTCAGTCAAGACAACTAGGATACTGCTGCACATGTTGCTGAAATCTGAATGAGAGAGCAGAGTTAGAGTTATGCAGGGAGTTACAGCAGGGCATCTACAAACCAGTCCTTGTTCTAGTCTACATAATGCCTGTGTAGCAATTCATATCTGAAGCACAGCCTCTGCACCCCTAAACTCACCTGCCAGACCCCTCAAAGGAGCAAAACCTGAAGTGGAGGCATCAGCTATTAATTTTCAACAGAGTTAGTAGCCAGTGCATGCTGATACCTTTGAGTTTCAGCTGCCTGAGCTGCCCTCCTTCGCCTGCCTTTCTGTATGCACTCTACACTTCCCAGCTTCAAAAGGGTTTCAGTTTTGTGCTGTTTGATGCCCAGACTGTCAGCCTTGGTGCCACAGCTGAGGATTGTCAGGTAGATGAAAAGCCACAGGCCCTGGGAGGAAAGCCATCACTGTCTCTGTGTCCTTGCAGTCCTAGTTCAGCCAGCCAGGTAAGTACAGACATCACCCTCTGCCCATTCTTTCTGCTTTCCTGGGGTGGTTTTTGCACTGCAAATTATGAAAGTGCTTATGCTCCTTGCTGAATCAGGCCCCAATTCACCAGATTACCTGTCAACCCCACATTATGGATCAAGATGGGGAAAAAAATGGTCTCCTTACTGACTTTGATGGCCCCAGGACCATCAGTATTCTGCTGCTTCCAGAATTTTACCATGGCAGAAAGGTGATGCCTTGCAGTGGATAGCTACAGGTGCACCCTTCTAATCACCCACAGGGCCACGGTGTGTGAGGAACTAAAGAACAATGTCACCCCCAAGCCTCCTCCTCCCTCTTATTCCCAGCCTTGAGTTCACTGAGCTGCTCAGTCCAACAGAAACTGGGCTCAGGAATTGCCTTATTTCTACATTTAAGACACTGTTTCACTCACTGCTCCCTTTCTGGAGGGAGCAGAGCAAAGTGCATTAAGAGGTGGATTAAAGAGAGGAAGGAAGATAAATAAATAAAAAATACATATTTTCATAAGATTTTTCAGTATTTTTTTCGGTATGTTTCTTAAAAAATGTGCTGAATAAGTAATTTACCTCCAGTCTTAGAACCACGAGGTTTAATGAAGCTGACATTTCTTCCTCTCCAATGTTATGTCAGACTAAAAACCTTTTCAACTTATAATAGATATGTATGGTAATAGATATCTGAATGAAAGATCAAACAGACATTAAGTACTGCAGAAATAGCCTGGTAAAAAGATGAAGTCACCCTCTAATGACACTATTATGACATGCAGATTAAAAGAAGAACCAGTAAAAAAGAAGGATGATGATTGTGTTACTCCACTAAGGTATTTTACCAGTAAAATGAAGTTACTCACTTTCTGCATCTATCCACTCATCTGACTGATGTTTTAAGGGAAAAAAAAAATGTGCAGGAGAAAAGAACTGTTCTTGAAGGAGAAAAAAGCCCACCAAGCAAACCCTACCTGTATTTGGGGTTGGTATGTAGTATCAGATGAATATTGCATTTCAAGCGTTTGATCCTGTGCCTCCAAAAACTACAAACATCATAAACCAAAATTAAAAACTTTGCCAGCAGTCTGGTACACATAGTAGGTTCAAACTGAACCCCCTTGAGGAAAGGATAATTACTACCTTGTTGTAAAGCAGATGCATTTTTGGAAGCAGATGCGTGCAAGGTGACCATACTTTGGGAAACCACATTTGAAGTAAATATTTATTTGCATAACAAATAGAATACTTTCTACCAGCCCATTATGCAGCTAAGATTAGCTCAGACCTTTATAGTGACACTACATAGACAATGAACTGAAAGCAAATCTGAGCTGGTGCAGTTTTGCTGGTTCCTCAGCTGTCCAGCCCCGTGTGGGTCGGATGGGTGGAGAGCCCTGTGGCTTTGTGCCTGCCAGCAGTAAAGCCTCTGAGACAAGGGGTCAGAGGGTGATTCCAAAGCACAGGATCAGCAGGATAACTCTTCATCACAAGGGGAATATCTTGGAAGTTTGCTCGAGAAGGCTGAGGCTTCTCTACTCTGTGTGCTTGTAGATAAGACCATCTCCTGAGGAGAGAAGCGCTCATGGACACAGCCCACCTCTGCTGCAACCTATTTATATCTGCCACACAGACAGAGGACAACGTGATTCAGATGTTAATCAGTTCCTGGCAGCATTACAGAGCCTCCTTGAGTAAAAAGCAATCCAGCTCTGCAGATGAGGCAGAAGCACACGGGGCTTCATTGTACCCTCCTACTGCAAGTGCCTGACTTAGGCACAGAGACTGCTCCCATCCGGCATCTGCACAGGGAGCTGAGATCCAGCAAACCTGGATTTTAGGGCTCTGGTGTCTCCCTTCTTTCTTGAACTGAATTGCCATTACAGTCATGGCAACTGAGTGAGGTCTCTTGTAGGTGGTCTGAACACATCCCACATTGCCAGGCTCTGCCTTCATCTACTCCTCCCCAAGCCATGAAACCAAAACACAATCAATTTACTACTGGAACACCATCAATTTATTACTGGCTGCTAAGAAATGAGAAGCTGTTTCCCCTCTGCTAGCTTCAACATGGACTTTAAATGCAATTCCTTTCTTAGAAGAACCTGCAGAAATGGCACTGCAGAGTTGCATGTGGGCTCTGTCCCAAAGACTGCAGGCTGCAGCTTCTCACTCTGTGTGGAAATGGTTATTTTTTTCCTAGCTGTCCATGCTGTCTGGCCAGTCTAGGATGGAAACCAGCAATACATCCAGTCCTAGGTGCCTAGGACTTGAAATGCAAATTCTGTGCTGTGGCCTCTCACAGCCACGTTTGTGTGTGTGCCCAGGAGTGCAAGGAGGTGACATTTTTTCCAATGAATTTTCAGAACAAAGCATCACAGGTAGACAGCAGCAGATGTGTTCTGTTATGTTCACAAAGCACTTCTCCCTGTGCTGCAGGAGCAGCACATTAATGAAGCAGTCAATACATGGCTGCCTTTTTTCCTGCCCTTGACTGCTACCAGAGGCTGAGCTGGCTGAGTGAGCAGGGTCTCTGTAGCTTCCCTGGCTCCCTTTGAAGAGGTTTGTCTCTGTGATACAGCAGCACTGCTACATCCACAGAACAGTAAGTATTGCTGCCCTTGATCTAGTCCCTTTATGCCTGCTTGCTGCTCCTGGGCTTAACCCATCTCTCTTTGTATTTGCCTAAATTAAATACAATCATAAAAAATGACCATAGAGTTGACATGACAGAAATACTACCTTTTAAACTCAAAATGAAAATCTGTTTACCTACATGCAATTTTATAAAAAGAGGAGAGAGATTATTGAGTATAAAGGAGACTGACCTCAAAACCAAGCAGCAAGGCCTAACTTCACCCACACAATTTACTCTAAGTCTCCTTTGGGCTTGTTTTCTGCCTTCCTGACCCTGGAATATCATATTTTTCAGTTGCAAGTGTCTGAAATTACATGAGGGCTGTGCTGCTGCCTTTCAGATGGATGCTTTCACAGGGAGGTTGTAGGTATACTGCCTGGCAATCGTGAGGAATTCATGGTGATGAACCATTATCTGGCACAGCTGTGTCCCAGGACAGCCTCATGGGTCATTTTCCCTCTGCAAGATGCCCAAGCAATGTCTAAGGGAGTGCTGGCTGGCACATACAAAACCCTTTTAGGGTAGAGGCCAACAATTTACATGTGGATGGTCAGCAGTCCAGTGCCTGGGCTCACTCCTTGGGGATGCCTGACATATCTTAGATGTCCAGCATGATGTGTGATTAATTATTCTTAGTGGCTTCCTGCTTTTCTCCATTGAATAAAATGAGTTTGAAGATTGGCTTGCTTGGATTTAGACTCCTTAAACTTCAGATGGCAAAGGAGAGAAGATGAAGAACAGCCCTTTGCTGCTTTGCTGATACCCAGTAGCTGATGCCAAGTAAGAAACCATGATACATGTGGAATCTGGCATTGCAAATGATCTGTGTCACAGTGGGTGTTGAAGAGCATCATAAGGCAAAGTTGTAGGATCCTTATCCTGAAGAGCTCAGCATCTAAATGAGCAGCATATATACATACTCCTTGATGGATTTTATGATCATAGGTTTGTCCATAAGGGTTTGAATGAAGTCTTTCTCAAGAAGTAATTAAATCAATATATGAAAATCAAAATATTTTATTTCCCTATAAGAAATTAATAAAAATGTAAGTGAAAGTTGATCAGGACATACGGATTGTCAAAATTGTCACCAGACTTTCAGTGGGCCAAATTTGCCAATGTAGCAATAAAATTTACGTTAGCATCAGCAAAAAAGAGCAGGAATCTGATGCAACCACTTTCTGATGCAGCAGTCTGTGGGGCCCAACTCCCTCTGGAGCCTTGGCCATTGCATCCTCATTTATATGAGTGTGTATTGATTGTACAATGGCACAAAATGGGAAAGTGGTGATTCATACCAGACCTTCATCCATTTGACAAACTGGAGGGCACTAGCACACTGTGGTCCATAGATCTCTGGCAGAATTTAAATACTTCTGCGGCTTCCAGGGAAGATTGCTAAGAAGGATGAAAGAGTCCTGTGGGCTTACCTTGCACTTTGAAAGTAAATTGAGAGGAATCTACTCTTTTATTAGGAGGCATAATGAAGCTGACAAGACAAAACAAAGTCCAAATGCCACTGCAGTAGAAGTTGCTGGAGGCCTGATGCCCTTGCTCATGACAGAAGGGTAGAAAAGAAGCCTCTCCACAGTGGGCAGACAGGTTGTGCCAATTCATTGCTTCTCAATTGCCCCAAAACCTAATCCTTGATCACTACCCATGGATTTCTCTGGATTTTTCCAACCACTGGAGGGCTCACATTTTTTGTGGTTTAAACTCCCCTAACTGGGGAGAGGGATGATGAAAAATTTCATATGTTCTTGAGGATAAAAGCTTTCAACTAAAGCTAGTAGGTTTAGATTAGATATTAGGAAGAAATTCTTTCCTGGGAGGGTGGTGAGGCACAGGAACAGGTTGCCCAGAGAACCTGTGGGTGCCCCATACCTGGAGATGTTGATGGCCAGGTTGGATGGGGCTTGGAGCAACCTGAGATAGTGGGAGGTGTCCCTGCCCATGGCAGGGCCTTGGAATGAGATGACCTTCAAGGTGTCTCCCAACCCAAACCATTCTATGATTTTATGATTCTATTAGCTTTAAGCGTTCTCACATCTGCACTGACCTGCACAGAGGGCTCCATGATAGGCAGTCCTGATTACTCTTTAATCCATTTCTTCACAACTTAATTGTTATGAAATGCCCCAATCACTGAGCATGTGATCGGCAATTAAAGACAAATAGACCTTCAACCACAATAAAAAACATGTTGTTTAAATTATCTAGATAAAGGGAGGGCATTTCATGTAAGAGGCAATGACATACAGGCTATGTACAAAGGTACACAGACAGAAGAAGAAAAAGGTGATGAAACACATTAATAATACAACTCCAACAGAGTTTGACCCTATCACTAGATCATGCTGAGGTGCTTAAGGCTGAGTGGGATTTACAGATATTATTTTGGCCACCAGAGGGTTCCCATATTTTTCCATTTGTGCAACGGAAGCAGTGAGAGAGTAAAGAACATAGAAAAGCTGCTTTAAAAAATGTGTGAAAGCAACGAAGATTAAAAAAATGCAACCCCAAAGTAATGCAAGTAATCTACATGCAGGTCTGATTTTGTTACTGTAAAATTCAATGACTGCATTTTGCAAGGTAAAACCAGACATTTCTGCACTGGTTGCAGCACCCTCATTCTTATTTGCACCACTGCACATGAGATCAGGATTCAAGCAGCTGAAGATAAATTCCGTGTATGTAGGACACCTATTAAAGGTTTCATGTGATGTTAGAGTGAGTAGGTTAGTACAAAAGAAACCCCACAAAGTAAATAAGATTTCAAACGTTGTGGTATTGTCAGGGCAAAACCCCAGATTCCAAGTCAAGTTCAATCCTGCAAAGCTAGTAATGGCAGTGCTATTTTCCTAACTTGGCTTCAGTCACTACCGTGACTCTCAATTCTCAAATAATAGGTGATTCATCTTAATGTTATTTAGGGAAGGAGTCACAATGGCTTTGATAAGTCAAATGATGGTCAGATATTTTCCTTACAGCTCATTAATTTTCCCAGGAAACAATGGGCCAAATCCTGCTGTCAGTTATGCCACCAAAGTCAGTGTACTGGAGATGCTTTTTAATCTAGGCTGGATCCAGATCCCTCTCTGACATGTACAGGATGGGCTCTTGTGTTTTCTGATATGCTTCATCAGATCTCTTGGGGCTCTCCTGAAAATATCAACCAGAAATATACTCACTGCAGCAACCCAATAAAATCTCTCTGGAGGGTGTGATCAGGGATAGCCCTCTGTCTGAGCAGGTTCCTTGGAAACTTCATCCAAGGTTTCATGGTTCCACCAGAAGATTCAAGTTTTGGTGGGGGGAAAAGCTCCATGTTGCCTGAAAGGTGAGCTCAGAGGGCTGCAGTGCCTTTTCCCTTGGAGGAGAGACATAAGGTGGTCTCTCTTCCCCTTATTGGGGAGTTTGATGGCCAGAGAAGCAGCCCATGAAATCGTGTTTGTGGCTTTCCTTTGGTGACCTCCTGCAGAAGGAGCTTGAATGGGCTGTGAGGCCCAAAGAGCAGCTCTCTAAAGGGACTGATCATTCTGCTTCTTCCTGAGATAGCTCAGATGTCTTCAGTGCTGTGCAGGTTTCTCCTCTGTCAGCATACCCGGAACTCCATCACCTTGTGCAATATGGTCCAAAGGTTTGGCAAAATCAAAATCTCTTTCCTTATTTGAGGTCAGAGCCTGGTGCCTTCAATCACAGCAAACAGAGACTTGCTGCACAGTCCACTGACTTCAAGGAAGCTTCTCATGAAGAAATGTATTTATTCAGCTTGAATAATGGGCACAGGAATCTGGCTTTTGCTAATACAGGCATGGCTGCTTCGTAGATGCTACAGCACTCAGTATTATTCCAAAGTTTTAATTTTTAGTTCTAATAAGATGCTGACCTTCTAGATATTATAATTAGAAGACTTATTGGGAAGCCTAATATAATATTATACCCGCTGGGGAGTCAAAAGTGCAAATAGTAAAAATATCAAATCTCAATATTTAATTAATTGAAAAAGATTAAATTTCAACCTATTTCTCATTTCTGTCAGCTACTTAGAGTTGAGTATGATCTTTAGAATTTATGCAGATTTTCCCACAGACTTTCTGAGTTGGAATTTCAAACAACTACTTCTATGTTTGTAGACACACTGTGCAGCTTTTTTAAGACCTTCTCAACAAAGAGCTTCCAGGGCTCTGTGTGGGAGGAATTAATTGAATATGACTGCTCTAGTCAGGTGCCTAAACGGGATTCAGAGACTTGAGAAAACCTGGACTTTCTTCTTGGTGAAGAAGGCTTCTGGAAGACCGTGTATTAAATCTCCCCAGTCAGGCTGTTCCCAGGGAGCACCTTTGTCCCAAAACACACATAGAAAACTAGAATGTATAAACAGTTTGTTTCAGTGACAGAGGGAAGAGCAAAAGGCAGACAGAAACAGCTTTCACAATAATTGGGGTGACTTCCATTTTTGTGTCACTCCTGACCTTTATCCATCATATGGAAGGCCTTTCATGCAGACAAATGGAATTGTGCAAAAATAGCTGGAGAGCAGGTGCTTTATCAAATCACAACTATTTACCCTTATTCCTAATAATGATATCCTTACAGGGACTGCCTTCACTGGCTTACTGCACAGTAGGGATTTCTTGTCCAAAATATATAAATAAATGAAAATGGGCACTTGGTAAATAAACCACCAATGAGGGACCAGGAGTTCCTCTGAGAAATTTATTATTGCCAGACAATCCACAAGACTGCAGTTCATCTGTGGGACTGCTGTTCTGCAGTTGCATTTCTCCATGGTAAAGCAAATTTACAGTTCTCAATCATATGCCATGGGTCCTTTGATTAAATGTGGATTTACTGTACTTGATAGCCCACAGTAGCTTAAGTACCATAGAGTGTGTTACATAAATGCATGTTCAGGATTATTGCACATACCAAAATAGGCATGTACTTGATGGAGGTTGTTATGGTTTACAATTCCCTTTTCCCTTTCCCTCTCTGTGGTAATAACTGTACATGTATTGGCCTTAAACACCTATATGTCTTAAGCACAGGTTAAATTATAAAAGAGATTGCAACATCTTCTTTGTCCATCATCATCTAATAAATCAACAGGTCCATTTCTGTGGATTGATGTAATGGCATTTATGAGCATTGGCAAAGTCATATCCACTTAACTGATGCAATTAAGTAGTGCCGTGCTCTTATTATAATAATAATGGATTGACTGATGAGTAATTTATTTCTTTCCAATGTAACTGACAAAAATAGGCTATATTCATAGACAAGCAATGTATTTGGATCATAAAACTGCTGTCTTATCAAATCTACCATTAGCTTAGATTTATCCTCACCAGAGAGTGGTGAAAAACACTTTAAACCATGGACCAAGCTTAATGAGGTATCCTGGCCCTGATGTGTAAAGTCCCACAGAGAAGGTGAATATTTTACTAGCTATTTCTCATAAGAGAAGTGCTGCTAACACTGTCATAAAGAACTAACTCTCAGGGCTGCCAGCTGAACTCTCTAGTCTAAAGAAGGAGATGGCTGTGTTTGGTTTAATTTTAATTGAGTTTCCAGGAAAAATATTTCCTTATTGCCACTTGTTACTCCATACACTCTCCCTGACACTCCTTTCCTATCAATATTGCCTGGAGACCTGGCAATAAGTGAGATCAGTGCTTTTATCACCCTCAACGTGACATTTTGGAGTATCTTGTTATTTCCTGTGTTTATGACCATGATTTCATTGAATCTTAGAAGGATTTGGGTTGGAAGGTGCTCTCTCAACTTCTCTGGGTTATGCAAACAATCTCTATGTAGATTATTTGCATTACTTTGGGTTGCATTTTTTTTAACCTTGATTGCTTTCACACAGCCCCAGTTCTAATCACCCTCTCTCTTCATAGCTCCAGTTTTGTGGTCAAGGCCCTCCTCTGGACTCACTCTAAAAGGTCCATGTCCTTATTTTGGGGGTCCCAGAGCTGGATGCAGCACTGCAGGTGGGGTCTCACAAGGACAGAGCAGAGAGGCACAATCCCCTCCCTCGACCTGCTGGTCACACTGCTGGCCATGCAGGACCCCCTTGGCTTTCTGGGCAGCAAGCACACCCTGCTGGCTCCTGTTCTGATTCTCATGCACCAACAGTCCTTGGGGGTTCTTCTCCCCAGGGCTGCTCTCAATCCATTCTCTGCCCAGCCTTTGTTAGTGTTTGGGATCACCCCAGCCCCGTTCAGAACCTTGTACTTGGCCCTGTTGAACATCAGGAGGTTCACCTAATCCCACCTCTCCAGCCTGTCCAGGTCCCTCTGGATGCCATCCCTTCCCTCCAGGGTGCTGACTGCATCACTCAGTTTGGTGTCATTGGCAAAGCTGCTGATGGTGCCTCAGTCCCACTGCCCATGTCTCTGAAAAAAATATGAAGTAAACCCAATCCCAATCCCAATCCCTGGTCCTGAGGACCAGCATTCTTCCCTGGTTCCCTCTTTGAGTGCAACCATCCAGCCCTTCCTTAACCACCAAGGGTTCCACCCATCAAATCCACATCTCTCCACTTTAGAGGCAAGGATGTTGTATGGGACAGTGTCAAGAGCTTTGCACAAGCTCAGTTAGATGACAGCTGTTGCTCTTCCCTTACCCACCATTGCTGTAAACCTGGCATAGAAGGACATCAAATTTGTCATGCACAGGTACACAAGTGGGGAACAAGGGCCAAATTATCTGCTGGCTGGGGATGGACAGGGCTGTGCCAGCTGCAGCAGAGCTGCTCCACTTTACAGGGAGTCTGCAGGTGGGCAAGGGCAAACAATTCTTCCAGGCACCTCAGAATTTCTGCACTGCATCCTGGTTTGGCTCATTGCACTTACCTCTGTCATTTGCTCTGGGTATAAAAGCTCATCATTCTCAAGGGCATATTACATCCTTTTCCATCATCATTCTCTTTAAATTATGGGAGCAACAGCTCAGTCTTTCACTGAGTACAAGCCAAATGTGCCAAATTCCAATTTCACGTTATTTTATGGTTCAAGAACAAAAGAATCCACCAAAGTATCTTATTTGACCTCCTGTATAAGACTCAGAGAACAGAAAACAGAGCCTGAGACTCCTGCAATGACGGGGAACTAATAAACTGGGATAAGCCCAAATGATCCCCACAATTTCCAGGGAACAATGGAAGAAGGAGGATCCTGACTTTT
This sequence comes from Agelaius phoeniceus, assembly GCF_051311805.1. Classification (NCBI taxonomy): domain Eukaryota; kingdom Metazoa; phylum Chordata; class Aves; order Passeriformes; family Icteridae; genus Agelaius; species Agelaius phoeniceus. The sequence continues at coordinate 8,715,633 of NC_135265.1, read as the reverse complement.
GCAGTCTGGCCTCATGGAAACTACCCATCCACTCCCAAAATCTGGAAATTAGCATGACCTGACCCAGGAAGCAGGAATGCTGGTCAACACTCAGGAAAGGATGAGTGCACATGTCACCTGGGAACAGTATGCTGTCCCATCTGGGGGTTTCTTTTTATCTGTGGGGTATATTCTTTATGTTCCACGTGTTTGTGTGGGTTTTTTGTGCGTGCACACAATTCTTTACCAAAGAGAAATTCCTTCCTTGGTGCCTGAAGCCCGAGGTCCAGTGTTTGTTGTTGTTTGAAATAGTTTCATTTGTCTGAAATAACACTGGGGGCCAACCAAAGCTTCTTCTCTGCATGGATCATGGGTGGAAAACAGAGGATTAATAAACTCAAGGCCAGCAGAGATCACCACAACCACCCCATACTTCTGACCATGCTGTCCGTGACACCCTGATGAGGAGGGGAACAGCTCTGCTGACTGGGGAAGAGGTCTTCACTGCTAAAAAAAGAGATGAGACACCTATTTCTTCTCATCAAATGGTGGCAAATATCATAAGCCTCCCCAGCACTAACAGGCTCATCCTAAATGTTACACCAGGAAGCTAAAAAGATCTTTCAAATGCACCACATGAACACTAACATAAAAGTAGAAGATGTGGTTAATGGTATTGGCTGGCCTAAGAGGGAGACAGAGATCTACAGAGGTTTATTTACTGCTCTAAGTGATAACAAAGTTTGAAATCAAGGTGGTTTATGATTAAAGACAACAAATATGTTAATTTTTGCTCACTGGATCCAACTATCTAATGCAAGGTTAATTCATTGACCTCACTTCAAAGACATGATGTATTTAATTTTCAAGGCACAACTGCATGTTCCATGATGACCAATAAGATCATCAATGCTGTCTTTTATTTCTGGACTGAAACCTTTAAAAGAAGAGAAACATCTGATCTCTGAGAAGGTGTGATCTATGCCTGCACTCATGCATTCATATATTATTTATCTTGATCTACAAGTGAAGTCTTATAAAGGGGCCCATGGAGAAAAATAAGAGGAAAATAAGAAGCTTTTATGCTACCTTTCATCAGAAATGTTTATATAGAGTCCTCTCTCTGACCAGAGCCGACATCTCATTCCTGAAACTACAGGAACTCCTCTCAGGAAGAGGCACTAATCATTCTCACTGCTGCAGAATGTCTGGTTCTTGATGTGACCTACTTGCTCCTTCAAACTCTCCAAACTCTCTTCAAACTCTCCTTCCTCCTCACAGCTGATGTAGCCACTACCCCTGTCCAGCTACTGCTATTAGATCTTGAAGCATGAGCCTCCTAATCCATGCTCTGAACTGATCCACACAAACAGGACACAGAATCTTTGTTGCTGAATAGCTGTTAAAAAACTGGTTACAGGTCTTTGATGAAGCCCTTTGGCACAGGAGAAAAACAAAGATGAAATAATGTCCCAGTGACAAAGGTTGAGTGCTGAATCATGAGAAGTTCCCATGTAATGAAACAACCAAGCCTGCCTCTTCCAGGTGTAGTACCAAGATGCTGGCCTCTGAAAATTCAGCAGAATGGATTCACTGTGCTGGTGACCAACATTAAACAGGGAAATTATAAGAAAATCAAGAATAATGCCACTGACAAACAGGCTTGTGATGCAATGAAGAGAAGGTGTCAGCCTCTTGCTAATTTGTAGGCCCATATATTTCACTGTTCTGCCTGAAAGCTGAAGAGCTGTTGTGACACCACGGCCACCATACAGTTAAGGTCTGGAATGTGATGTTCTGGTGAGTTAAGAAAAACTTTTTGATTACCCATGCTTTTCACCTGGAATTTAAACCAGGGACTGGATATGAAACAGTTCTGGATGTGCTTTGGAGATAAGGACTCACTCACCATGCCAATAGGGTTCTTTTAGTTGCTGTTGTTACTTTATTTCTCTTGTGGCATTTATTCCAATTCAATTATAATAATAGTAGTTAATTTTAAAGACATCTTATTGAAACTTGAGAGACAAAAAGATTGGCAAAGATCTTTCAGATTTTTCTGAAAAAAGAATGATTAATTTGCAGTGATGGAGCAGTTTTGTACCATGTGGTCAAAGGGAGGTCAAAAAATGGGCATGCCTGAAGAAAAGGACAGCTCTTTTTGGGTGGGGGAAAGAAGAGGATGAGATGCAGAAATGTAGCAGAACTATTTTCATGATCATTGTCAAAGGAAAATCATGTTTGTAGTCTGGGAAGATGGGCAGAATGAAAAACTAATGTTTTTTCACAGCTGGATAGGCACCATGGGGGAAGAAAAGCAGCATATTCACGAATTTCTGTCTGCTTCTAAAATTCTGTCCCTAGTTTTTCAGCTTAGTCAATGTCTCTAAGAAGGCCTTAGGGATGAAAAATCAAGGCAGCTTGATTTCCAAGAGCTGTGAGCAGAAGTGGGCAGGCCTGAAGGATCAGGAGATGCTGAGCCTGCCAGAAGGTGTGTGCTGCTGTGAGATGCCACATACCTGCCTGTGGCCTCTGGAAATGACAGCAAGCCAGACAAGAATGAGTAAATGGTGGCACACAGAAGAAGGCAAGGAATTTAGAGGGATTTTTTTGCCTCACATTTGGGATGAGGGAGCTGTGTTGAGATACAACATGCAGGCTTTGTCTATTATATGCAGAGCTGGAGTGTGTTGACACAAGAACCATAGAATCATCCACCTGGATTGTGGCTGTGCTGCACATTCCCTGTACTCATGGAGCCCAGCACAATCAAGCCTATCTGAGGATCTTAGACAAGCACAGAATTCCTCTAGACCTGAGGTGAAGTATGGCCTTTGATTCACTCAGAACAAGATGCTGGAAGCTCAGGAAAAGGTGAAACACCGAGCTGCAGCTGACAGTCTGCCATGCCTTTTGGAGGCTGTCCACAAGAGGTGTGCACAGCAGGACCCAGGCCCACAGGGTTTAATGCAGCCTCTCACTGCCAGTCCCCACTCCCAGGATGCAAGAGAAACACAGGGAACCATTTCCACTTACATATAAAGGGAAGTAACTGCTACACCCCCCAAAAAAGCTAATTCTTGGGCCCATGCTGTCTGTGCAGTGCTCCCTTCCCTCGTTCTCTGAAGAGCTCTCCTCCTCTCCTCATACCTCACTCCCTTTTTTTCCCACTGGAATATTCCCCAGCACCATCCCAAAGCCTGTGAGGAGCAGACACTGCACTGCTGCTTTTTAGGAGGCTCCTTTCAACCCCAGTATATCACTTCATCATGAATACACAATGTATCTAGCAACAATCCCTTTTCTTACCACTGTCTTTTCGGGGAAGTTACTCTGAATATCCAGACAGCAAACAGCCTGGACTTGAAAACAGTTTCAGGAGAATTCATTGCTTTGATTATAAAATCCATTTTGTTTCTGAAGTGAGAACTAAACAGGCTTGGCTGTACCAGCAAACCAGAAATTCTAAGCAAGCATGCAATATGAGTATAGTGAAAAGGAAAAAGAATAGCCCAAAGGCATGGTGTGCAGCAAGAATACCTAGGAAGTGGAAGAAGAGTATGGCTTCTTCTAACGTGGCCAAGTTAGAGCCACTCTGGCTGTTCCCATATTGCACTTAGGTCCCTAATGTTTCCTAAAAGGTCCTTCAGTGACTGTTTAGGGAGAGTGAACACTTGTGGGTAAAGAAATTCTCGTGTGAACCAGTAACTAGACAAAAGGGGGAAAGGAGAGTTGAAATGTATGATCATGTTTTACCATTGGTGGGGGTTATCAGGGGAGTTCCACAGAGAGCCATCCTGGGACCTCTGCTCTTCAAAATATTAATGAACAAGTTGGAAAAGGAGCTGATAAGTAACATGACCAAAAAAACCCTCAACAACAAAAAAACCACCACCAAAATTAAAAGCAAAACCTAATTATGACGTATGGCTGAAGGTTTTCATGTTAATTAGTGACCAGTTGATGAAAACAGTCAAATGAAATGTATATGATAAATGCTGGATGTTAGATATAAAGAGAAACAATTTTAAATATCAGAAAAGTATAGTGTGTTCTAAATTAATTATTACTGTTCAAGAAAGAAGGTATCAAGGAAGGGTATCACATAAAAATACCAAGATGTAGATTTAAAGAAAAATAATTTTATTTTTTTCCCACATGCTGCCTAATTAAACTGCAGAACTCAATGCCACAGGATGTTGTAGGGGCCAAAAGTATAAATGGGCTCAAAAAGCAATTAGACAAATTCCTGGCTGAAAAATTCATGGAGCGTTACAAAACGCAAAGATGCAGATACAATCTCTGGCTCTCGGTGCCCCTAAGGCACAGACTGCTGGGAGGGTGTGCCAGAATAAAGTATCCCTCTACAGTTGCTCTGCTTTTACATTGTTCCCCGAAATTCCTGCTACAGGCCCTTGTCAGCAGCACTGGGCTGAGGAGGGATTTCTGCAGCCGCTGCTACGGGAATAGGCAGTTACTCATAAAGGTAAGGAAAAAAAATAGGAACTGAATCCAGCAGCATTTGTGATTGCTGGGAAAAAAAATGAGTCAGAAAGGATTTGTCAGTCATAAGGTAAAAAGATATTGTAATAGAAGAAGTATCAGTTTTAGTATGGGCTGATCAGTGTAAAATAAAGGGTATCAGTCTTGTACTGTCAGGTAGAAAGGAGGCTGCACACTCACTGGCTCATGAGGCTTCTGGGCCATAAACCACATTAAGAAATGAAATCCACACAGAAATGCTTTCTAAGACATCACTTAGGAAAAGACATAAACCCAATCTGTGAAGTTGTATATGTCATTGATGTATTCCTAGCAGCTTACCTTGTTTTTCAGCAGAATCCAAGGAAAGCCATTTGTATTTAAATGATGGTAGAAACGGTAAATTGTTTCATCTGGGAGTTTAATAAATGGTTTGCCCTAGTTTGTCAGAGTTCGCTGTAATTTTACGTGACTGGCCAGATAAATTTGCTGGAAATGATCAGATAGCAGGAGATTGGCAGAGCAGAGGAATTCCAACAGAATCTCAGAGTTAATGAATCTCCACCCGTGTCCAGACACGTGGATGGGGAGAAGGCCAGGCAGGAGCACCCAGCTGGGACCCTCTGAGCCCAGCACACCAGCTCTGATCCACCCCTTCCCACTGGTGGCTGCATCCATGGGGGACTGAGACTAAGGAGAAAGTATGTCTGAGCACTTGAGATGTTAAAAGACATATCCCAGAGCAAAATTATTATGATGCAAAAAATCATTTGTGTAGTGGATAAGCTGCACAAATGTCCTAGTGCTAAAAAACAACCTAATTCTGGGAATGAATCCACCAAGGCACTGCAGCAGACTCCACCCATTTTGGAGGAGCTCAGGTCCTGCTAAAAACTCAAATGCAGCCTCAGAGGTGCAGGGACAGGTTGGTGGGTTGAGAAGGTGTCCTGACCTCCTGTGCTGGGGCTGGAAAGGTGCACACCAGCTCTCCATGGGCCATGGCTTGGTGTGGTGGGACCTTTCTTCCCCCTGTTACAGTCAATCCAAACTGAAAGCTGCTGCTCATCTCCTGGTTTTAAAGCACCTCACTAACTGCTTCAGCAAGGAGGGCACTTCTTTTTAAGTTCATAGGTCTATTATTCCCCTGAAGTTACCCACCTAGAAAGTCTTCCTAAAGTTAATGGATTTGAAAGGGAAAATATGCCCTGAAGTGCAGAAGATTTCTGGTTATCCTGATTGTCTGTGCTCTGCAAATCAATGTGCTTGAATCTGGCTGAATCTACAGCCAGACAGGCTGAAAAAAAAAAAAATCCAGCAGGGGTTTGAACATCTTTCTTACATCTTAATAAGGATATTATGCCTAAACCCCTTTGTGACCATTTAAATGATAAGAGCATTAGAACCAAAGAGTGGCAAAAACAGCTCCCATAAGGAAAATGCATCTTAAGTAGCAAGTGGATACTCAATCTTAAATACAAGTATCCTTCCACAAAAATTCACAAAAATCAGGAAAAATGGATTGCCGGTCCCAGATTGCTATGTGGGCATAATTTATTTGTTTTTCCCAGTGAGTTTTGGTGAAATGCAAAAACTTCTACAAGGACAAGAATCTTATGTTTACAGAAAAAACAGAGTATAATAGATTTTTTTTTCCTTTTTCCTCCTGCATATTTGGATTTCTCTTGCACACAGTCTATGGCTTTCAGCTACAGGCTATGACTGATCCCTTGACAACTCCAGTCTCTACGATAAATTGTTCAAAGTCAGACCTGGGGCTGTGTCAGTTCCTAAAATATCAGGGGTTTATATCTTCTCTAGCCTCATTTTAAATTTAAATGATAACAAATGCAATCTGACCCCAGATGGAACAGAACATTTTTTTGTATCAGATTGGTGTTTTTGCTAATACAGCTTTGGTAAGGATCTCAAATCCTAAACAGTCTCAAACAATCTCAAATCTCAAAAAATCATTTATGCTGAATCCCCACGTGCTTCCTGAGAGGAAGATGGGCCATCAGCCACCATGGAAATGATGGATAGTGCCAACAGAGGCTGGCATTGCCTTGCAAGGAAGCAGTGCTGTGGTCTTCTGGGCACATCTTTTCCCACATTCTTCCCCAGTTCTTCTGGTTCTTTCTGAGTTGGTTTTAGCAAATGCTTTATATGTTTATAACGTGGATTTAAATTGGGGTTTTACTGGTTTGCTTTATTTGCACATTTACTTATTGCATTGTCAAAACAATGTATACAATGCTCTTCCTTGAATTTCAGTGTGACAGGACTCAGACACAAAAAGTGGGCTATTCCTTTGTTCTTCCCCAACACTCTTTTTTTTTTAAAAAAAAAAAAAAGGTCTGTAAAATACTTTCTAGCAGGCTGGGCCTACACCTCTGTTGTTTGGAAGAGGCTGGAGAGAACAAGGCTCACAGAGAGTGGAGAACAAACCTGGCCGTGCAGTTGTATGGCAAAAGGACTCTTCTGATTTTGTGGACAAAGGGAAATGTCTTGGGGCTTGTGCTCCACAGTGACATGGCTGATGGTCTGAGTAGCAAAGCACTTCTATCAAACACTGTTTGAATTCACAGACCTTTTTCTCTGTCCTTTAAATGTAGTTCTTGTCTGTCAGTAATCCCTTTCCTGTCTGCAACCAAAGGACAGCCTTGTGCCACGAACAAAGGGGAAAGAGATGCCACATATTGGTAGCCAAGATAAGGTACCAGTATTTAAACAACAAAAAATGCTCAGTCCAGACAAAGAGAGATATCTCTGATGAGTCCAGTGCAAATACACGCCCTCACATCTACTGTGGTCATCTACAGAGCCATTTTGGTTGGAGTTTTTTCCCTCTTTGACCCCTCATCACCTCTTTATTCAGCCTCTCCCAAGCAGAGCATGATGTCTGACTCAAGCTTTTGAACTCTCTGCATGTAAGTAGGTTTCAAAGTAAGCAAACAAGCTCCTACATCCCTTGCCTGTGTAGGTGTGTTCACATATTTTTATTTATTAAAAACAAAATAAAAACATAATCTGATACAATTAAAGATGTGTTTCAGAGAGTGGTCTGTGCAGAGAAATGCTTGCACCTGGTATCATAATTTATAATGTTTAAGAAACAAGTTGGCATTAAAAAAAATGAAATGACAACAGAGATAATAGGATCCAAAAGTCTCTCCCAAATTACTGAACAATAGAGAATTGGATAAGATCACTCAGGCTATTTTTCTAATATTTTAGAGTAGTAGTTGCCTGCTCAAGCCTTTGATCTCATAACTTTGCCAGCTGACAATAGATAAATAAGTGTTACAGACAATACAGCAAGAATGAAAATGGGTGCATTTTCTAGGGAGGCACTGAGATGTGAAGTGATAGAAGATTAAAGTGTATGTGAAGGGCAAATTTTGCTCTCAGTTGTCTGATGTACATGCAGACTTCTGAATATGGCCTGTTGCAGGAGGATCAGCTGAAATTGTTGATCCAAAAAACAGAGAAAGAAACAGGTATCCACAGTGGGTTTTGGGTTTTCTTTTTAATTCCCTGAGCTGATGGGACACTTATTTGTTAATCATGATGTATAGTTAATAATGCTGAAGGAACAGAGCAACTGTATAACAAAGTAACTGAAAAGCCATCCTCTCCAGGAAGAAAAAGATGGAAATAGAGACTCCCATTTTATATCTGTTATTTTGGATTGAGTGAAATAATAGCTCATCATGTTTGTAAGGCACGTTCTCAGAGTCTGGGAGGAGCAGTGAGGCAGAACTCTGTGAAGCACTGGGCTGGTAAAGGCCTGGGGTCCTGAGCCCTCCAGACTCAGTGGCACAGCCACAAGTGTGCCCAAAGGGACCATGGAGGCTGAGGGGGGTGTGCAGCCACCTCAGCATCCTTTCCAGAAATATTAAGAGCCACAGATGAAGCAAATGGGAGATGGTTGCAAAAGGCCACAGAATTCTCCCAAAGCCACCATAATTTTATGGTAAAGGAGAGATGGGAATCAGCAAGAGAACAGCTGGTAAAACCAACTCTGCTTTCCTGTTTCACTGGCTGGTATATGAACTGCAGGCACTGGGCAAAATAACAGATATTACTGACTCCTTGGCTTGGTCAGTGCAGAAATACATTCTCCTGATGGACATGCTCAGTTTTCTGTAGGCAGTACTGTGTGTACTGAGGTGAATTAAAGAGGCTGAAAGGAATACACCAATACATTTTAACTGTAGTGCAGGAAAACAAACTTTCCTTTCTCCACACCAAATAAACACCAATAACACCTAGAGACAATATTCAACAAAGGCAGAGTGAGCTCTGGATACCAAGTCCCGAAGACCCTGGTTTGTCACCCCTGTGGGATTTTGCTGTGTGACTGAAGTCCAGCATAGAACTTGGCTCTGGTCCAAACCCAAGGCCAGCAGAGCCTGAGTTTGTAGTTTTTTAAGAGATCCAGTCCTGCCATATGTTTACCAGCGATATCATAATTGTCTGTGCATCCTCAGTCTGCTATGGATTTTGCAGCAGCTGTCAATAGCACTCATTCATCACGGGCCCAGGATAATTGAAGCACTCCATCTGCTGCAGGGCCACTATTACCAACACTGATACTTGTGTCAGTAACTTACTGAAGAAGGGCCTGAACTTGCTCCTAGTGGAAAATCAATGGGAGGATTCCTGTTGGCAGAGTGGAGGCAGCCCTAACCCTTTCAGTACTGGAAACCGGAGCGGCTGCTCCGCGTCCGATTCACCACCCAGACCCTCTGTGCCCCTGGGTCTCTGGAGAGGAGCAAACACAGGCACAGCTCTGCTGTGATCACACAGCCTTTGCAAAGTGGTCCTGCAAGGCCCTTTGGAGCACAAATCCCCGCTGAGGGAAAGGGCAGGTACAGTAGAAAAAAGAACTGGGCTGAAGGAACACATGATGTGGGCTCACATGGACAAGAGAGGCAGAATTCAAGTTGTGCACTCAGTTTAAAGCCTCTGCCTGCATAAACAGTCAGACATGTTTACAGGAAAGTGCTAAAGGAATTAATCTGTTACTCAGCAACACTAATCAAGACTCCTACCCCATGCAGTTCACAAAGTCTTACATCTGTGCATACCTTTATATTCCTGTTCACAGCCAGCCCCATTCCATCTTCTGTCTGCTGTACAAACAGAAGGAAAAAAAAACAAGGTCTGCAAAAGAAAGCTGGCTATTGTGATAAAGCATTATTTTCTCTCACATAAGATGAATATTTTCTATCATTTGCAGTTCTCTTTTCTCCCATTTTTATCTACTTATTTTCTTGCAAGAAAAGAACAAACTTTTGAAAACCAAGGCAAGTTATGACCCTTTTAACAAAGAAGGGAAAACAGAAGCTGTTGTCATGCTGTTGCAAGTGCAGATGAGATCAAACTAGAACTTTAAATCAGAGCACCCTTGAACTTTCAAGGTCAGGTTCACCTCTAAAGTTTGCTGCTAAGGCAAGTCAAAGCCTGTGCTCAGATGGATGTGGATAGCTCCCACTGAGCTCAGCCTGCCCTCCCTGATTGTCACGGTAATATTTTTGTTGTGTTTGTTTACTCCAGTGCAGGTTCTCAAGGATCTGACTTCATTTTCATTCTTTCCTGTTCATAGCCAGTATAAGAAAGGCCACTTTCTCAAATATATTTAGGTTCTCTCTGTGCACACAATGATGTAATAGTAGGAAAATGAGAACTTTAGTGAGGACAGCTGTCCCTGAAGTGTCACTTCAATGGCAAAAAACAAAGAGTGCTGAAGGTTCAAAGAAGATAACACTACAAGGTCTCAAAATACAAAGCAAAACCCAGTGATTTCTCTTTTCATCACAGGAGCAGAGAAAGTGAGGCCCTCTTCTTCTGGGCAGTGATTTAGATGTTTTTTGAAACTTTCTGTTGTTTGGTACATTCTAGGCCTGAAAGTATTCAACAGATAGCACTTTTTAAATTGGATCAATGGGAATAGCAGAGAAGGGCAGCACTTTGAATTTCCTGACAGTGAAGTCCTCCGGAGTATTTTATAGTACCACAAGATGAAGGAAATCATATAAAATCTCTGTGTTGAGATGACTGGAAAAACTGTAAAGGAAGTTTCCTTTACAGTTGTCTTTGTCTTCCGTGCATGCCTCCTTATTTCCTCCAACACACCAGGAGTAAGGTAGCTTTGTTTTTTCAAGCAAAATGGGCAGGGAGAAAAGGGAGAAGAAAAATCAACAGTGAGGAATAGTTTGATGAGTGGCTGAAGTCAAAATAGAGACAACCTAAAAAATCATAGACATAGTCCACTGCTAAAGAGAATCATTTCATATCAGAAGGAAGACATAAGATTATTTTTTTATAAACTTTGATTTTTAGAAGAGACATAAAGGATCTGACTAAAAAAAAAAATACCTTTCTTTTCAATATTTAATGAGCCTTTATTTTTGTCCATCTACTTTCAGGACATGAAAACAAGCCTCTGACACAGGAACACACTCTCCAGCTGCAGTGTAACAGATGTGCAAACCATTAGTATCTGCTACCCATTCCAAGTCATTAAATCCGAAACCCTGCAGGAGGAGTCAAAGGTACCACCAGGGGACCTGTGGCAGTTGTGGTGTTTCTACTTAGCTGATTTCACTGGAAAGGGCCAGTGCTTTACCTTGAGGCACAGAGGAGAGTGAGGAACCCAGATCTGGATTAAACATGGATGAAATGACTATGGAAATGTACAGCTGGAGTCATAAGATGCATTTTCGGATCCCCTCAGTGTGGTGAAGGGGAGATAAGTAGTGTGTCACTGATGAGGGAAGGTGTAAATTGCATCCAATGGACAGAGTTAAAACAGGGAAGACCCTAAAATGCTACAGTGTCTGGGGAAAAGGGCAGAGGAATGATTTGTTTCCTGAGAGCTCAGCTCCAACAGAGCAATGGATGGTTCAAGTTGGACTCCAGAGAGTGTTACCATCCAGAGAGGGTCTGTGCCCACCAGCTGACCCAGGACTGGGGAAGCACTTTGTCATTTGCAACCAGTGCCTCTGGAAAAAACCCTCATCACAAGGTAACCAGCGCTGAAGAGGGACAGTCCAAGGATGGAACTGAAAGATGGATCTGCCCACGAAAACAACAAAAGTGCAGGCTGGGGAGCTGAATCTTCAGAAATGCCCCTGGCCCCTGTCCGCTGAGAACACAGCCCTGGTGGGCATTGAGACTGGACCTCAGCAGAACCTGACCAGAACAAGACCAAACACCTCAGGCATCTCCCAGAAGGCCAGACACCTTGATTTGTCTCAAGCACATCCAGATCCCCTTCTCTCCTCAGAAGACACTGTTCCTCCTGGGACAGAATGCCTCGAGATCTTCAGACCCCCAAATTCACAGCATTTTTGTCGACTGTGTGGCATTCCAGCCGCCGGCCGGCTTTCTGATGTCGCATGTGGGTGAGCTTTTGCTCACTCTCTTGCCATCTCTCTGCAAGCTGTGGGAGCCAGAGTGGGGCAAGTGTCACAGGCAATATGCAGAAGCAATTCCAGAAACTTTATTGCTCAGAAGTGGCACTCGGCCAGGAGAGGAGAAAGAGAAGAGCTCATAGTTGTGTGCTTGCACACACTGACAAAACTGCTACTGATGAATCAGAGAGAGAAATCTGGAGAGGTGACCTTGGGAGGTCACAGAAGACTCATTTTTGCCAACAAATATGAACATTTGCAATCATGCTGTGGCCTGATGCCAGTCACTGTTTTATGTGCTATCTCATCAAAACATATGAATTTTCAATAGCTGTTTTAGAGTCCTACTTGCTGCGGCGTTATATCTCTCCTACTCCTACAGGTTTTGGATTTTTGTACAGATACAAAAGCAGGGTATTGAGGAAAGCTGGCACTTGGGTTGGCATTGTTTCCCATGAACATTTTCCTGCATTCTGAAAATTGCCGACTGGTCAAGTGCCGGAAGGTCACTAAGCAACGTGGCAAAACTGATGACAGAAGGGAGGCAAAAAATCTCTGGGAAAATGAAACTCCTCCACTGTCCGGCCTGGAAGGTCAAAAATTGCCATTTTGAGATTGCTTGTGTTCAGGGAGGCTCACCCACCCTAGGTGTCAGCCCTTCAGAGAGAACTACTGTAAATATCGCCATCTGTGATGTTCCTGGTGAAGGACTCTGCTGATGTAAAGGTTATTACTCATTTATAAACATATGGCTGCTGTAATCCTTCGTTCCTCTGTTCATAGTGGGATTTGGGTTTGATTGAGCTCAGTTTCAAAACAAAGATTTTTTTTTTCCCTACTCAGCACTAAAGGGACATTATCAATTTGATTTATATTAATAAAAACAACAGAAACCAACTGTGGCAAATTCTTAAATCAATAGATGTGATCTGACTGAAAAAAAAATCCCATTGAAAGCAGTTGGTCTGAAGGAGCACCACCCAGTGCAGCCTGAAATCAAATCTGCAGTGACTGAAAAAGATTGTGAACAAAAAGGCAGAGGATTCTGCTATTCATCATTGTCCCAACCAAACAAAATAATACAATCTAACAGCAAATGTATGCTTTTCTGGCATTATTTCCATTTTGTAAATCCAGAGAGATAAAACACTGAGGTTTATAGTACGTGAGCTGACAGCATCTTTCAGTGATACTGTGATGGTGAAGGCTCTGAAAATGTGTTTTCAAACTATGGATTTTATTGCCTGTGTGTGTGATGTGTGAATACTTGAGCATATACATGCCTTTCAAATGAGCCCTTTAGATCTAAGATCCCGTTTCCTCCATATAGTCAACAAAGACCATAAAGCAATTTCTGTAGGAGCAAGAGTTCACTCAGAAGACCTGAAAGCTAAAAATTCCCACCAAACCAGTTCAGACACAATGCACAGTTTACCTGTTGTCTGTCTGCTTCCAGGAGCAAGGGGACCAGTTCATCTGGCTTATTGTAAATGTCTAGCTCAGGCTGAGATGAACTGCTTCCTAAACTCCTTTGTCTTTGGGGAGAGTTTTATAAGGCCCTTGATTAAGAGTTTTGATGGCAGTAGAGGCTGTCTCTGCATGGCTATCCATAATATTATGCAAATTCGGGGGGAAAAGTATTTTATTCACTGCTGCATTGAAATATCTTGCAGCAAACCACACCCCCCATCCCCAAATGGGCATGGCTGGACTCCACATAACAAGACATCTCTCTCTGTACTTTTGACCAGCAGATTGAATAAAATCAGAGCTACCAATATATGATCCTGTCTCCTGAGAAACATTTTTCCTGATGGGGAACTCATCTGCCATATTTTAGATAGTGTCTAAAAAACCTTGTCACTGATATTGCCTTGGATTACTCTAAAAGAATACTTTAGCACCCAGCCCACATTTCATCATTAATAATATTTATGTAATGCAGCTGCAAGGCTGAGCAGCACATTACGTCACCTCAGCTGAATGAAGAGCAAGTTGCACTTTCTAGATCACAGCACTGCCATGTTTGCATTATGTATGCTGGAATTCAGTAATGAAAAAATTTAAATGATGGGAACAATTAATCTGGCTTCAGGATTTTTAAAATTAAGGTTGCAGGATGAAGATGAAAATGTACTTCAGCATCTCAGGGGTTTTAACTTTTTAATGTTTAAATCAACTTTGAAAGGATTTCCTTTTTTGGAATGCTGAGGTAATTATTTTTAAAGGTAATCTTTTGTTAAAACTAATTTGTGAGCCCCTGAAATACAGTTGAAAAAGTAATGGAATTCATTGAGGGATCCTCACGTCCATGAGAAAGCTTCAAATGAAGAGATCTGAATTATTTTTTAATGCGAAAGTGTGTGAACATCCCTGATTTATGGCATCTGAACACCAAACTGCCAGTCCTTCCTGGATTGCTGTGAGATGGCATTTGCACTACAACAGAGCTCTCAGCACTTTCTTGCAGCAGAATTAAACATACCCATGCAGCTGGCTACTTCAGTTTCTGACAGGGTGTGTAAATGTCCAGGTTTTGGAATGTTTTAGATGGCAACACCTGGTATGCTGAAATCTCTACATGTTTGTGTTTTTCCTCTAATCCACATCATGTAATCTTTGAGCACACAGGGTTTCACCCTTGCTACATGCCTGGAAGAGATTTATTAATTGCAGCTACTTTAATGGAACAGAATAGAAGCACAGAGAGAATAAATGACTTGGCAGAGCCAGAAATAGAATCAAGATTTCCTAAAACCCATTCCAGTGCCTCAACCACAAACCCATTCCTGGGAAAAGACCAGGAAGTGTACCATACCTTTTTCCCCAAATTTATTCTATTAAATCTCTGCAAAAAGGTCTGTGGGCATTCTTGCTACAGTTAAAATAGTAGCATAATTCAGTTTATCTTGAACCTGTTCCAAGCAGGCTTGAGACAAATCAAAATGCCTGTGCAGTGCAGGTATTAGCTTTATTTTTAAGCCCACAGTTTAACTGTTGATGATTTCTCGTGCCCTGAGTTAGGGATCAGAAGAATTCAGATTTGCTTCTCACACCTTGTAAAATTCAGAGATACTCACTATTCAACTAAAAATTACAAGCAGACCATTTCTTGCAGATTTGCTGCTCCATGAATTTTACCATTAAGCTTTTAGCTACAATCACTCTCCACAAAGCTCAGAAAATTGTCTGTTGTTTTAAACTCATTGTTTAAGGGTTTTTACAAAACAGCTGCAGAGGGCAGTTTCACCATTCCAAGGCATCATGACTGGCGAAAATACCTGCAGTACTTCTTTTAGTTTTCTCCCCCAAAATTCCCTAATAAACACTAGAAGTGAGTTTGCCAAGTCTGTACTTACAGGCGTAATCTCCTATTGACACATGTATAAATTACAAGGGCAGAAGCACTATCCAGTCACAGGGTAATGCTCTATCAGTGAGATTTCTGGGATTTTTCAGCAGTGTACTCTGTATATGGCAACTGCTGGCTAGTGTTTGCCTATTCTTCACTTGCTTAAAACCTCTGGTTTTGTCTTGAGGGTCCACCTAAGGTCAACTTCCCACCCCCAACAGTGGCATAGAAAACTGCTCTGAAGGTGGAAGAAAATGCCTCTCCTCACTGAGCAGCCAGTGTTGATAAAACAGCTCTCTGTTGGAATAGCTCTAAGGGCAAACAGTGAGGAGGTTTACCCATTCAAACAAAGTTAAGAGTGAGCAAATTCTCTTAAAGATGTACCTATGTCTGAGATCTTTGTTTCGTTTTCAGTTACTTGATAGAAAATAAAGATAAAGCCAAGAGCAGGCTGCATTGAAAAAATCCTCTGTGCTCCTGAAGATATTTCCTTTGTGTTCAAGAGAAAAACACAAGAGAAGTCCACTTTAGCTAAACTTGTAATAATATTTTTTAAAAAATAAATAACAAACTCTTATATGTATATATATACATATTGAGCCCTTTTTAACCTTTGCTTTCTCACTGTTTCCAGAAAAGAACAAGAATGGGGAAAGTACATGTTTTGCCATGTCTAGTTTACTCCCTTTCATGGGGTCAGGTCTTAAAAGAAAACAATCCAAGGTGAAGCTGTGTGATTTGTAAACACAAGATGGTGGTTATATCATGAAATCTGCTTATAATTCTGTCACCTGTTTCCACTTGCCTGTCCACTCCTGGAGTGTCTGGTGGCATCTCTGGCAGCATGTCCACAAGGACTTTCCTAAAAATATGTCCACTGATAAAGTAGGACTGTGGGGTTTTCTTAGGGGTTGTCTGTCTTGGGGATGAGATTTGACAGGTTGGTCCAGTTTCAAATTTAGACAAGACCCAAACTGGAAATTCAAGATGCTGTTAGGAGAGGACCACAAACGAGGAACGAGTTAAGCCTGAAACATGGGGGCAACCCAGAACCGCCTCTGCCACACACACCAGGATCAAATAATGACTCAGAGCCCCCTGAAAGAGATGCAAGTCAGGAGCCTGCCCCACACAAACACACCTCCTCCTGCTTCCAGGGATGTGTCCTTTGAAGTAGATGTCCTGAAATTCATGTGTAGATCCCCAGGGATGTGAACAATGGCTTGACGTGCAGCTCTTGTTTAAAGGGGAGGAAGAGAAATCCTGAAATTCGCTGCCCCTCCTCCAGCCTCAGCTTCAGCTGGCTTTACATTTTCTGCTGTTTGAAGGTGAAGGGCTTCTCTCTGCTGCCCATCATCAGGCTGGCCTTATGGCCTCCTCCATGCAGCCAGTCTCACACTGAGGTGCTGCTCTCCTTCCAGGACTGAGCCTGCCCTGGGCTGACTCAGCAGGAGAGGTGTGCTCAACAGAACCATGCTGTAGACTACACATCTTGCTATCTGGGGGCCAAATCATCAAGTGCATGGAAAGGCTTTAGCAAACAGGCTTTTGTGAATGTTTCTGGACCTTGGGACTGTCAGGACAGCATCCTCCTCCATCCTGTTCCTCAGTCGCTGCCTGGCCATAGGCAGGGAGTAGTTTCTGCTGCCTCAGCCCAAACCCAGCAAACCTGTGGTGATAGACAGTGTGGAGATGTGCTCTGTATTGGGTGCCTGGGCTCACTCTGACCCTGCAGTCCTGCAGTGTATTTCCATGGATGGCTCCTGCATCATGAGCTGCTCCTCTTGCACCAAGATCTCTTCAGTGAAGCCTTTCAACATCTGCCTGGCGGGCCCTGCTCTCCCACGGCAAGAAAGCATCCTGGTGTCCTTCCAGTGCATATTCTCAATTTAACAGGTTAAACCTGACTGTTTCTTTGCTTACCTCCCAGGTGGATTTGCCATGGTGAGGAGTTCAGACCTATTCAGTGAGAGCAGGATCACATCAGAAAAGGCAGCACAGACAGAAAACTTCACCTTCTCCAGAGCTATGAGCTCATTCGCAGAGATAGAGCACTTAAAATGAATTAGTGTATTCCAACACAGCAAAAGCTATAAATAGAGTGTTTATAAATAAACCAGTTTTGTCCCCTGCTCAGGCACCAATTCAGCAGTCTCTTCCTCTGTGTCTAGCACAAGCACGTACTTACATCCCACTGATTGCAATGGGATAAGGCACTTGCTTTCAATTAGGCATGTTTTGCTTAATGTAAGCCATAATGCTAAATCTATCCAGGTACCAGCCCTTCTTTCCTGTTAAATCAATAGTGCTTAGAAGCCTAGCTCCCCACTGTGAATCCGGATTTTACATTTTAGGACAACTTCTATGTTTTATGAATAAGAGGTAGATATTTCCTGTTTCGAACGCTTCTGTTCGCTGCTCCTGAGGGACTACCCTTCCCTGCATAAGGGAGCCACTATTTGCATAGACCATCTTTCTTGTTCCAACACATGAGCAGCCTCCTGATGATGTTGTGAAAGAGAAAACATCACAACTGTGAGCAAATCTGTTGAAACAAGGTTTAATTTGAAAGCAAATGCGTGGAGGTATCACATGTAAGCAAACACACAACGCTATCGTACCAAACACATTTTGATGGGCCCAGTCTAAAAACCCTAAATCTTTCAGAGATGTGCCTTTGTGGATTGGCAAGAAGAGCCAGAACATATGGCTCAAAGACATCTGCTTGGCCAGACACCCTGAGGACAATATTGGCATACCCAAGGAAGTGGCCAAATGTTTGATATGATCCCATGCAAACCTGAACACAGGTTCATGCCACCACTCACACCAACTAGACCCAGAGTGAAAATATCCACCAGACATCATTTTGCAGAGATGCTTAAGATGCCCAAATTGGACTCTCTGAGCCTATAAACAGCTTTTCATAGTGACTCAGGCAGGGTGCCTGGCGTGAATGGACAGAACCATAATTTGCACCATAATTTCAGTTCTAACACACCAGCTCTACTGATCTGATTTTGCAGTTTGAGTCTAGCTTGAAAGCTTATATTGACACACAGAAATACCTGAGGTAAGAAATTGCCTTAAATACAGCCGTTATTTACCTGCAAATTGCAAACATGGTTTTGCCCTTGCTGTGTTTGCTAGCTCAAGAAATGTCATGTGGATATGTGAGACGCCTCTGAGCCTGCCATCAGGTCACTGGCCTCTCCAATGAGTCTCGCTGCCTCTTTAACCATTTTCTCCTTGGCTGCTCTTTACATCAGAGTGCAAAGCTTTTTCCTCACAGAAGTGCTGTGTTTTCCTGCTTACCACCCTCTGAGCATTTTATTTTCTTTAAATTTAGCTGCAAGCTCATTTTCTTTGCTTATTTTCACATGCTTTCTATACATGCACCGAAAATACAATCATCAGTGCTTTGTTTTGTTTTTAAATACAGCAGCTAGTTCCAGAATAAGCTGGTGCAAGCAAATGAAAAATCTCCCACATTTACATCAGCTGTGCAGCAGACCCACAGGCTGAAAGCAGAGCAATGCCCAACACCAAGATAAGACCTTAGCTTTTGAAATAGCATTTTCTCCAGCCTTAACAACTAATTCTTCTAATTCAGCCTTAGAACTGGGAAGAATGTCATTGTTTTAAGGAATTCTGACATAATTAATACCATATATTAAGCTTAATGTTGGGGCTGAATTTATACACAATTAAGTCACACATTTAAAATAATATCCCTTCTCCTGCTGAGATGCCAGGATGATCTTTGCCAGGGCCAAGTGAAGAAAATTATTTTTCATTTCAATCTCTTTAAATGACAGAGGTCTCTGTATTTGTATGTACACAAGGTAGGAATGGTTTCAGTATCTTTTAGACTGTCAAATGACAACTTTGGGCTCTTCCATCCTGCCTCTGAAACTTTCTGAGCACAAAAATCTCTAAGCACTAAACATTCTGCAGAGCCCCCTTGTCTTCTGTAGGGTTTGAGGGAACTGTTAGGTTCAGCTGTGCACCCCACCAGGCAAAATCAACCCTAATTCTTGCTGAAGGTTTCTCCTGTCTCTTGTTAAGAAGTGGGGCAGAAAGCAGTTTTGGGTTGTTCACATCTGAGTTGTTTCAGAGAAATCTATTTGTTCTCACAAGGGGAATAATTTCTTTGTGTAACTTTGATTTTTTTTTTTTTAAGGAGAACGGTAAGAACATTGAAAACAGTAGAAAATTTCATTTTATCTTGGTCAATGCTCAAAAAAAATCTTACCCTTTAAAACAAATTTGTAGTATCTTCCAGCCATGGTGTCTGGAGATGCCTAAAGAATCTGCCAATGTCACCTGGACCTTAAGAACAAACACATTCATCTTGAAAGGAGAACAGATTAAAATAAAGGGGTGAACTCTACTCCCACAGAAATTTACCCAGCAGAAACATTTCTAAAGCACCAAACAAACCCTGCAGTGGCTGAGTCCTCAAATATTCTGTATTAAGTACTGTCTCTGGAGAGGTGCTTAAAAATTCATAATACTGTGTATCTATTGATGTATTTAACGGAACTCTGGAGTAAGGAAGTAGAACTCTCCACCACTGTCAAGATAACACGGCCAAATTTTCCTTTGGATCTGTACACCTCCAGATGAAAACCTGAGTTCCCTAGGGGCCCAGATATTATAGTTGGAGCTGACAGCTTGGATCTCTATTGTGAGAAATTATTCATGATATTAGCAGTTCTTTCCTCTTAAGGCAAGCATGTGAAATATTACATCTTCACTCAGATTTCCTGCAATAACCTGATACATAACTCAATATTAGGAGACATTCATCAGCAAAAACAAACGTGTAAGTGTTAGTGCAGCAGTATAATATAACAGAACTCGATACCAGGATGTAGCTGCTGAAATGAACTTGCAAAAAATAGCAACTCTATAGACATTACATCAAGTGAGGAGCCTTTTAGGGAAGGCAGAGAGATCCATGCACTGTGAGCCTTTCTTGCTATATATCACATCTTTCCTCTGCATGAGAGAAGTTCAGCTTCAGAATAGAACTGCACTCTCTATTGCACTGTGAAAATATTTGCCCTTTTTTATCTGTTACTCCAGTCTAACACTGTCAATAACCTAATTGTTGAATATATGGGAGTAAGCTGTGGGTTGCTATTGAAATGCTTCCCCTGAAGATCTGATATCAAACATGCAAGAAACAAGAGGGAGTTTGAGCCCTGCTTTGGAACAGGGCAAAGCTCCTCCTTGGGTCATGGTTTTCTGCTTATGTGACTCTGAGCTCAGAATTTACCCTTCAGGAGTAGTGAGGCATGAGGAAAGGACACATGCAGGGGATGTGCACTACACACACCTAAAATGAAAGCAAATTTCAGTCATAAAGGAGTCTCATCTTGAATAAAGTGCAAATTAAATCAACTGCCATTATCCTTTGCATTTAACCAAAACCTGACTGTACCTAAAAGGCTCTGAACAAGGTAGTTTTTATAATTTCCGTATTCTTATACATTAAATCCTACTTTTCCCTGAGCAAATGCACAAGGATGAAATTGATGATTTGACTTCAAAACTTTTGATTCAGGTTTCACTGTGTAATCATCTTGCAGAGTGTAGGCTCTCTCTGCTCGCTCAGGCCCACGTTATGCAGGCTTTGAAACACAAAGCACAGTAAAGAGTGAAAACCCTTCTAACTTCAACATCTGAGTGACCCTGTTCTTCTTCTGAAAAGGAGATTGAGGTTTCAAAGCAAATTCTGCCCTATAATCTATACAATATTAAGTAATCATAGGCACATATAATGAGCAGCAATAAAATCCCAACAAGCCTCCTTTCCCAGCAAAAGAGGAATAGTTCTACAGTGCTATTTAATTTATACTTTTCCAGATGTATTTGAAAATAAGGGTTATAGTCTATAGCTCCTGTCTGCACTGGATAACTTTATATGGCATCTGCTTTTCCAGAATGCAACAATCCATGAAGTACCCAAGGAAGTCTAAAGTCTTAAGAGGTCACAATGCAAAAGAGTTTCACCTGAGTTAGCGCAAGGTTCCACAGCACCACCTGTAAAATCACATATTCTTGGACAAAGGGCAGGAGCATGAGGTAGCAGGGATGCTTTTGCATGGTAAATAATGCTCCAGAAAAGGTGGATGAACCAGGGGTGGGGGCAGATGTGGACTTGATGATCTGCAATGGTGAAAGGAGATGGAGTAGTTGTGCCTTCTTCTTCTAAGAGGGATGTTTCTCTTTCCCAGCAGGAAAAGTGCTACAGCTCCATCCTGCCAGGAACAGCAGCACCCAGTCCAGCATTTCAGAACTCTGGCACAAGCAAAGTGGACAGTGGGGCCCTGGCAGCCCCTGGCAGCCCTGCCAAAGGCAAGTGGATGCTTTGTCGACCCCAGATGAATTCACAATACTGCTCTGAAGAGGGTAAAATTTTTTCACAAAATTACAAATGGAAAGATTGAAAAAATTCCTTATGACTTATCTTGTGGCTAGTGGCAGGAATAAAATGTGCACTTCCTGCCTGAAAGCCATGCCTTTACCCATAAGGCCACCCTCACTTCCCACTGACATAGCTGAAGAATTACATTGGGTGAGTCACCAGTAACTATTTATATTTGAAGGCTTAGAGCACTTGCTATTAACCAGAACACAGAAGTTGTGCTGGGCTGATGCAGAGAGCAACTTGTGGATGCCCAGGGAAGGTCTCACTTGCATTTCCAATCCGTCCTCCCACACTATCTTTGTCATAGGGCAACAAGTAGCACAGTGGCATTTTATGTGTTGATTTTTTTCCCCACCCACTCTGATTTCCGCCTCCAATTTGACCTTTTGTTTGCCAGAGATGTCCACTGAAAAGGCAACTGGGTCATCACACCATGAAAGACCAAACATTTTGATGGTCCCAAGACACTTTTCTACATATTTTCTACTACAGCTCAAAAAGGGAGCTGAAAGGTTTGCATAGTCCATTGTATTCAGAAAGATCCCATGGATTCTTTCAACATTTTGGTCTACAAAGAATTAAACCGGCAAAATATGTATTTGCACTGACTTCACCTTTGGGTGCTGTAAACCTGAATAACATTCTGTAATTCCCATCCACTGGCAATACAGTCCTCTCCCAGTGGGGAATTTACTATGGCCTTTGCAGATTAGGTTAAAAAGTCCAGATTCAAATGGAAGAATAAATAATTGAGCATTATTTTAAAAGCTATAATAAGGCTATAATAGATTCTTAAGGTGGGTTTAATACATGGTGATTCAGTTGTTAGAGTCCAACAGGTTTCATTTAACCAGAGCTCACAAATATCTATTACATTTCCTTTTGACATGCTTATAACCATCCATAATAATTATGTATGTAACACACTCATAAATCCACTGACTCTATATTAAACCTCTCTGAACCCTTTCTAAGTGGAATCTTAATACAAAGGGTGAGAAAGGAACTCCATTATGGAAATAGACCCAGGTATCAGGAACCATCCAAAGTTAACAATTTCAAGCGCACGCGAGAGAAGGACAGTGTTTTGCCAGTTGTGTGCAACTATGTGTGCAAAGCATATTCTAATGAAATTGGGAGAGAAATCAATACCTATATTCTGAAAACAGTGAACTGTAGAGCAGTAGATATCTACATGCTGCCCTGATAATATCTGCCTCACTGCATATGCCCATTAGTATGTGTCTTATTTTTGTTCTTTCAAAGGCAGCAGCCACACTGCCTTAATAAAATGCAAGTTTTGTCTCTCCCACATGCAAATTTTTTTTCCCATAGATTTCGGTGGCCAGAAACTCTAAGACAATATGAGTATTTTGAAAAGAAACTAGTAGATGGATTAATACAAACGTGAGGTTCTCAGACCCTTTTGCATGGGCTTGGACACTGGATTGTCTGCAGAAGCATTACTCAACCTTTTTGACTCCCCGAGGAAGGAAAAGAAGGAGGCATTTTCATTTTTCAGAGATGCATTTATGCTGTATAATTCTGGGCAAGGATCACTCCAGCATAATTGTTTAATCATTTCTTTAAAACAATGCAAATGGAAGGCAAAGTTATTTTGATTCACCACAGGCTGAAAGGCCTTGGCTGAGATTTCATAGCAGACAATAGAAGAAAGACTGCAAAGAGATAACAAGGAAAACATGATTAAATCACAGAAGTGACATAAAATCAATAGGAGGAGGCAAGGATCAATAATTCTTTGCTCTGAGTAACAGTCAGTAGTGCTTGTACTCATTTTCAGATTTTTCCAAGATTATTTCCTGTTTGATTTGTGTAGAGACTTTCTTTACAATATTGCTCTTTTAGCATTTTTATTAAAACTATTCTTTTGTAGGTATTTATTGCCTATTCATTTGTGCTGGCTTATAAAGAGCATATGACTAATCACAAAATAACAACATGGAGCAATTATTTAAGAAAAGTTAATGTGACTTCATAGCTATAGTAAAAGGGAATTTTCAGCTTTTCACAGCTGTACAGCGGGTTTCATCTAGTCCTTCACTTATTTTGTCAGTTCACAGTATTTGCTGCTAAATGTCCAGAAGGCAGCAACAATTCATTAAATCCAGGCATTCCAAAACAGAGCAGATGAAGCAGAGACTCACCACCATGGAGTCAGAAGGATTTATTGCATTTATGCTGGGTTGAAAGAGGAAGAGGACCAGAACAATTGCATTCTGCAAATTGCCTGCATTTTACAAACCCATCACAGACCTAGAAGCCTATCTCTCAAGTTTCTCTAAAAATACCTGTTATGAAGCAGCCCAAGCCTTTACAATATTCCAGCAGAAAAAAAACTTGTGCAGATGCAAACCCACAGCACCACCAATTCATCCCATGGTGCATCAAGAGAAGAATATAAATGGTCCTAGTCCTGGGTTAACAATTAACACAGTGCTAAGCCCCAGCCCCTGACAACTCTTCCTGTATCTGATTGCCACTGGGTCTAAGGATGTAACTGCCCAAATACTGTGCCCCCCATTTTGGTGTCACTGGAAAGCCCTAAGGTGGTTGTGCAACATCCACAGATCCTGAAACTTCAGTGTCAGCTTTCATAACTATCCTCTGTGGGACTACCCTACTGTACCAGCAGCTCTGACAGTTTAAAATTCATCTGTCAGGCTACAGAAAACACAAGTCTGGATTGCAAACCTCAGCAGCTAAAGAAAAAGCTGTTTTTCTTTGCAATCTAATGCTTTTTCTCTTAGGTTTCATTCTAGTCTGGTTTTCCTTTCATTGCTTTGATGATGGGACAAGGGATAATGAATAATATTCCTTTTAGGACAAGGGATAATGGCTTTAAACTCAAGGAGGGAAGGTTTACATTAGATATTAGGATGAAATTCTCTGCTGTGAGGGTGGTGAGGCACTGGCATAGGTTGCTCAGAGAAGCTGGGGATGCCCCATCCCTGGAAGTGTCCAAGGCCAGGTTGGATGGGGCTTGGAGCATCCTGGGATAGTGGAAGGTGTCCCTGCCCATGTCAGGGTAGGTGGAACTTGATTACCTTTAAGGTGTCTTCCAACCAATATAATTCTATGAGTCTATTATTATTTCTGCCTTATGAGGGTAGCAAATTATGAAATGCTTACCTGGATGACTCTCTTAGCTGATACTTAAAACACCATCAAACCTCAGTGCAGTTTCACTGTTTTGACAACAGTGGAACCAGGAGTTTGTCCCAAATACTTGGTAAAGTCAGGGTAGTTGGTAAAATCAAACTGCTTTATGTCCTAGGAGGATTTTGGCTCTTGCATTTAAAACTTGTGAAGAACCAGCTGAGTTCATTTTAACTTCCTTCTCCCACAACAATAACTGAAAGAGCTTCACTTCACATAGAGCAGTTTGAAGTGGGAAAAACACCGTGACCAAGAGGTCCCCCCAAAAGCAGTGAGGGGTACAGAGATATTACCTTGATGTATATCCTACCTATAATTATCTCCCAACTCTTGTGTTCATTCCCTCAGGTGCTTTGACTTAAGTGCCTTCAAAAACACCTGATTGTATAATGATAAACTTACTAAAATTGCAATTAATGGAGTTCTTCACAGTCTGCCCTTGATCCTCTGGCCAGATGAAGCAGAAAACCACACAACAGAGCACACTCTGATTTTTCTGAAGGTGGGAGAAATTTAGAAAGAAATATATTGTAAGAACAAACAGAAAAGAAGAAATCCCACAGCTCTGAGGGGTGAAACAACTGTTCACCTTTAAATATAAGGAATGGGAAGTCATAACAGCACACTTTAGATATGCTCTGTTGACTTCTACATGAGCAGAGTGCAGAAAGCATGGATCCCTCCTGGCTCAGGGATCATCAGGACAGGAAAAAAAGAGACAATCAGCTGAACTATTTCATCTCTAAAACACCCTACCAAGGTGGAGAAAACAGCTGGAATAAAGCTGTGATGGCAGGAGTTTCAGCCATGTGTTAGTGCTGCCAATTTGGTAATAATTACACCCTCGAGGAAATTCAGACTTCTGCATGTACACAGGACTGGGAAAGTCCTTGAACACTTGGTCAATATCTAAGTACACACCAGCTGATCTGAGTGCCTTAGGTACATGAGGTAGGTAGGAGAATTATGGAAAGCAGCATTCTCCAAAAAATATCCTTATTGCAAAATACTCACCCTCAGTGGAATTTAGTTCATTATAGACTATATTAGGATAGTATTTTATGTAATAAGTTATATATAATTATATATAATATGTATTATATATAATTATATGTAATATTACCACTGAAAACCATCTTGTTAGATCTTATAATCGTCTCACAATATTTCCTTTCAAGGTCATGTCCAGTGCTGAATGTGGTTCAGAAAGAGTCAACAGGAGACACCAACAACTGTCAAATTTTGTTCTTTGGAAGCTCCCCAAAAAAGAGAGCACAGGTTGCCAAGGTTCAGAGGAGCTGAGCAACCATTAACTTCATAGATCCTTCCCATTCAGGCCTATTCTTCTAGAAATTAAAAAGGCTTCTGAGAATGGATAATAGAAATACAGTATAAATATGATACAGGGAATACAGAATACAGCACCTACGTTCGAATCAGGGATGCATCTTTAAAAGCAGAGTTGGTTGGTTTTGATTTTCTTACCTTGTAAATAAAGTTGAAGAATCATGTATGTATTTTGGGCTATATCAAGCACCTTCTAGTGGTCCTCTAAAAACAGAAAGGAAAGAGACATGACTCCAGCATCTCCACTGTTTAGACAGGACATTAGTATTTGGCAGGGATATAACAAATTACACCAACCTGTGTGAAATCCCTATTGCAAGGGAAAATGTAGAATTATGAGATTTCAGCAGCAGTCAGCTAATGGAAAACTCAGCCTATTTGTGCCTTTTTGTTCTGCCTGGAGAACAGAAATGTCCATATGCTCTAGAAATAGCACATCCCTTGCTGCTGTAACTGCCAGGGCTAAAAATTGATCCCTGTAGATGACAAGGCTGGAATAATGGTGGGTGAGCAATACAGGACTGGGTGGTGGCAGCAGCCTATCAGGACTTACAGGATACCCCAGCAAAGGGTTAAGCAAAATCTGAATTCAGCCTGGCACACCAGCCCTCACACCTGTGGCCCTCTCCATCAGTGTCAAATTTTTTCAATGGCCATCACAGCTGGACCCATGAGACAGAAGGAAAAGTGATGAGTAAGATGATGGGTTTTCTTTAAACTCAGAAAATTCTAAATTATTTCACTTTTGAAGTGTGCAACAGGCAATTATATGAAGAGCTGCACACAACTTCATTCCAGAGAGGTGTGATGGTGTAACACCACTGGGCAAACACAAAGGTTCAAATGGCATCCCTGGACTGTTTGCACCTGCTTGCTCTGCTCACACCTTGCAAATGCAACCAAAATTGTTTCTATGTTGGTCAATCTAATTTATAACAATACCAAAAAAATCAGGGGCATTTTTCATGTGGAGGCAGCAACATCTCAGGCCAATGCCACACTGGGAAATGCTGCTAAATGGTAAAAATGGAAATAGAATATTTGAGGAAAGTAGCTTGGAGAACCTTAAAATGGAAGGAGATGTTTTTATTGTGGTATCAAAGTTATTCTCCTCTTCATGAGGACCCACAGGATTTACATTGCTACTTCAGCAAGGAGCACTCTGAAGCACCCCAGGTTCTTCTGTTGGTCCACAGTTCTTCTGAAAAAAACACAAGAAAAAAGTCTCTTTCTCTCAGCTGAGCACACTCTGGGCATATAAATAATGGAAAAAGCAATCTGTAGTTGTTCAGGAGTGCTAGGGTAGTATATTCTAAAATTTTCCTCCTGGAAAATATGCTGAAAATATGGATTTCTAGATGTTTCTTTTGCTTCATAGTATGAAAAGGGAAAAATAAACCAAACTATTTATTGATTTTTTTCAAAAATATCACATTTTAGTCTTTTATAGTTTCCAGTGATAAGCAGATACTGCCTTCAAGCTGGAAGTTTTCATTTAACTTGTTTTTAATTGCAATCAGAAGTTTATAGTACAACTATATATAACCCCATAAATCATCATTAAAATGCCTCCAGTCATGAAACAATGACCAGAACAATAATCAGAAAAGTGAGAGATTTACACTCCAACTGAGACAATAGCACAAGAAAGCAAATGTTTGCACTCTTCAAGAATATCAGTGTCGTTTATAAAGTATGAGTAATAAAATCAATACAGTTGATATTAATCAGTATCTTGGGTGGACCTTGTTCTTGTACTTAAGATAGGCCTTCTGATAAGATAGTTAGCTATTCTTATTCCTTTCCAGAAAATTAAAATATATTTCCTTGAAGATATAACTTGCCAGCTATAATAACATGCCATTATGCCGATGATTTACAAACATATTGTAAAACACTGCAATGCAACAGCTGTGGAAATAAAATAATCAGCCTTCCACCTCTCTGCTACATAGGGTCAAAGCTCTTATTTGCCTGTAATGACAATAAGGAATAAATAAATACCCCGGTACGTGATGAGGGGGGTGAGGCTGGCTATTCTTGAGAATGTGCTTTGCATGGCAATCAATGATGTGTACTGAGGGAGCACATTTAACCACTCACTATTTATAGCACATGGAAAGGCTGCCTGTTTCAGAGACTCTTACCTAAGCTGAACTAGAGAGGCACTTATAAAATTGAATCTGCTGCTCAGAGCTTGGGCTCTGCTGTAAATTACAACCCATAGTCCTGCCTGACTGCTGAGCCATGGTGAGCTCACCAAGCTGCTCTGTGGGCTTTTTATGCAACTCTGTCAGGTGCACACAGGAAATAATAATCAGGAGGCAGAGAAACACATCACAGAAAAAGAAAATATTGAGCAAGAGCGGCTTCTGAAAGGATGTATTACTTTGTCTTTACAGTGCACTCCTGGCTCAGCAGTCCTGCTGCAGTCTCTTATTAATGTTGGTAATATTAATCCAAACTCATGCCATTGTTTTGAAGAAAAGAGAGGAACTGATTCTTTGCAGGTCACAATCTTTCTCTCTGTTTTCCCTCTGATTTGTGCCTCTTTTATGGGGCTCTGTCGCACTGTGACATTTGCAGGTCACAGTAGCAGTCACTGGGTGTAACACCTATTTAAGCTTATCTGCAGAAAAGAACCTGGCAATGATCTACCTGGAGCTTTTTACTGCTGGAGATGATCCAGGTTTTCCTTTCCTTCCTTACCACCCCCCTTCTCATTGCATGAAGTAAATACTAAACCTGCCTTGCTGAGCCTGTGTTTTGCAGGAAAGGGGTTGAAGGTCCAAGGTCAACAGAACATAACTTCCTTCAAAACAGTGGAATTATTTGGGCCTTTCCATTGGCTTACAGAGAGCAGGTTTCTATCCCCAGTCAGCACCACAAACAAATCTGAATCATTGGGCTGTACAGTGAGACACCCAGCACACTGAGGAATTCAGCTGGCTGACGAGCTGCAGCAAATTATACAGGTTTGGGTCCAAAATTAAATTTGCATTATTGCTGTTAAAATTGATCAGATAATGCTTTATTCAATTTAATTCAGTTAAAAGTCTCATAATAGTCCTTGCATACTTCCTACCTTTTGATTAAAGTCACTAAGAATTACCCCCATTGTGCAGGGACCAGCAAAGTAAAACTAAAATATTAAAAACTGTTTTGCCTGCCAAGCACAAAGAAGTGTTAAGCTGGCAGAGCTTGGAGCCTGCCAGAACCTCATGATTTCAGTACTTGTGTTTGTCCAATAAAAATAATCCTGAACATTTTAGATCTCATCACAGCAACTCACAGCACAAAAATAGAATGCTTTGGGATATCAGTTGTGCAGGCAGACATGCACTTTCACAGAAATCAGCTGCATCCCACAGAGCTGGGACTGCTTCTGGAAAAAGTTCATGCTCATCTGAGTCCAGCAATCCAGAACAGAGGCTGCTGAAACACTGACTTCTGTAGCAAGATTGTCTGTCTCAACCCACCAAAATGGAAAATATTGTAGATCTGGGGAAGCACTGATTCAAAGTATGAGCTGTCATGGGTGATTTAGAAAGAAAAGAGAATGGTCAGCCTTTTTTTATTCCTCAGAACTGTAAATCTTAGAACAGGACATGTTTATTGCTATATACACGTGTACAGGCACATGCAGAATGAGTATAGAGGTGCTTGGGTGTCCAAAGTCTTTCCAAGACAGAAAGATCTGTTCTTGAATACAGATTTGTTGTTGTGACTGTTGTTGTTGTTGCTTCTCTCTGTAGACAAATATTTGCTTATCTTGGACCACATTTTTCTCAATACACAAGTCAAGTCTTGTCCAGGTAAGGTAATCAGAATAAGATCAAAAGGACAAGAAGTTATAATCTGGCTGAAAAATCAGGTTTGAAAAATCCAGCATTATGTCTGTGAGCAGGAGAAAAGACCTCAGAAGCCTTTCCACCAGAAGTTCTTTCTCTGGAATAATTCTGCAGCAGGAACACCATGATCATGGTGAGACTGACAGGTTTCTTCTGAGCTCCCTCTAGTGAACCCAGTGACCAGCTCCTGCTCCCTTCCATTGAGACACCCTCAGCCCAGGCCAGATTTATAACAAATTGATATTTTCCTTTAGAGTAGACACTCCTTGCTTGTAGACATGGTTATTATTTTTCTCCTGAGTCACTGATGGAAGAAGATGAGGCTTTGGGAAATTAGGGGCGGGATCCACTTATCACATCTCTATCTGTAGCCCATGAGAAGTTCAACATTTACTATAAACCACTTGTCTGGGCTCCACCTATAGTCAGCACAGAGAGACATAAATACCTCCAGAAGGCCATTCATTGCTGTCTATCTCTTTTCACTGGCAACAGGAGACTCCAGATAGCCCTTCTAGATTAGATAACTAAGTGTCAAAGGGATAAAATTAGGTGAGATTTATCCCTTGTGATTTTACTTCTCCATTATGAGACCCTGCTGTTACTCTTGTTTAAACATGTTCCTCTTTAAAAAAATGAAGTTGTTCCTAGCTTCAGTCTAGAATGGTGACCACTTCCATTGGACAGAGCAGAAGCAGAGAAACCTTCTGAGAAGGATGAGCCCAGCACCATTCCAAAGCAGGCAGTAGGGTACCCACAACTGTCTCCAATGGAAAATAACTCCTGGATGTAAATGCTGAACATTTGAGTTCACTGCAAGTTCAGACAACCTTTGAACCATTGACGTAGAAGCGTAAATTCCCCAAGAACTAAGCAAATAGTTGCTGGGGTGAGTTCATCCTTTCTTCTTCTGTGAGACATCCATAGGAAAACATTTTCTTGAATACTTTACACTGTCACAGATTGGGTTTCTACATGAAGAGATTATTCATTAAAATGTGACTCTGAGAAGTGAAACAAACTGATTATTAAAGGCTGAAATGCAACATCACCCAAAGGTACTGACTGAAACTGAGGTGCCATTGAGCCAGGGAGTGTGTAAATACCTTGGGGCCAGACTCATGTAGTTTTGATCCCATTGGATAATCCCAAATAGCCTCACAGAAGCCGATGGGATTGCTCAAGGAGTATGTTACTCAATGGGAATAGAACCAAATTTGGTTTACCCTGAGGATCTTGCAAGAGCAAAGAATACGAATTAAATACTTGGTCCTATTCCAGACAGGAGTAAAGAAAACAAAACAAAACAATTAATTTCAAAGAGCCATATTTGACCCAAAGTATAGGCAAAGAGAGTACACATCATCCACCTGCTTGATGCTACATGTTTTTCATTCCCAATGAAAGAAACAGAAATGTCCAAAATTTGTGGGGAAACACACAATCAAAATGTCTACAAATATTATTACTGGCAACCATACGAATGGACACATATCTCCATTGTACACTTCTCCTTCAGTCTGCTTTCTAATTTGAAAATATGAATTACAAAGTCTGGTTAGGTCACATGACATGGCATTAGTCTCTTTCTTGATGGCATAATCCTAGTAACAAATGGTTTTGATCTCAATGTTTTTCCATTGAAAACCTCCAGTTACCTGAAAACAGTGATTGTAAAAAAGTCACACTTATTTAATGACAACACAAGGCCAGAGAGGAGGTTCTGGTCAAAAGAAAACATGTTTGTGTGTATGTGAGAAAGAGACAGTAAAAGTCTTAATACCCCAATGGCTAAGACATAATGAGGGATTATTTAAAAAAAAAAAAAAAGCGGATACTGTCCTTATGGTGATGAATTATTTATTCAAATGATCAAGTTCTCATAGGAACGACTGGGAAAATTCACTCCCCGCAGGGTACAGTGATTAGGACACATGCTGGAAACCCCACCCTCAGTCTCCATTCTCCAGCAAGCAAAGACCATCCTGCAGACTTCTGCATCTCTGGTGCAAGTGAAGACTGCTGGCAAGTATATTTTTCAGCTGAATTTTTTGTTTTGTTTTATATTTGTGGATAATCTGCTGGCCCTTTATTTCACCCTGATGCTTAAAGGGTTTCAAGTTCGTTTTACACTTAATGGTGGGAAAAATCTAGTCCAAGTCCTGCAACTGAGGACTCACATCATTCAGGTATTTGGGTTCATATCTGTTCAGGGAGCCAGCAAAATTACTGAATTTTGGAAGGAAATCAGGAAACTTTTAGTATTGTTCCTTTCAAAAAAAAAAAAAACCAGCTCTAAATTCATCTACATAAAAACAATTCCTCATTTAAACCTTCACCAGGGCAGGTAGAAGCAGGGCCCAGGAGTGAGCAATACCCACTCTGGGTCATGGGGTGGGGAAAGGACAGAAGTGCACTACTCCAGGAAATGCCTGGAAATGCTGGGACTCCTTTGAATCTGATCACTGCCTGATTGCACCACTGCACACGCCAAAAACCACCCTGGCTCTGAAAGAGAATGATGCAATTCTGTGGGAGAGCTACAAAGGTACCCTCTAATGCTTCCCTAGGTTAAGATGTTAGGGTTCTTAAAAGAAGTCTGCTGAATATCATCATTCTAACAGCCTCTGTCCCCTGTGAAATAGATCATAAAATGTGGAAATAGCCAGGTGTTGGGAAAAAAGAGTTTTCCACATCCTATATGAAATCCCCTTCACTGAAAATCAACCAAATAATTGTGGGTAGATATAAATGGAACACAAATAGCTCTTCTTCTATTTTAACCTTCCTTGGTTTTGCAGCATTCACCTAATATTCTGCAGGTCATTAAGAATATAAAGTTGTGTGAACACCACCAAGAAGCTGGGGACAAGCTGGGAGGGAGGTGCTGATTGGAACCCTGTGTGTATGTGTGCACCTACACACTCTACACAGCAAAATCTCATAGAGTTTGGCAAGTTCATGGTTAACACAGATAAAGAATTTCAGTCAATGGTGGCATAAAAATGATAACAGATTGCAGATTTCGATTCATAAACTGGGAAGTTACTGGAAACATTAATCAGGAACACAGCAGGGGAACGCCTAGAAAGCTATTGTTTAATTAAAGATAGTCACAACTACAGAGAAATCATGTAAGGACATCAGAATTCTCAACTTCTGGATAAAGCATCATGCAAAAGCATAAACTCATGCACAAATGGTTGAAGGGAAGGTCACTCTGTTCATGAGGAACCAGTCTATAGTTCAAGTTAATGTGAAATCAGGTCAGGATAGGAGGGGAAAACTCAAAAGGATTAGTGTATGGGTGATCATTGCCCATATTGTTATGCCAGTGACCTGAAAGAAACAATGAACCAGGAGGTTAAATTAACCAGGTTGTACCTGCACAGAGGTACGTTAATGAGGAGTCATTAATGAGGACTCCAAAGCTGGACTTAATTCACTGGATTAAGAACATGTGATGAATGAGACTGAACACTGCAGATGATACAGACTAAATAAGAGAAAATAATACTGAGAACAAGAAAGAAGTATTAAAGAGAAGGAGAACTCTTTAACCCAGGTGAATTTTAGTGCTGGATTGCTCCAACAGCACCTGTTGGAGCAATCCCATCTTAGACAAAGCAGGACTAGGTTGTTGTAGTGATTGGTGTCTCCAGAGTAATGTTTAGAGACTGAATCCTACAGGAAATTGGATAATGCTGAAAAGGAAAGTAAGAAAAGAATGGGGAGGGGAAAGAAATCCATGTAACTCCAAGACTGCAAATAAAAGGAGACAGGTTTCTGACAGAACAAATGATCTACAATAGTAGAGTTTGTAGAGACACAGACACAGCAGTGACCACTGAAGTGGATGATAAACCCTCAAACCAAAGGGAAAGTTGTCATATCTATATCTTCTGCATTTGAGTTCCATAACACCCTTTCCCCATTGTCTTTGTTTCAATAACAAGGCAGAGAGCTGTTTGTGATTTCACATTTAAACACAGCTCAAAAAATGGCACCATGATTTCAGCAATGGTTTGTAGTTGCCATTGTAATAGAAATAGTAATAATAATAATAATAATAATAATAATAATAATAATAATAATAATAATAATAATAACTCTTTTAGTTTTGAAAGGGTGCACCAGAAAGAGAAGCAATCCAGGGCACTCAGAGCAATACTTAGATTCAGGAAGTTTGTCTGCATCAACATGTTCAGAGAGGATTATTCACATTCATTACAAAGAAAAGTACACCTATGGCACATGAGAGCCTGGTTCTGGGTCTTTTAAACTGGCAACATTCTTTTGATATATTTAATGTAAGGTTTTGATGATGAGAGAGAGTATTAGAAAGGTCTAAGCATACTGGGAATGACAGATGCCAAGACCTTGTCTACATTATTGATAGACCTTTCCTGAAGACAAAACACTGGAGAAGACAAGGCTGACAGTGACTACTGAAGGCATCCTCACCTAGACATCATTTTGCAGAGCAGTTGTAAACAGGAGCTATAACTCACAACCCAGACAGGACAGATCCAGATGGGCCCTTTGGCTTCCTTCCATAACAAAATCTTTAATTTTCCTAAAGAAAATAACAACTCTATGCACATGCTACTTACTTCAGAGCAAAACTTGGTTTACAAACTCAAGCAGTTTAAGGATTAAAAAGTATAGTCTATCTCAGCAAATGAACTTTATCAAAGTGCAGGGAAAATCAAGCCTTCAGGTAAACAGGAGCATTTGCCAAGTGGAAATCCCAGCTCTTTGTATATTTAGTAATGAGTGAAGATAAGATTTCTTTTTTTGACAGCATGATGGATACAATCATAAAAGGAATCATGCTGCTGTAACAGAGTATACTTGAAGAGTGAATTTGAAGACTGTGTTTTTATTCCCAAACACAACTTACCTTTCTTTTATTTAGAGTACATGAAAGCTAGTTTTTCTGGCATGTGAAAATGTTAAAGTTTTCTTGGTTTTTTGTTTTTTTTCTTTACTTCCTGTACCCCAATATGGATGTGTTCTGTTTAATTATCAAATTCAGATCTGCTTCCCAGTTCAATAATCACTGACTCATTTAAGCATATTTATTTAATTTTTTTTTTTATAGATAGAAAAGTACAGTAAGCAAAGAAACACAAGGTCTCAGATGAACACGAGCTCATAAATTGTTCCATGTGATTCTGCTACTGTGGGTTAAAGGAGGGGGCAGCACCAAGAATGTGGTGAAACCAGCTGCTTTGAACCCTGGTATTTCAGCATAAAAGCCACAAATCTTCCATAGATTAAAAATGAAATTAGTTTATTGGTCTCAGCCTGTTACATTTTGGATGCTTAGCCACATCACAAAATGAATCAGATCTGACAGTCTCTGCACTGAGAAAAACCTCATAGCTGCTGGCCACTCATGACTGAAATCGAATGAGCCAGCTCTGGTGGAAAGCTCATGCACAGAGAAATTCTGCTGTACCTCATTCAAGAGACAGATGACTATCTTATTTGTCTTAGCATTCACCTTGAAGGTGCTTGAAATCCTCACAAGAAGGACTAAACTAAGCACAGGTTGCAGAAGTGTGGTGGGCATTCATCTTAAGGGGTGCTTTAATAATTCTTGTGAGATTCTCTTTTCCCTCAAAAATGTGCTGAGGAAAGCCCAGGGTGCACTACTTCATAAAATTAAGCTCACAAATTGCAGAAGTAACAGAGGCACATTCCAGTTCATCTCCTCCTTGGACCCAGGATGCATCAAGCGATTCCAGCAGAAAGGAGATCAAAGTGTGAAAGCAGCTTACCCCACAACACATTCACAGGGATAGTCTCTTGCTCCATGATTGGCCTCAAAATGAGCTTGTGAAGATGAAATTATAATTGTAGCTGATGTCATCAGGACAAGAGTCCAACTTACCTACCTGGGGAAAGATTCCTGGGGCCACTGACAGCTGTGCCTGGCTGCCTGTCCATGGAGGGAAGGAAGCCTCATCCAAGCCAAGCCATGTCCTCCACACTACTTAGATCATGCAAACAGACATTTGCAAGGTTTTGAACTTTCACATGTTTAACCTCTTATCAAAAGTAGATACAGGACCTCAACGATAAATAAGATAATAAAATCATTAAGGTGGGAAAATACCTCTAAGATCATCAAGTCCAAGGAAAGATCTGCACCTTCATACCCAACAGTCCCAGCTGAGATCCTTCTCAGTCTGGCACTTGACAGTCTAAAAATTAAAAAATTGTTCTATAGCAGGGGCAAATGATCCTTCTCACTCTTCAACAGGGAATGAGTAAGTAAAGTGTACCATTCTGAAAGAAAAAACAGAAATTTTTGATCATATTACTTTTTAAAATTAATTTAAGTTGAAATTCTCTGCATTTCTCAGCAAGGAAGAATAGAAAAATGTTCTCAGGAGGAAAAAAAAAAAAGCTGGACAGTAGATTTTCATTCATAGATCCATGAGAAATCATCCATAACAGTGCTCATTGCAAAGGTTGTTTTCTGAAGACCTCTGTTTCCCCAGGAGCAATGTTGAACAAGAGAAGCCCAGTTATGATCAGAGCTGAGAGTACTGGTGGCATCTCCAGCACTGGCAAAAAGATGGCTTCTAGTTGAAACCTAGGTGCAAATTTTCTTGCCTAAAATGTGATGGATTGGCAGATTTCAGTCATTCCAATAACAATTTCAGAGAGGAAGGATTGCAGATGTACTTCTTCATTCAATCTAGAATGAAAAATTTCCCAGCACAATAATTTTTAATCCTGCTTTTTAAAAAAAAATCAGAGAAAAGTTGTTAGATTTCTATGTCAAGACAAAAAAAGTGTAGATTTTGATCAAAAATGTCAATGGTTTTGCTACTTAGAAACACATCTTTATAGTTTATGTCTGCATTTTAGAGGGATTATCTATTGGTTCTGGGAACTCCATCAAATTCAAAAATAAATTAAGTTCTTTGGAGAGGAGATATTTACGATCTCCCATAAACTATATTAGACCTCAATAACTCTCTTGGGGCATTCTTTGGGCTGCACACATATAGAAAACCTGGTCTAAGAGAGTCCTACTCAAACAGGTTTGTTCAGAGAGAGGTATCCATTTCTTCTGTATGAATTCCCACAAAGTGATCTGCTCACAGTGAGATGAGGGGTTTGAAGAAAACACTGGATTTT
The DNA here is from genome assembly GCF_051311805.1 of Agelaius phoeniceus. Classification (NCBI taxonomy): domain Eukaryota; kingdom Metazoa; phylum Chordata; class Aves; order Passeriformes; family Icteridae; genus Agelaius; species Agelaius phoeniceus. The sequence continues at coordinate 8,678,427 of NC_135265.1, read as the reverse complement.
CTTTCCAATCTGGAGAGAAACAGGTTCCCTGTTTTGTTTCTGGTTTTGTTGGGTTTTTTTTGTTTGTTTTGTTTTGATCTCCTTTGCTCTCAGCCCATGAAGCTTTTTTGTTCTGTAGAAAATCATGAATAACTTATATTTTAAATACTGTAGCATAGATCTCAGAAACTATGCAGTGTTTTAAGAAGGCCTCTCCAAAGTCATGGGGATGTTTTACAGAAATAGAGAGTCCAGATGCTTTGTCAAGACAAGATCTGCCTTCTTTGAGCTTGTCAATGCATTGCACTGACATAATCAGAGGTAAATATTTGAAATCATGTAGTCTGTGAATATGCCAGATGAGGATATTACTCCTATAATTATTGACAGTATATGAACCAAACATGACTTTTATGGAGTCATTCCAGTGCATTCTGCCAATACATATCAGAAGTAGTGTTTGCAATAATTTCTTTTGAAAAACGTGGGTCTATAACCCTCAACAGGAAGTTGCATGCCTTCCTTGGGGAATAAAAAGATTGTACAGAAACTCCAAGAGTCTGAGGAGGACTCTTCAACCCTCCTTTAAGAAGACTGTGCAGTCAGCAGTTACCTGTGAAGTACCTGCTGCTGGGGAATCTGCAAAGGGCAGAAAGGGGGAGTTGCAGTTCGCTCTTGATGAAGCACAGCAGATGATGTACAGTGTTGTAGCCAGGGCCTCTAATATGTACTTGCTCCAAAATCTGCATTTTTAATAGTGAACCTATGAATACGTGTAAATATGCTGTGATCCTGATCACATCATAGGTAAAGATGAACATGATCCTGATCTGGGATCAGGAACCAAAGTTAGATAAGTTTCTTGGGATCATTTCTTAGTCTGTCCCACGTGTTAGCAGAATCTAAGCAGAATTTAAGAGGTTTTTAAACAGCAAATTTGAGGGTTCTAACATTTTTAAACTTTAGGGGGGAAAAAATATCAAACAAGAAAAACCTCTATCTTAAATTCAGGGTGTGAGAGTGATTTAATACATTAAAAGGACTAGGATTAGAACCAGCAAGACAGGGCTTTTCAGCATCCCAGCCAGCTGGACATGGCTTCACAGGTCTCGGTCTGTGTGGATCACAACAGGAGTACACAATAGGTATAAACAAAGGCAGAATTTAATTACAAGTGTACATTTTTTATTGCACAATGGTCTTTCAAAAATGCCTATGTGAAGTAGAACCATGAGGCTGAGTTTGATCATTTGTTGGAGGTTCTTTGTTAAACAGAATGAGTGCAGTGTAACCCATGGAATACGCTGACATCTTATGGGCCTGACATTTACTCAGGTAATAAATTAAAGTAATTATGTTAATGTATAATAAATGCATTCAACAGGAAATAAAAACTGCACAGTGCAAGAACAAAAAAAAAAATCTTGTTTTTCTAAGTGGCTGTCATGTACAGAACATTAAGATCTTAGAAGAGGTTTTTTGGAGGCTGATAATCTAAGCATAGATTGAAATAATCCTTATTTCTAGGGAAAATAATAGTGAGCTTTTAAACAACAGATTAGAAAATGTGAATGCAAATTAAAGATACCCATTAGATATAAAGATATCCATGTTGTGTTTGTGACTTGAAAAATGAAAGGTGTGGAGTTCTTTTGCTTCTTTCCTCTGTAGGACTTGCCATTCACAGCCTGATTCTTGATTCAACAAACAACTTGGGCAACATTATGCTACCTGAGTGACATTTTCAAAAGCCACTTATGGATTCAAGGAAGCACTGGGGTGGCAAGGCTGAATTAGTCACCACACTGCCTCTCACCTACCATAACGAGCCACTCAGGCTCTCCCAGCTTCCTGCACCTACAAGCAACATGAGCTTGCCTAGACTGATCCACAGCATCCAGCTGGGCTGGTGGATGAGAGGCTGGACATGACCCAGCACTGTGCCCTCGCAGCCCAGAAAGCCAGTTGTGCTCTGGGAAGCATCAAAATTATTAGGTTGGATGTTAGAAAAAGGTTTTTCACCCAGAGGGTGGTTGGGCACTGGAACAAGCTCTCAAGGGCAGTGGTCACAGCACCAAGGCTGACAGAGCTCAAGAAGCATTTGGACAATGCTCTCAGGCATGTGGTGGGATTCTTGGGGCTGCCCAGTGCAGGGCCAGAGACTGGACTTTGATGATCCTTGTGGTTCTCTTTGAACTCAGAACATTCTGTGATTCCATGATTCTGTGGAAAAGAAGGGTGTCCAGCTGGCTGAGGAAGGTTGAGGGAGGTGATCCTGCCCTTCTGTTCTGCCCTCATGAGAGCCCACCTGCAGTGCTGTGTCCAGCTCTGGGGTCCCCAACATAGGAAAGACATGAATTTGCTGAAGCAAGTCCAGAGGAGGCCATAAAGATGCTCAGAAGGCTGGAACATTTCTCCCATGAAGACAGAGTGAGAGAGCTGAGGTTATCCAGCCTGGAGACTTGAAGGCTCCAGGGACACCTTATAGCACCTTCCATTACCTCAAGGGACCACATATGAGTTGGAGAGGGACTTTTGACAGGGGCATGGAGGGATAGGGGAAGGGGGAATGGCTTCAAACTGAGAGAAGGGAGGTTGAGATCCTAGGAGGAGATTCTTTCCTGTGAGCATGGTGAGGCACTGACACAAGTTGCCCTGAGAGGCTGCAGATGCTCCATCCCTGGCAGTGTCCAAGGCCAGGCTGGATGGGGCTTTGAGCAACCTGGTCTAGTGGAAGGTGTCCCTGCCCAGAACAGGGGATTCAAACTAGATGGTCTCCAAGGCCTCTTCCAACCCAAACCATTCTGTAATTCTGTGATTCTGTGATAAACCTATCCTGTACATTTACCACAAGTGAGGATGCCCTCTCACAGTGATTTGTGAAGCTGTCACAATTCAGTTCTGTTCCAGAGATTGCAGATGCACAACTCATTGCTTAAAAAGGATCACTGTGCTGCCAAATCACCAGGAGTCCTTAAAACCTTTTCCCCCTTGGCTCCAGCCAAGTTCAGAGAATACTGCTGGCCAAACCTCAAAATGGTTATTTACACAAAAAGGTGTTTAAAGGGAGAGTTTCCTGTTGGCTCCAAATAATTAATTCTTTCAAAATTACTGAAGCTCACACATCATTTAAAACTGCCTACTCAGCATAGATACTCCAATTATGTAAGTATCCAGTCCTGTTTGAATCACTCTGAATATAATTGCAGCAGCAATATCTAGAGATGAGTTTGGCCAGAAAGCTTTAAAATGTGTGGATGACACCTTCAGCTAAGACAAGAGAGGCATTTCTCCCACTGCATCCTATCAGGAGCAGCTGAGGACTTTATAAAAGTTTCATTTTGCTACATCAGATTGGAAATCATAATATGCCTCATTCTGTAAATTGTTCCACTTACTTCAATGGGCCTTCACACAGATAAGGTGAAGTACAAACAGTACAAATAAAAGGGGAGGCTCTTTGAAGAAGAGATGTTCTTATATTTGTTTGGGTAAAGCAGAGTAAGGTGCTTCTCTCTTGGCTTCTAAGCTTTGCTGCAATAAACAGAAATGAATAAAAATAGCAATATCAAGCTGCACCAATGTCTGCAGCTTGTTTGGCTTGCCCTGGGATTCAACTGGATATTAATGCATAAAAATACTGATTAAAGCTGAGCAGTTTTGCCCCAAATTGAATTCATTTTAACGGCATAAAGGAAAGGGAAATATTATCCTGCTCTTTGCTCAGCATATTTAGATATAATGACATAATATGCACACATTCCAAAAAATTGCCTGTCTTCAGGTAGTGCATTTTGGAGTGATTTCAAATTCCCTTAGGTTATATCAGCAAAATGCTTTCCCCTGCCTCAAAAAACACTAAGTTCTCAGTGCCCAATTGCCTGTGTCACCTTGTTTACATGGTGGGTAATTTTCTAGCCTAAGGTCTGTGCCTTATTTTGTCAGGCTGCCCTTATGCTACTTTGTGACGATTTTCAAGTCTCCATGCATAAATTATGATTTATTTTGCTTTCTGAAAGAAAGGCTGAGTGAAGTAATAGAGTGTGGGGTTTTTTAGTTTTGGTTTTTTTTTATGATGAATATTTCAAGAGTGTGCTTTTTCCTTCTGAAGAAAACTCTGCACCTCCAGCAAGTATTTCTTTTTTCTATACAGAAAAATAAACACAGAGAAGAGGTGAAATAAAAACAGCATCTCTTGTTTGAACCTTCAGAGATGCAGAGATCTCACAACTCCAGCACTGGGGTGAGAGATGCATCATATTCCTCCTTGGTTATCAATGTTAACTTGTATTTAGCATGGTTCACTGTGTGCTATGGTATTGCCACTGCATTGTTACTCCATGTCCACAAAGAAGCCATGTACAGAAAACATGGTTATATGAATAAAATAAGCATCAACATCAACATTGCCTGATTCTGAGCACTAATGAAGCAAATTGCTCTTCAAAACCTAGATGTTTTTACAACAGCAAGGAGCAAAAGATAAGGCCATAATTGAACTGTTGCCCAAAGGCAATTACTGATTGGAATTGATTCATTCCATAAACAAATTTGACCAATAGATTATTTGTCACGTTACAGCAGATTTGGGCAATACTGCTGCAGTTGTAAAGGAGACACAAACATCGAGCATGAATAGTTAACACAGTTTGTTACCCTGTAGAGCTGCTTGTTGAATTACCCAAAGAAATCTCACTGGGAACTGAGCAGGGCACTCTACTTTGATGCTATAAAACCATAGTGTTACCTCCCTGCTTTTATGTATGAATCTGAGGAATTGTTAACAGCAGCACAAGCAGTTTGCTCTGAGCAACACAAATGTGATGGACTTAACATCAAAGTGATGCAAAATCCAAAAACAACAGAAAGGCTCCTGTTGAATTCAGAGGACTTTGAATCGAGGCCTACCAGGGCCAAGTCTGCTGTTCTAATGGGTTTTCTAAGTGGATCCTGTGGAAAAAGGATTCCAATTTATTGAATCCAAGGATTACTGCTGCTTCAAGCTACTGCTTCTGCAAAAATCATTGGTTCAGCTTCTTTCCCCTTCCAGCCCATGACAAAACAGCACAGGAGCTCCGAGCTTCATGGTTGCACAAAGAGCTCTTTGCACTCAAGAAACTTCCCTCCCTCCCTTCCTCTTTCCCTGCCTCCTTCCCTCTGTCCTTCCCTTCCTCTGTTCCTCCAGTAAAGATGCTCCAGAACCATCTGAGGTAAAAACAATCATTGCTGCTACTCAGAAGGAGGCTGCATGAAAGAGGTCTTTGCATCATCATCTGTCAGAAGGTAGTGAGGTTGAGGTGCTGTTACCCAAATCCTTCCACACTTGAAGGTTAAGCTGCTGAATTGGGCACTGCTAAATTATTTCTCAAACCAATATGGAAGCTCAGAATGATGTGCAGTGTGACAGACTGCTCCTAGTTCTGGCTTCACACTGGATTCAGAGCTGGGTCAGTGACTTAAGGTTTCTACAAAAAAAAATCAGGTTTTGGTTTTGTCATTGGAAACCATTCACATGATTTGAGACAAGAGAGCAGAAGTCTTCCTGAACTGTCACACAATCCAGTTGCAGATGTGATCAGTGAAAGATGTTCTGAGGTTTTCTGATGTTGATTTAAGTAACTTTATGAGTTGTCTGTGTGGAGGATTGGGCCCTTCTCTGCTCATAAGGGTATATCAGCTGATGGAGCATCCCATGTGCCATTTCCTCAGCTCTCATATCTGCATCTTCCCTTGGAAAGGACAGGGTTTTGTTAAGCTTTTAGGAACATTTCAAAGCCCTTTTTTCCACTCTCAAGGTGTTTTAGAGGGAAAGGGCATAAATGAGCAATGTGATAGATACAGGGAGTTCTTGTTTTGGTTGGGCAACAGATGAGGCTTGTGGGTAATTTATTGCACTATAATTGTGTTATGTGATATCGATGCTGCAGTATTAATGACTGCAAAGTGCCCAGATTGATTCAGATGGCCATTTACTGTCATTATTACAAATCTAAATAAATAAATAAGAACAGTTGAACTGATGTAGCTGAGAAATGTTTCAAAGTCACCCGGTGACATACATGTAGGCTCTTGTGAACAGGGAGTGACTCAAACAATATCAGGGACACATTTTATTGGGGTCAGAAAGAAATAGAACAATTAAGTCATTTTCAGTCATATACAATATATTAGGAACTGTTTTAACAAGCGCATTGCTAAACTGACTGGCATGAACAAAGCGTTTTAAAAAGCTGGGGTGTAAATATGCCAGGGAAAAAGAAAGAAAACATGTAAACTATGCTCAAAAATAGTCTGCAAATGTAAGGAAACAAGAAAAACTAAGACAATCATGCACATACCTCTCCTGCTACCATGGACCAGTGAATACAGTGGTTACCATGGCTGAATCTGGCTATGAGGTGGACTTTAGAGGGCAAGCTTTGTTTCTGATCTCTGCCCAAACAGAGAGCCTTGATCCAGTCTGTTGGTTTGTGTACTTTGAACGAGCCAACCTCACACTGCAAGAGCCAGCAAGTTAAGTTTGAATTTATCTCATGCCTTCAGGTTTCTCTTAGCATCCCCTGTCTGGCTCTCATATCACACAGAGGGGGAGATGTGCTATCACTCGATATTCCAAAATATGACTCTGCACTTTTTCCCTAAAACACAACTGTGCAAGTCAGACAGCCAAGAGTTACTTGCATTTCCCAATGCTTTTTATGTATCCATGGGTTTTTTTTTTTCTTTTCTGAAAAGAAAAAAGTACATTAAAATGTAGATCTTGCTAAAGGGTAATAATTCCATTAACCATTTGTGGGGAGTATTAATACATATTAAATATAGGCTCTTTATTTGCACTAAACATTTTATTAGCTTCCAGAGTCATTGATACTGAAAAAGATAAGAGCAAGTCTCTTACAATAAACAGCTTCCTTATACTGAGCTACATTTGTGGATAGGTGGGACCCAAAGACAGCCAAGTAAGAACCTGCTGTATTGATCTGCATGGAGAAAAAGATCTTTTTTGGCTCTTCATACACCCACAACCTCTAATGATCATTGACTCTGTTGCCCAGATAAATTCCTTAAATAAACAACCAAAACCCAAATTAACATACGAACCATTAATAATCCAGTCAACAATTTTTATAACAATGACAACAAGAGAAAGACACAATTTCTTTTGAAGGTTTATTCTTAGCAATGTTTATTGTGATGCGAACTTTGAATCTAAGTCACCTGCCAATGACCAGGAAAGCAAGTCAACTTTACAACTGGGACTAAACATTAGATATTCTTGTACTCATGGCTGCTGCTTAAGCAGCTTCATCTCAGTATGTTCTCATTTTATAGGCTATCAGAAGCTAAGAAATATGTATTGTGGCCATTTCTCGCCTCACAATTCAATGGACAGAACAACAAGAAAATAATTTTTGGATATTTGGCTATAAAGCTCTTACAAAAAACCTGAAAAATAAAGCTCCAAAACTTGCCCATTTGGTATGTTGCTGCTTTTTTTCCCTTTACCTTTTTTTTTTTTTTTTTTTAACTTAACACCTGCTTTCAAATTCCTACTGCAGAAAAGCTGTGTAAGCCGTGAGGAAGGTGCTCGGGGGTTACTCCCAACATCGAGCTCCCCTAGTGGCTGCTTCCCTCCCACCGTCCCCGTGGACAGAAACACCTCGGTTGGGATTTTCCCCATTCATGACCAGAAGGAAGTGACTGCAAAAGGGATGCGGATTACAATCCAAGAAGGAAAAAAAAAAAAAAATTATACTCACTCCCACCTGGGACTTTTGGAATGAGAAACTGTTGGGTTATTCAAGGAGAAATGAAAAGACCTAAAAGAGAAATGTAAGGGTTTCTCTATAAACCTATAATCAGACATTACATATTGCCCTGATGAAGATAGAAGGAAACCTGTGGGAAATTCTGCTTTAAAGTTTGGTTCAACAGCAAATACAAAACAAAACCTAGATAACAATGTCTTATGAATCATTCTGCCTACAAAAATTTTTGCATGTATGATGAAAGGCTCTATTGACCATATCCAAGACAATGATCAGCATTAATCCACTAGCAAATGGATATAAAAACTGCAAAATCAATGCACAGTTATTCTGGAAAGCAAATATTTTCTGCTTCTCCATACACACAAAATGGTTTTTTTTTTCTTGTAGCAGAAATGCTCACAGACTAATGTCAGACTAAGGGCACAGCAAAGCAATACCAGGTTTCATCTGCATGGTTCCCTGAATTTTACTGTTAAACCAAAATGTGTGGAAAACTACAAGCTTAATTTTTTTCTTGTTGGTGCCAGGGTTTTGGGGTTTTTGGAAGAAAATGCCAAAGAACAAGACTTGTTCTGCTTGTCATTATACAGTTGCCAGCTAGCCAGTAATTCTGAACTGAATTTTCTAAGTTGATTTTCAAGATAGGTATTGCAATACAAGGAGGATGGGCAACAGGGATGTGCACCAATTCCTTTAATGAAAAAGGGTTAACACTGCCATGAAGGAGGGTGGGGTATATAAAAGAATCAAACAAAACTTCAGGTGAAAATCTAGCCTGAGTGTCCTTCTATTTACACCAGTTTTGCTCTAGTATAACCTCTGTTTTCACTGAAGTTATTGATGATCTGCTTCTCTGACAATGATTGCCGCGATCCCAAATTTCTTGGGAAGCGCCACAGGTGCAAAGATGCTACGAGAGTGAAGCCTTCATGCTCTAAAAATGGATAATTTATTTTAAAAATTATACAATAAGCATGAGGACAAATGTTGGCTATTGAGGATGATAAATAGCTAAGATCCAGTTAAAAGTCACACAGCATTTGCATGCGTAGTTTTCTGTATTTTGAGATTCATCAGCCAAAATATATCAGTACAAGGAAAATCTGGAAACTTCAAATGGTCAATGAGCAACTCTCTTGCACAGTCTGAACCCTTCCTTAGCTTTATGCAGAACCTGCAGCCATCAGCAAATCCAAATTTCATAAAAAAGAAGGTAGCAAATCCAAATTTCATAAAAAAGAAGGTAAATTCTGATTCTCAAAGAGCTTGTCTGGGCGTTGGGTGCATCCATCAGTGCCCCTCTGCAGCCCAGGCTGGGTGGGGATGGCCCAGGACAGTGCTGGCAATGGCCCCATCCAGGCCACCACAGTGGGAGCTCCCGGTGGGTTTGGCTGACCTGGAAGAGCCTGTGTGCCAGCGAGGAGTGCGGGGCCATGGGGCTGTGCTGGGTGCCAGCACTGGGACTGAGTGGGGTCCATAGTGGATGCTCCACCATGGTGGGAGCTTCAATGTATTTGGCTGAGCCCCTGCAGAGCCTGTGTGCCAGCGAGGAGTGTGGGGCCATGGGGCTGTGCTGGGTGCCAACACTGGGACTCAGTGGGATCCGTAGTGGATGCTCCACCATGGTGGGATCTTCAATGTATTTGGCTGAGCCCCTGCAGAGCCTGTGTGCCAGCGAGGAGTGTGGGGCCATGGGGCTGTGCTGGGTGCCAACACTGGGACTCAGTGGGGTCCGTAGTGGATGCTCCTGAGACTGTGGTGTGGATGAGGCTCTGGATGACCCAGGGACTCAAGCACTGCAGCAGCGTTTTGGGGGCTGCTGAGGAGCTCCACGATGGACCTGGCGCTGTGGGCAGGGCAGCGGAGTGGGGCAGTTCCACCGCGGGGCCTCGCTCAGGGGCCTCTCCGGCACCCTCACGCTGGGCAGCCCTGCGGGACCGGGAGCCCATGGGGACTGTGGCGGCTGTGGGCTCTGGACCCTCCAGAGAAGGCGTCGGTGCCGGCCGGGGGCTGCTGCAGCTTTGGGGCGTTCGCTGTGGAAGGTGTGGGGCGGGCAGGGCTCGGCTCGGGGCTCCCTGCAGCCCGGGGCCGGGGCTGGGCCGGCGGGCCGGGGGCAGGGCCGGGACCCCCGCCCCCCGTGCTGCCGGCAGCGCGGAGCGGGGACTCGGGGGCTGTTGTTTTCCCAGAAGCTGTGGCATTTAAATAATAATTAAAAAGAAAGAAGAAAAGCTCCTGGTGAGGAGGAGAGGCAGGGCGCATCCCGGAGGCTCGGCGGGGCGGGCGGGAGCGCCGGCCCCGCTCCCCCCCGGCTTCCCCCGGTGTCCCCCTGGCACCCCCGGCTCCCCCCGCCCGGCTCCCGGCGGGGCCGCCGCCAGCTCCAGCCTGCGCTGAAGCTGAGCAGAGCCTCCCCGCTCCCCCAGCTCTGCTTTCTTTCACATCTAATTTGATAGGAGGGGGATTTCGAGCTTCCCATAGTTACAACTTTTCTTGATTTCTCCCTTCCCCCCCCCCCCCGCGCATTTATTACTTGCATTTAATTAATTCCTTCTTTGCGTTTCCTTCCCTGTTAATCTTTGGGTGACTGCTTTGTACATATGGCAATCTGATAATGAGGGAGTTTGTCCTTATTCTCTAGACTTCTTCACTGCGATGTCCACCCATCTAGTGCCTGGGATATCGATCTTCTTTCCATGGGGAGGGGGACAAGGTAAGAGGGATGATAAAAGTTTTGCAGTATTCCACACCATTAAGAATAGCTTTTATTCCTTGGCGCTGTTTAATCAACTGTTATATCAAGTCATGCTGTTTAGGCAACCACATCAAAAGAACATACCCTCTTTTGTATAAATTATATATTCCTTGTATCTGTCTTCTCGCATGCACGCAGACGGGGAGATAAAACTTAAGTTTGTTTTTTAATAGCATGAAGCAGGTATTTAGCTGTTATACAACTTGTTTCTGCAACTAAGTTGGTTGATAACAACCCAGGAGCCAAGCTACTGACTTTCTAACTTTTTACCCATTTCCAAGTCAAAACTCCTCAATTTAAAGGTCGGAAAGAGAAATTGACGATTCACTGAAACTCCACAAAGAAACATAAATAGCAGAAGAAAAGCATAGTCTCAGAAAGATGAAAGAGCACCAGTCAGAGTCGGCATGAGACCACTTCGGACCACTTCTTTTGCCTCTTTTCTAAAGTTTACCTGAAAAGACTACTTTGTCTCTTGAAAAGTCCGTGCTGATCTGTTTGTTGCAGTTTACGGATATACAACTTTTTTACCACTTAAAAACTGATTTTAAAATCCATTTTCAGGGTATAAGTTGATTACTATTCAGCTCAATGTCACAGACCAGAAAACTTCCATCTAGTTTTTCACCCCAAAGAGCTCTTTTTATTTCTTTTTTTCCCTTTTTCTGTCTCTTTTTTCTTTTTTAAACCCCACAACTTAAATAAAGTTTATTTTTTTGGATGTGTTTTGTTTTTCTGAGAAAATGGACTTTGAATTACTTTAGCACACCGTCCCGGAATTTTTAAGAACTCCTAAAAAACTCCTGAAACTTTCTAGATCCTAGGACAAATTGTATTTTCTTAGGACCAAAAGCAAATGAGCACTTTGCAGGCAGAGAAGTGTTTGTTCATATGGAACTCTACTGTTCTGTCTAACCTGCTCTATCAGCCTCATCTCTGCAATTTTGCTCGTCTCTCAACACCTTTGTCTGATTAGTAGCTTTTGGAGATCGGGATAAAGACATCACTTGCCACGCTGCATGAGATAACAATTAATTTAACATTAAACTTATCCCCTTTCCATTCACTTTGCTTGGATCGATCTCTGTTAATTGTGTTTGCGGATGCTTTCAACACTATGCTTTTCTTAAAAACTTAATGACACCCCGCAAGGAGGTGTAAGAGTCTAAAACGCTCCACTCCGACTTTGACCAAAGAAACAAAGAATATAGCCCCAGCGTGCTCAGGAGACCATCTATTTTTAATCAGTTGACTATTCGTGCACTTCCGAAGATACAACGTTATTTTAAACTGGGTGATAGTCCTGATTTTATTAAAAAAAAAAAAAGTGCCACATTGCAGTTGTGTGATACACAGACACACTAACTTCATTTAACTGCCGCTTCGCATCAGACCTGTTTCTGCTGTTAAAGTGGTCATTTATCAGCTAAAAGGCGAGTGTGTTTAAAAATGTATGTCTTTGGGAGGGAGAGCAATCTCCCTTTTCAGGGGCAAGAAACCTGTTACAAAGCCATTTAGGTGGGTGCGCTCTGAAATGGCATTATTCCCCCCCGGGGCGTTAATATTACCCAAGTGTGTTCCTATTTGCACGGCTCCCCGATATTTCGGCATTTTATTTAACTGCCCTTAGAAACTTGATTTGCACTGAAGCAGCCTGCTAATCTTAATTTTTTTCCCCTCTTTCAGAGAGGCATCTGTTCCTCTTGCTGACAAATGTACCATTCTGCCAAGAAAGTTTTTGGAGGAAAAAAAAAAAAAAAAAAACAGAAGAAGGAAAAAAAAAGCAAGAAAAAAGAAAAAAAAAAAAAAAGCGTGTAATTGATGTTATCCCAAGAAAGCGCGATCTCCACCCCTCTCAGCTCCAAGCCCTTCAGGTAAAAGGAAAAAAAAAATCTTTCAAGAATTTGTTGCCTTTTTGAGGGTTAACATCAGAAGACAAGCTTGCCTCGCCTTGGCCAATCAGCTCTCGGCCCTGGCAGCTATAATATAGAACTAAAGGCAGACTCCTCTCACTAGCGTCTTGCTTTGCTACCATTAAAATCAGACCCTTTTTTTGTCTCTCGATTGCTGTCTCCCGACCAAACTCCGATGTGTTCCGTTATCAGCGACCTAAAGCCTGCCATTCCAGCACCTGTCTTGCTAGGGATCGGTGGATAGTATACGATTCAGAAAGCAGACAAGGACATAGGAGGAGAGAGAGCTCTAGAGAGACAGCCAGGGATAGGCACAGAGAGCTTTGAAGTAATTGGATTCAATGGACGAAATGCTGCTGTTGACAAGAATTCTCTTGGTGGGCTTCATCTGCGCTCTTTTAGTCTCCTCTGGGCTGACTTGTGGACCAGGCAGGGGCATTGGAAAAAGGAGACACCCCAAAAAGCTGACCCCTTTAGCCTATAAGCAGTTTATTCCCAATGTGGCAGAGAAGACCCTAGGGGCCAGTGGAAGATATGAAGGGAAGATCACAAGAAACTCCGAGAGATTTAAAGAACTAACCCCAAATTACAACCCTGACATTATTTTTAAGGATGAAGAGAACACGGGAGCTGACAGACTGATGACTCAGGTAGAGCCACAGAGATACCTGTATTTGTGTTTGTTAACCTCTCTGAGCAATCCTAAAGGACGCATCTGTCTTAGTATTTTTGAAAGCCCCCCCCTTTCCCTCTCCCCCTCCTCCCCCCGCCCCTCCAAACTCGACTAGTTTCCCCATTGAATGTAAATACCATCTATCCGGCCAAGTTAGCCGGGGCTGGAGCCGGAGCTGTTTCGATATTTGGTGGGGGAATCTGTGTGATACTTACAGTCATTACCGTGCCATGGCGTTCCCTGTAACTTGGTTAGAGATTGCTGTTTGCATTTGTCCCCAAGGATGCACTTTGATCAAACGAATTGCATACAGCTCAGAGGACCCCAAGTGTATAGTGACCGCCAGGCCACCCACTCATTATTACAAACGTAGTCCGCGGTTGCTGCGCCTGCTGACTTGATTTTTTTCTCTATATATTTGATTTAATTTCTCTTTTTTTTTTCTTTTCATTTCATTTTAACCTTCATTATTATTATTGTTCTCGCGAGCATATTCTAAATTTAGTAGGCATGCAGTCGTGCACTCACAAAAGGCAGCTGAAGCCGGATCGACCATTCCTCATCTGATTCCGTATTACATAGCTCGTATTGCAATACCATCATTTGCAATTGTGCCCATCAGAGCGTAAATATATTGATATTTCTTTAAGGATGCTCGCCGCCAATGCTCTGGTACTTCCATAGGGGAGGGACTTGCAACTTATCGGCATTGCATCACCTTCTGTTTTAAAAAATCTGATGGCACAAGGTTTACAACTGGGTAAATATTGGATTTCGGGTGGAATCGGATTGCGGAACTATTTTATGAACAAAAAGAAAGAAAGGAAAAAAAAGATAAAGGTGAGAGAAAGAGAGAGAGAGAAAGAGAACCGCTCCGAGTCACCTCGTAATTATAATTCATGCTCAACAGAGAGCTCAGCGAAGTCAATTGCTGTGCTAATCCCGGAGTTTCAGAAACTACATGCAATCTAGACACTGGAAATGGGTTTCCTCCAAATATAGGTCAACAGCGCTTTTTTAATATTAATACATTTAAGCCCCACCTTCAGTGCTAGAGCAGGACTCGCCTGGAAGGACTAGGCGGGGAGTGGACGCGGGGAAGGGGGGGTGGGGGGTGGAATTTCCCAAACTCTCCCGTTCCTCGGCCTGATTTTCCGCACGTTGCCGGGTCTCTCGGGGCGAGGGACCGGCGGCCGCCACCATCTCCTCCCGACCACCTTAAATCGCACCGCACCTCGGAGCGCGGCGGCGCCTCCGCCCGCCGCCGCCGCCGCCGCCCCGCGCAGGGCTGCGGAGCGGAGCGGAGCGGGTGCCGGTCCCCGCTCGGGCGCGGCCCGCGCCCCTCCGCGCACCCGCGGTCCTCCGCCCCCGCTGCCTCCGGAGCCGCATCTCTCGCATTTTCAGCTCCACTTACTCCCCTCGCGTATCGATCGCGGCGGCTCGGGTTTCACCCTTCCCTCCGCAGCCCGGCGGCAGCGGCGGCGGCGGCGGCTCCGCGGGAGACGGGCTCCCGCCGGGGCTCGGCGCATCCCTCCCTGCGCGGCTGCGCCGGTGCGTGTGCGCGGCGGAGCGGAGCGGAGCGGAGCGGGGCGGCGGGCGCGGGGGGAGCCGGGGCACGGTCGGGAGCGGTGGGCTGCGGGCCGGGGGCGGACTGCGGGCTGACCCCGGCCCCGCGGCTCTCCCGGGGCACGCCGCGCCGGCTACGCGGCTGGCCGCTCCCGCTGCATAAGCTGGCAGCGTCTGAACTCCTGACCTTCTGTCAACTTCCCTCAGACGAACGAAACGAAAACAAATACTTTCCCCCCCCCTCTCCTTCAGCGCTTGTTCCCGTGCCTTAGACACAAAGGGGGGAGGTGGGCTGAGAGCGGCGGGGCCGGGGAGGCCGCAGGGCCGGGTACCCGGCGGTAAAGAGGGGAGCGAGGTCGGGGAGCGAGCGGGGCTCCGGCACCCCGGGCCGGGCAGGGAGCGGAGAAGCGGAGCGGGGCCGCGCAGCGAGCGCACTGCCTGCCCTCGCTCCCCGCTGCCCGGGCACGGCCGCGTCCTCGGCGGCCCGGGGTGCGGTCCTGCCGCTGGCCTCCCTGCCTTGCTTTCCTCTCCTTCCCTCTCTCGCTCGGCCGGCAACCTCTCGTTAAATCCCAGCCTTTAAACGCCGGCTTCGGGAGCCCTTCAACCATGGAGAGATCTTTCATGGACAGAATCGTTAAACTTGCAGAGTGGTTGCCGAATGCATTAGTCGGTAGTTAATATTAACTCCAGAAGGGTGGGGGGGAACGCAAACAGAGGTAGGTAAGTCAGGTTCTCAACTTTGCAGGTGACACCAGCAGTTTGCTAAGGGCTCCCCCCTTCCTCCCTTTCCTCCCCCCCACCCCGGCCATTGGCTGGATTGGGGAGAGAGATAAGGAGGCCAGGTCAGTATGATAAAGCTGGAATTTGTATGAAATAAAATAGCAATCTCGTGTAATGCAGGCACACAACCAGTGCGCGATGTGAGGAATTTAGAGATCAACTTGGCATTTAGGAAGCCCACCAGGTTGTTTACACTGACAGGTACCTGTTAAGTGTTTCCTTCAAGCAATTCATTTGTGAAGAGATTAGGAGCTGGCAGGAGAGGGCTTGTTGAACAACTTTGCCTCCACACAAAGCGTTAGTGGAGGCAGCCCTGCTGAGCTTCACGGTGGCTGAACAGAATTGGGCTTGATTTGTGGCACACGACCCGATGAATTAATAAATAGTCTGGGCTTCACGGCTTTTGACTCTGACAATCCAGCTCAGGCAGTATAAAAGGGAGAAAAGTCCTTTAGGAGGCCGTTTCTTCTTCTTTATTTCGCCTGGAGCCGGGGAGTGGTGCTGGCAGGGCCATAGCGGCCAGAGCCCCCCGGCGCTGCCCGCGTCCCTGCCCGCGCCCGCTCCTCCCGTGCGGGGCACGACATCGCCGTGTCGCGCAGTGCTGTCGCCTTATCAGCAGCTGAGACGTTTGATCCTTCTCCCCCTTTCCCCTGTAAATCAGTGATGGAGCGTATCTATCCACTCAGGTGTGAGAGGGAGAGAGGGAAAAAATAAAATAAATCAAACTCAACTTCCTTGTACCACTGCACTTTGCTGCCGGGAACGGTGCCGAAACCCAAACACCCGTCTCTCTCCATAAAACGGTAGGCCAGAGAGTCCAAAGTGAGCTCGTGACTGTGTTTTATATCTCTCGGGGACTTTTATATCGCTTTATATCAACCTGTGTGTTGCTGGAATCACTTTTATGGCTGTTGGTGAACACATGGGAACTTCCTTGCTAAACAACCTTGTCACGTCCCTAAAAGTAGCGTCGTCGGAGTAATGGAGGGGCTTTGCCTTCCTGGGACTTTGTGGTCTTTTATTGGCTGTGCTGTGAGCACACTGGGGAGAATGGTCCTGCAGAAGGCCAAGCATAGCAGTCAGGCCAGCAAAAGTGTGGGAAGAGCAGCTTACTGCATCCCGCCGTGGCTTACAGCCACATCGCTATTTGCATCAGGAGAACAACGTCGGGTAGAGGCACCTGAGTTGTTTTCCTCTCAAAAAGGAGGAAGAAAGCTGGCAACGTGTGTGTTTCTAACCCTGTACCTTTAGTCAAGTGCTTTTCAATGCTTTCGGTGCTGATTTCCTGTTTCTGCCGGGCTGAGAGTCCTTCTCTCCTGCCGCCACTGTGTCTATTCCCCGCCTGGCTAAGATGGGAATATCCCCAAAACTTCCAGGGTTTTGGCTCACCTCTTTTCCTCACTTCCCCCTGTCCTGTGTGCCTCATTACTCGATCCCTACGTGCTCCTCGTGCTGCTGGGCCCAGTTCAGCCCAGGGAAGGCTGCTGGCTCTGGACGGTCAATGAAAAACCCTGCAGTACTTTCTCCACGGAGTTGGAAGGGTTTCACTCCACACAAAGGGGCTCCTAGCTTGCATAGCATCCCTGCTCCGCTTAACTTCCCTCCTTGGCCCTCCCTTGCTTTTCATCTTCCCACTAAGAGCCATATTATTGTATGGATTTGCTCGGCTTTGTAGGCGAGCGCCGATGTATGTTTGAAGCGGAGTGAATGCTCCCAGCCCATGCAGCTTTGAGGGCTCTAATGAGTGATGGGCGAAGGGAGAGAAGAAAAAAAACACCCCTCCCTCCAGCACATAAAGGCTGTTAACATGTATTGATACCCTTTTCAACACAGAATTAAGCTGAAAAGACCCGCAGAGACATTCCGGGGGGGAATCCGTGACTCTGAGATATATGGCGAGTGTTTGTTCTGGGCAGAAACTTTGCTCTCGGGAAGGGACAGGGCACTTAGCGGCAGGAATTCGCTCCGTGCAGCTGGCTTTGAATCGGCCAGCGCCGGCAGAGGGGGGTCCCCCTGTCCCCGCAGCAGGTGCCAGGGCAGGGAGAAGGCTCGTCCCCGTGGATATTCGCGGTGTTTGATCCTCTGTTCATCCCGTGTCCCCAGGTTTCACTCTCCCCCTCCTCACCTGCCTCCCGTCCTTCCCTGGCTGCAGGGGAGGTGAAGATGCTCAGTCCTGGCTGAGCCCATCCTGGGGCGCGTTTGGCGAGGAGGGCAGGAATGGCGGGAGAGGGAAGCGGGATGCGGCCCAGGGGGGCATCGATAACGAAGGAGGGGTGTTCCCCTGGCTGCAGCACCCCCACAATGACCCTTTCCTATCTGCCCGTATCCCCGCAGCGCTGCAAGGACAAGCTGAACGCTCTGGCGATCTCGGTGATGAACCAGTGGCCCGGGGTAAAGCTGCGGGTAACCGAGGGCTGGGACGAGGACGGCCACCACTCCGAAGAGTCCCTGCACTACGAGGGCCGCGCCGTGGACATCACCACGTCGGACCGGGACCGCAGCAAGTACGGCATGCTGGCCCGCCTGGCCGTCGAGGCTGGCTTCGACTGGGTCTACTACGAGTCCAAGGCGCACATCCACTGCTCCGTCAAAGCAGGTAAGGCGGGCAGCCTGCCCAGGGACGTGCCGAGGTGGGGAGACATCCCCGGGCAGGAACTCAGCGCCCTAGAGCCTTCTGTGACCTGTCTCTGCTGCCGGGCTCCCTCCTCTCCTCCCTGCAGGTCCCCATCGCCGGCTCTGCTCCCGCGGGGATGGGAGCAGAGCCCCGGGGCGCAGCCGGCCTTCCTCCCTCCTCTTAGTGACCCCGTCGAAGCAGAGGTGGGGGTGAAGGAAAGAGTGAGGGGGAAGGAAAAAACAAAGCCCAGCCAGCTGCAGCAGTTTTTCACAGCACTTTTATTTGGGTGATTTGCTTGGCCAGCCTCCCCACGAGAGCTGCGTCGCAGCCACACACCCTTCTCCTCCCCCCGTGGGGTCTGATGCTTTCCCCATCCAAGGAGCATGTTCAACACAAACACTCGTGGCCGTCTCCAGCCGCCCCGCTGGCTGCACGCCTTACTCGTGAGCGCTAATCTCCGAGTGGGAGCCGGCCAGGAAAATAAATAAGTAACGTGGTCCCCAGCCTCCTTCAGCGGTAGCCGCTAGGAAATTCCCAGATAGGGATACACATACACATAATTTTTTTTCCTCCCCTCCCCTGTGCTTACAACGCCACACGCTGTCTCAACTCGGGAACAGCTCGCAAGAAATCCCCGACTCGCAGAGTTTCTTTTCTTGACACTTGACACGTTTTTTGGTGGAGCAAATCTGTCAGCGAGTGACAGCCCCCAGCTCCACCGCCTCCCTCCATCCAGCTGTATGACATCGAAAGCTCCTTTTAAGAGCATACCCTAGCCCAACAACCTGCTGGATGTGTCAGGAGACACTTGGCTGCAAAAGAAAATAATGGGCTTTCTTTAAATATAGCTGTTTGCTTCAAACCCAGCAGCCCCTCGGCAGGGAAACAGCCCAGCCCTGCCGTGCCCACCTGCAGGAGGGGTTCACGTCCCCCACTCCTGCCCGGAGCTCCCCAGGGGTTGAGCACCTCTCCTGGCCCATGTGGGCTTTGTCCTGAGAGCCTGCTACTGCTTTTGTTCAGCTCCTGGGTCCTTTCTAGGCGAAAAGAGGCCCTGCAAAGCTGTCAGCTGCGTGCAGATCTGAAACTGCCCTTTCAATAGCCAAGATGGGCTTTGTAGCGCAAGGTGTCCGATTGTGGCGCGCCGTGACCTTAGCCCAGGAGCACCTCCTAATCCACCCCAGGGGTGTTTCACAGGAGGGGAGCCACCCCAAGCTGCTCATTGAGATTCGGCACACAAGGACTCGGGGGCAATATTTGGAGGGTGTCAGGCAGGGTCGTGTGACTGTACGAGGCAGGCTGAAGGGAGCAGGCTTGAATTCCACTCTCTCAGCCTGATCTTAAACTGTCCAAACCTCATTTCATGACAGAGCATCTCATGAGAAGATTAAATCCCATAATGCCAGCAGGAAGATTCTTTATCTAGATCTCTGTTTGCAAAAAGTATGATCCAGGAGACTGGAATGCGAAGAAGAGTTCCCCCAAGGCCTGAATTATTGTCACCAGAACAGAGGAGGGAGAGGCAGGGGTGGTAAAAGGGACATTGATAATGCGCTACAGCAAGTATTTAGAGCAAGCTTCTACATTTAAAATTCAAATACAGGTCTTGAGTGCCTTGGAAAAGTGGCTCTGCTGTGCAAATAGTGCTTGGAAGGTCCTGGGTTTTTGGAGAGCATGTGTGTGAATTGGCACATAGGGTTTCTGCACCTGAACAAATAGGGAGGGGGAGAAAAGGGGGGAAAGAAGCTGGGAAAAAAATGGAAGTGTCCTCTCTTCCAAGAGTGTCTGCATTTATTACATGAATCAGAATGACAATGCTGATCCTTTATTGGATTTTAATTAGAGAACCCAAACAAGCGCAGCTCAAAGAAGCAGATTTTCACACCTCTGCCAATTCACTGGCATGTTTGTAGAGCTGCTACACTACTACATCTATTCATCAAGTCCCTGAATATGCAAACAAAGCTCTAGCCAGACCTTTACTGCCAGCTTGTAGGAAGGTGTAGTTTACTAGCAGAGGCCTCCACATAAAGCACATAGCTTGTTTGTTGCCATGTCCTCCCTGAAGAGGGAGGCCTTGGAGATCTTGCTGCTTCATTTCTGAAGGAGAAGTGATAAAGTCATTAGCAAATCAATAATGGTCTAATTTTCACCCTTCCTGTCCTTCCTGAGAAAGTCATTAGGAGATACTCCAAGGGTTTGTTTAAATCATAGGAATTTCAGTAGCAGCCACAGAGACAAAATATAAAATCTGTCCATCTTAAGGGGCTAAATCATGAGGTTTCTTAACTGGTATAGGGAGTAACTGGGAGAAAGCAGGGAAAGGCAAAGGAGGGATGGGGAATCTCAGCACTTGCTACCATGACATCCTGTGGGATATTAACCAATATTTAAAAAACCAGAGTAGTTAGGAACACTGCAAGTCCCTCTGTTAAGACAGAGATCAGCCTGGAGCACAGCAGACTTTTTTTCCCACCACCCCACAGGTGGCTGAGCTTCCAAAAAATGATTTTCAAGAGAGACAGAGTCTCATTGCTACTTTTGCTTTCCTTAAGTCTGAGATAGTTCCTCTCAGTAGCACAGGAAAGCAGCAACAGCTACTCTAAGCTCTGAGTAACTCCCAAGAGCTGGAGGAGGTGGAGGAGGCGTTTGCTTGGGCCTGGCACAGGTGTTGGGCTGCTCTGGGAGCACACGCTCTGAGACAGGGAAGAGCATGCTTCTCCTAGGGGGGAGGGAGAGGTTTCTTTCTTTTCTGGGAGAGGATTGAAGCAGAGTGCTGGAGATGCCAGGCAGGGGTGCTGTGAGTGTGGGATGTGCCCCAGTAGCCACCATGCTGAGCGGGAAGGCTGGAGGCAGCATGGGGGCTTGTGCAGCACTATGCAGGGGGATTTGGGAAATTTGGGCTCCTGCTTTGCAGTGCCAAAATTTGTGTGCAACCTGAGGCAAAGTCTCCTCCTGTCCTCTGCTTTTTGCTGCCCTAAATTTGCTCCTTGAGTAAGAGCTGAGTGGGGACCCCGAGCATCGAGAGCACAGGCACTTGCTTAGGGAAGAAACTTTATGCCAGCAAAACCACTCAGCTTTGAAAGCCTGCAACTTATCTGGCATCAGGTGTCAGTGCAGGGTAAACAGCAGCCAAATGGGAAGTTCTTCCAGAAGAGATTTTGTTCTGGAACAGTTTTCTCAGTGGAAATATTTTGGCTCATTTCCTTTATGAGAAAAATCGCTCTTGTAACTCCTAACCCAGAGGAGATTTTACACTGACTCAAATCTGGCAGGAAGGGGATTCTCACTTGACCCACTGAGTGCAAATGGGGCGTGCTCATAGATGAGGGTGAAGGAATTTCAGAGGGGAATCTGGCTTTGTCCTGCACTTTTTTGGTGGGTTGGGGTGGCTGGGGAAGTGCTAAGTTCCTGCATGCTCCCGTACCCCAGCCCGGCATGTGCCTCCTCTAACCCTGCTCTGCCTCTCTCCTTGCGCAGAAAACTCAGTGGCAGCCAAATCTGGTGGTTGCTTCCCTGGCTCGGCCACGGTGCACCTGGAGAAAGGTGGGACCAAGCTGGTGAAGGACCTGAGGCCTGGAGACAGGGTGCTGGTGGCCGACACCGAAGGCCGTCTGCTCTACAGCGACTTCCTCACCTTCCTGGACCGCGAGGACGGCTCCCACAAGCTCTTCTACGTCATCGAGACCCGGCATCCCCGGGCCCGGCTGCTGCTGACGGCCGCCCACCTCCTCTTCGTGGCCCCCCAGCAGAACCAGTCCGAGGCGGGGAGCGCCGGCAGCGGGCGGGCGCTGTTCGCCAGCCGCGTGCGGCCGGGCCAGCGCGTCTTCGTGCTGGGCGAAGGCGGGCGGCGGCTGCTGCCGGCGGCCGTGCACCGCGTGTCGCTGCGGGAGGAGGCGTCGGGAGCCTACGCGCCGCTCACCGCCCAGGGCACCATCCTCATCGACCGCGTGCTGGCCTCGTGCTACGCCGTCATCGAGGAGCACAGCTGGGCGCACTGGGCCTTCGCTCCCTTCCGCCTGCTGCAGGCCCTGCTGGCCGCCCTCTGTCCCGCCGGGGTGGGGTGCCCCATGGGAGACCCCACGGCCCCCGGCATCCACTGGTACTCTCGGCTCCTCTACCGCATCGGCAGCTGGGTGCTGGATAGTGACTCTCTGCACCCGCTGGGCATGATGGTGTCGTCCAGCTGAGGGCACCCCGCGCCATCCCGCCAGGCTCCAACGGAGAGACAGAGACACGGAGGGAGAGAGAGAGAGAGAGAGAGAGAAAGGAGAGAAAAAAAAAAGAAAGAAAAAAAAGAAAACACTAAAAGAAAAAAAAAAAAAAGGAAAAAAATACATATTTTTAAAAGAGAGCACGGATTAAGACTTAAAAATAATAATAATAAAATAATAATAATTAAGTAGGACAGTCCAAAGTAGACTTAAAGGGAAACAAAGACCCCTGGAAGTTCTGTTCTGTTTAGTTTATAAATATATATATATTTTTATTTGTTTTGTTTTGTTTGTTGGTTGCTTTTTTTTTTTTCCTCCTCTCCTGGATATTTATTTCTTTGGTATTTTGAATAGATGTTTTAAATGATATGAACCGGACCTTCAAGAGCCTTAAATAGTTTCTTTGATAATTTATTATCATGTGAACTGTACTCACAGGAGAAAAAATTATTTTGTGAGGCCAAGCAAAACTGCGCAGAGTCTATTTTTCTACATGTCATGTGTGTCCTGACTTTCAGAAAGCAAAATTCTGTACTTTCCCATCTCTCCATTACATTGCTCTTTCATTTCAGCAAGTTCTAAAAAACAAGCAAACAAACAAACAAACACACACAAAAAAGACAAACTTCATGGGGGTCCGTAAATTATATTTTTATACACAGAATTGTAAATTAGATTTTTTTGAGAGATCAATACTTAACTGAATCACATTTCGTTTTTTGAAATAGTGTAAAATATGAGAATATATTATTTTAATTTAAATAGTTGCAAATGTAACATCATTTCCTGTATTGTTTACCATGTTTTGCTTTGTAAAAACATCATTTGGCCACGTTCATGGAAGTTCATGGAAGTCGAGACTGTTACACAAACTTTTTATTTGCAAAAACCGTAAGAAACCTTGTTATTTTTAACTTCAGAAAAAGTTTATTAGAAAATAATATTTTTTAAAAAGCGCACATGGCGGCAATTCTGTGACGATGGAGATGGTAGTTTGTACAGAGGGGGGAAAAGGATGTTTTGCATTAATAAATTGAGAAATAACTGCTGTAAATTTACTAAAATGTATTTTTGAATATTTTGTAATAGTTTTAATAGTTTTATAGAAATAAAATGTGCCATGCACAGTTTGGTTAGTATATAATAACTAAGAGTTCCTGGTGCATCCCATTTTTTTTTTTCCTTTTTGCTTGTTGGTTTAGGAAACATGATACCTAAATGAGTGCCCATTATTTTATTTAGATGTGTTGCTTATAACATTTAATTTTGGTACTTTAATTAAGGAAACGAATCCATCACATCTGTGCATTACCTGGAATCTCTTGTACTGACAGTAGAACCTCACTTATTTGCACGAGCAACCAGGAGACGGGTTTCCCTTTGCCAGAGCCCTGGCTCCCCATCCCTGCTCAGGCAATGCTCCTCTCTTCCAGCTCCAGCCCCGACTCCATGTCCACCTCCCAGTCTGGAATGGAGACTGTAGATGGCTCTTAAAATTGATTTCTGAGGATGCTAAATCAAGTTTTCCCTTTGAAGTGCATTACTGTGGAGGGAGGCAGCTGCCTTCTCCTTTTGGCAACTCCGGGATTTTGGTGGACTTCAATTTGGGTGCCCAGAAGATGGAAATCTGAGGGAGAGACATTGACTTTGGTGAGTTAGAGGGGTTCATGTGGCTGATGCTGGAAGAAGGAGACAGCCACCAGATTTCACTGACTGCTTTGAGTAACAGCACAGAGCTTGGGGCCACTGAGAACAGAGCAAAACATCCTTTGCAAAACAAACAAAAGGGTAAAGATTTGTTCATTTGTGCTGAGAGACATTCCTTAGCTGTAATGCAGGAGTCTGTCCCATGGGTGCCACCCATGGGTGAATGTGCTGGAGATGTGTTTTAGGAGCTGAGTGATGGGGCCAGCGCTGCATCCCCTGCCTGGTCCCAGCCCCAACCCACCCTGAGGGGATCATCCTTGACAGGTGCTGATCAGTGAGGTTCTGCTGCGCCACGTGCTCCTCCACTGAGGGTTTCCAGGATCCCTTTAAAAATGTTGCAAAACATTGTGTGCGCATGTGTGTGCGCGTCTGCGACGGGACCGTGCCAGAAGGGAGCTTACCTTGAATGTCTTCTCACCTTTTCTTTGGTTTCCATTACTTGCCAGTCTAGGATGTTCATCCACCAGGCCTTTTGCTCCAGAGACACAGCCACGTTCTCTGCTGGGATGGACGGCATCTCCACAGCTCCCAGAACGTCCCTGCCTGGGGCCATCTCCAGAGAGTGTCGACCATGCCCTTCCATGCTGAAATCCCAGGAGCTTCTGGAGCGCTGTCAGGAGCTGGAGGCCAAGTTCCACGCACGAGCATTGCTGTGTGAAGCCCTGACAGATGGATGTGGTTTCTCCTTCCTGTCAGCCTCTAGTCCAGCCCCACTTCCAACCTCCAAAGCTTGGACATGGCCAGGGTGATGAGACTTTGGAGTGACCACAGTGTGCTGCAGCACCAGGAGAGGAACAAAGCCACCCTCATGCCTACCCAACGAGAGGCATCATGGAGACTGTGGACTTCCTGCTGGGTGCTGAGGACCTGCTGTCCACCCCAGCTTGGACTCTGCCACCTCCCTGTCTTTGGGGTGTGCTGAGGGCTGCAAACCCAGATGATTTGGGGCATGTGAGAATGTTATCGTGGAACAAATGAGTCTCTGCTGTGAGTCTGGCCTTAGTTTGGCAGCATCTGAGCTCTCTTACCCCGTCTCTGAGAGGTGGTTGCCATTTTTTAAGGCCTCTACACTCAAAGAAATGACCGTGTTGGAAGGTGCCTTCTCCAGAGGTCGGATGGTGGAGGTGTTTAGGGATGTCAATGATCGAACTTTAAGCCACTGGCTGGAGGGCTTCAATCTAAATTGCATCTGAGATGTTAAAGAGCCATCAGACCAGAGCCCACACTTGTGTCAGGGCAGGGCACATGCCTGGATGGGACCACACCAGACATTGCCTCATTTAATCTTCACCCAAAGGCCGAGACGAGCTCAGATCTTTGTGGTGTGAGAGAAGCTTAGATGCTCTTACACCAGGATCAGCCTGTTTCACTGAGCAGAGAAATGCTGTGCCATGTTCTCCGTCGCACTTATTCCAAGCAGCTTTACGTCTTCCTCTCACCGTGTCTGAATTCCACCTCTCCCTCTGGCTCCTCTCATCAGGATCACCCCTCTGTGGTGTGTTAGAAGTGCTTCCTTAGATGGGCCAATCCAACCCACAGCCACAGCTCTTGTATGAAGGATGTACTGTCATAACCTTGTGCAAAACATCTAGGAGATGTCACTGTCCGTTTTCAGGGTCCGAGTATGGCAATAGTTTGTATAAAATGTACACATAGTGGTGGCTACAGAATAGTTTATGACTAAATACATATCTATTACTGTCAAAATAATGTATAAGAATGTACTTGAAGCTATTATCCTTGTGCTCTGTTGTCTGAATAATTAAAGAAATTACAGACACTTCCTGAAATGTCTGATATGTGATGGCATTCCTATTGCACACCTCTGAGGAGTTTACCCTGATGAAATTGAAATGCAGAGTGGGGGATCCTGTGGGATTTGGTATTGGACTCTTCAAACACACCAGGAATTGTGCCAGTGGGGCTCTATGTGGTGGCCACAGCCTCCTTCTCCTCCCACCTACAGCCACGTGGGCAGTCTGTCATTTACCTGTGAAATATTGCGTGGCTCTGCAAAGCCAACTCATTTGAAGGGTTCTGTGGGGTGGCAGAGGTGCCCTGAAGGGCAGCCCACCAGCAGCTGCCTGTCCTCTCCACCTCCCCCAGCCAAGCCAATGTGAGAAATGACCCTAATGAGACTGGGACTAGTCTGTGTTTACTTGACCAATAGTTCAGGCAGTTTCCTGGTGCTCAAACCCTCCAAAGGGAAGCTGGAATGTGCCAGTAAAAGAGGATCACATCCACAGAGCATCACTAAAATCCAAGCCAAGCACTGGGGTGAACCAGGTGTTTTCCAGCCTGTAGCTGTGCTGTGCCTCAGCCAGCAGCTCTTGGTGCCCTCACAGGAGAAAGTTTGCCTAGCTGGCTCTTTAGATGTATATGCACATATATGTCTACATATATAACACTATTATCCTGATATTAGGAGCTCAGCACATCCCACCAGGACATAAATATGTTTACACTGGCCCTCCTGAGCATTTCCCACCATGCTGAGGCTGAACAGGAGATGTAAATCAGCCTGGCTGGGTGATAATTGGGCAGCAGTTTTGCAGCCCCAGTACAGCATCTATTTCAATTACAGGGGGAAGGAAACCAGAAAGAGCATTTTATCTTACTCATTACTGCAAGCCATAAGGGACCACTAGATTTCTCAAGCTTTTGAAATTCTCTCTTCAGCAGTTTCTGCCTTGAAACTAGTTCAAACTTAACTGAAAAAAAGGTCAATTTTCCATGTACAGAGCCCTTCAGAGCTTTCAAAGGAGCAGTGCTAATGTGATCCTTGGCCCAGGAGGGCTGAAAGGGAAAAAAAATCATCTTTAAAAAAAAGCATCTTTACAAGCAATGGGATTGTCTCAGATTTGATAGGGGCCCCATAGCCACTGTTTGGGCCAAGATTGTTAAATATAATTTTTAATGCTTTGCATTTGGGGTGTTTGGACTTATGTATTTAAATAATTTTGGTTTTCAGGGATGAAAAGGAGTGAACAAATGCAGGAAATAAGAGTTTAAGAGTTTAATGATCTTGTCCTGGTTCCAGTGAAATCAAGAGTGGCATCCAGAGGTGATTTGGGTGCACAGGCAATTGTGCACCTTAAAGCTGAGTGCAGGACCCTATGTAACTTCTTTTCCTTTCATTTTTAAGTGAGAGCAAGACATCTCTTTGGACAAATATTACTGCAAATCAGGGATGATTTGCCACAAGGTCAGGAAATCTGTTTGGGGCAAAAATATTTGGTTTGATGTCCTGTGACCTAAATGTGAAATAAATATTAGATTTGCTCAGTTTGGTGTGAACAGATGTCTGTTTGTATTACTGGGGAGGAGAGGTGACAAGGGATGCTCTGCATGGTGTGACTGTGGAGGGTTCCTTGGCCACCAAACTCACATCTGGCTGCTGCCCAAGGGCAGGAGGGGTTGGACATGGCCAGGGGAGCAGGGATGCTCTGAGAACACCGAGTGCTTCATGCAGCTCTGCCCAGCTCACTGGCCCTGGGAATGGCACAGGGACCCCTTCCCCTTCAGCCCATCTCTGGGGCAAAGCTTCTCTGGACCAGACCTCTGGGACATCAGGATGCCTCCCTTGGAAAGGGGATGTGCTCACAGGGAAACCATACTTGGGAATGCTGGATCATTCCAAGTTTTGAGACTTTTGATGGCATTGTCTGCAAGGGAGTGGATGATGCATCTGTGTGCAATTACAGCAACTTCCTTTTGGTCTCATGACAGACAGACACTGTGTCATAGTCCTGTCACAGGCTTTCACTGGGTGGAGGAAACTTATTTACAAGCAGGATACAGATCAGGCCTTGGCTAGTTTGGAGCATTAAAGCATTTCATGGGCCTTTTTTTTTTTTTTTTTTTGGAGCAGTTTAGGCTGTAAGGAGCCCCTGGTGGTCCCAGGTCTCACCTCAGCCCATCCTGGGCCCACTTAGGACAATCTGCTGGAGGCCACCCTCTGTCAGGTCCTACATGTCTGCAAGGATGGAGGGGCTCCAACCCTCTCCATCCCTCTGAGAAACTGGTTTTGTTAAATATACTAACAGTTTTCCTAAATACAGCAGCCTTGCATCCCATCTACCAAGAATCTTCCTTTATAATCTTGCATTTATTCTGTGAGGAAGGAGAGCAAAGAGTTAAAACAAGATTAGTTTTAAGAAATCCCAGACAGAATCTGGGACATTCAGAGCTCTGCCAAGTTCTGCTGCTGCTCCTGCAGCCTGCCCTGAGCACAGAGCTGAAGCCTCACTCACCCAGCTCACCTCTTCCTTGTAAGTCAGCCCCATCCTGTTTTCTACAGCAGTACGAACTGGTTTTAATTATTAGACAGTAATGAATGCAAATAAATATTTGTCTCAGGATTGCTCATGAACAATTCTCTTGGAATAGTCACTGGTTGGGGTGTAAGCTTTGTTGGCTTTGCCAAATGATGCCCTTTCGACTCAGCAGAGTTCTGGAAACAGGAGTGTAATAAATGTTCAGTATCAAACAAGTCTGTTCTGGCAGAGTATTTGTGAATAACCATTTTGTGCTAACACCAGTGGAAGCTATGGGGTTCACAGGCATCAGAAAGTCCAACTGCCATTCAAATATTTGCAAATAATGAATATGTGATCCCACAAATAACAACAAACCAACCTGGTTGCTTTCATTGAGGAAAATGATTATGAATCACTGTGTACTGTGGGCTCCATCCAACAACCACCAGCGTCAAAAGAAGTTTTTCCACAACTTCAAACAAGCAGGGAGCTGAGCTGTGTTTGCTCAGCTTTACCTGGTGTATCCAACACTCTCATATTGCACCATCAAATAATAGGATTTATCAGGCCAGTAAGAATTTCCCAGAGCAGCCAAGAGTGGGCACATTTCACCTCCTGACTGCAAATGTGCAGCTCCCACTGATGTCAGCAGGGTTATGTATGGGCAAAATGAGGTCAGACTGTGTTGCCCTACTTTATGTGCCCTGTGGTATTACACTCAATTAAGTTTTGTCTCCCAGGACACAGCCTCTCTCCCACTTAAGTCACCAGGAACTTTGTCACTGCACAGCAGTGCAGGAGGAGGAACGAAATACCAGCCTTTGATCCAGAGTGCAATGAGTTTTAACCCATGTATTCAGGAACTTTCAGCTGCACTTTGAAAAGAGTGGGTTAAATTCACTAAAAAACAAATATATCCATGAAAATCCAACATGGGGCATCTTCAGGAGAAGGTAACAGCTTTGCCAGCTCACCCAGAGCCTTGCAGAGTGTAGCAGACTCAGCAAGAGCTGCTTGCCAAGGCAGCAGGGCATCTTTCCTGCCCTCTGCCAACAGCTCCTCAGTGATCCCTGCAGAAAGATCCTGAATATCACGGACAACACCTTTTAGAGAGCACAGCAGGATCAGTCACATCTTCTGTGTGGGTGACCACGTGCTTGACTATTTTGAAAATATTAACCACTGGTTATGAACTGAAACTGTAAATAGCTGTAGGAAGGAGAAAACAGTAAAGCAAAAAAAATTCCTCATTGCAGACAAATAAGTTGCAAAGAACAATGCCAGGCTTTGAGTGAAGCAGGTTTGGTCCTTGTCCCTTTGATGGGGTTTCTTCTGATTTTGAGCAAGTAGCTTGTTGTCCCCCTGGCTTTACCAGAGATGGGCAGAAAAACATCTCTGAGGATACTTTTCCACAGTCTGTGGGGTCAACATGATGAGAAACACAGTGGATCAGATATCATCAACTACTTCCCATGTGCAGCTCTGAGGATTTCCTCTGTGGGCACATGGTGAAATGCAGGAACTGCCCAAAACCTTTACTGACAAATAGTCAGGCTATTTGAAAGTCCTCTTAATTTATCCTTTGGTAAAAAAATTGATTTAATTTTTAGACATCTCACAGCTGCCAGTATTAGGCATCCTTATATTTAAAAATCAGCATACTTCCTGCCAGATTTTTAATTCCATTCTAAATACCTTTGCAAAAGAGGACAGATGACTTTTTGCACGATGCTAAACTCTGCATTACACACATACATCACAAGGAGGACCCACAAGGCTTTAGCCAGACCAAGGGTAAGAAAATATTTTGGTTTCTGATTGTGTCTCCACCATGGAGAGGAGATTCCTGCTGGCTGGAGAGTCTGGCTGGACAAGATCTCTGTGGACTAATGAGTGAGCTGAGAGCTCACAGAGAGCTGCAAATATGTCTGAATGTAGGTGTCCTAACCTTACTTCTGAATCCTGCCTAAAGTGTCATGTCAGCCTTCTGCAGAGGCTCCCCATGGAGCCCCAGGCTACATTGGGAGCATCCCTGTCTCATCCAGGGGTCCTCATGTGGGGTGCATATAGATTTTCCTTAGCTCTGCAGAGTGACCAGCTCTGGGCCCAGATGCTCACCCCTCTCTCTGTTCTGTGCTGGGGTAAGCCCAGTGTAGCCCAAACCCAGAGCTTTCTCTGGGGCTGGCTCTCCACTGAGGGATTAGAACTTCAGAGAGGCCACAAACCTCAGTGCCTCTCTTTCCAAGAGCAGGGCACACTTGTTCAGCCTTGCCTGCGTAGGTATAAACACTGTGCACTTACAGCCCAGTTAATTAAAACTATTCCCACTCAATTCTCCCCCAGGGAAGGAAGGGAGAAGATAGATGCTCATGGGAGGGGTGCCCATCACATTGCTTAATGTGATCTGGAGTGGGGCATGCAGTGCTGTGGGGATAAAAAACTGTGGGGATCTGAGGGAGCACCATGGAGAGCTGTCCCTGGAAAGAAATCTCCCTTAAGGTGTGCAGTGTGGAAGGGAAGGAGTGGTGTGTTTCCAGGAGACAGAGCAGGAGACCAAGACCTGCTCCCCAAGGCAAGGAGGCATGGATGGAGGCTTGCCCTGACACTCACCCAACACAGGATTCTTGCTTGAGACTTTTGGGGGTCTTGGGAACCTCCCACCTTCCAAAGCCCAGTTTTTTGGGCAGCTCATGGAAAGGACAGGAGAAATCCCCAGCACCTGAGTGTGTGCACTGGTCTGTGCACTGGTGCAGTCTGAGTGACTCAGCTCTGCCACCAGGAGCTGTCCTGGGCACCAGACACAAACCAGCCACAGCTCTCCACACTCTGCTCCCAAGTCATTCATGGGAGTCACTCATGGACACACCAGGAGTCACTGGGGATGCACCAGGAATCACTGGGGACACACCAGGAGTCACTGGGGATGCACCAGGAGTCACTCATGGACACACCAGGAGTCACTGGGGATGCACCAGGAGTCACTGGGGATGCACCAGGAGTCACTGGGGACACACCAGGAGTCACTGGGGATGCACCAGGAATCACTGGGGATGCACCAGGAGTCACTGGGGATGCACCAGGAGTCACTCATGGACACACCAGGAGTCACTGGGGACACACCAGGAGTCACTGGGGATGCACCAGGAGTCACTGGGGATGCACCAGGAGTCACTCATGGACACAGCAGGAGTCACTGGGGATGCACCAGGAATCACTGGGGACACACCAGGAGTCACTGGGGATGCACCAGGAGTCACTGGGGACGCACCAGGAGTCACTCATGGACACACCAGGAGTCACTGTCCCCAGTGGGGACACACCAGGAGTCACTGGGGACACACCAGGAGTCATTCATGGACACACCAGGAGTCACTGTCCCCAGTGGGGACACACCAGGAGTCACTGGGGACACACCAGGAGTCATTCATGGACACACCAGGAGTCACTGTCCCCAGTGGGGACACACCAGGAGTCGCTGGGGCCTGCCTTAGGGGTGTGTGGATGTGCAAGGGTTCACAGGGAGCAAGTGCAGATGCCTCAGGAGCTCAGGTGGCTTCCAGCAGGTGCTGAACAATACCAGGGGCAGAAGAAAAGCTGTAGCTTTGTGGGATCTGCTGGCTGCAGCCAAAGCTGACCTATGTGCTCCACCAAGATTCCAGGCATGCCAAGTGTTCATGCCTTTCCCAAACCAGGATTAACCAACTGCATTTAGAAACAGGCAGGGGGATGTGTCTGTGCAGCCCCTGCCCCATCAGGGACTCAGCATGGAGACATCTGGACAGCAGTGGTGCCATTCCTGAGGGAGATGTGCTATGGGTTCCTCACCTGGGGCTCAGGCTCTTGTGAATCTGGGACTAAAGAAGCTTGCAGGGTAGGACCAAAGTGTCCCAAATGTTCAAAATGAGAGAAAAGTCAGATTTCATCCTATAGGTCCCTAAATTGTTGCTTTACCAATGTAAAAAAGGCCAAGTTTGGACTCCCCTTGGAGCTGCTCCTTGCACCAGGGAAGTGTTTTGCCTGATCACAAGGTGTTCCTTTTTAGGGGTGTTCTTTTCTCTTAGCAAGGAAATGCCTGTACTTTATTTATCAACTGAAGCAAGGAATGAAATACACCTAAATGTTTCTCCTCATTTGGGTGTAACTGAATATGCAGGAAAATTGGAATATCTTCTTGTAGATTATACATTGGAGATATTTTTTTCCTATTTATATGGATCTTGACAGGACAAAACTATTTATTGAGAGTTAAATAATGACATCTGCTATCAGGAATATCAAATCCAGTAGAAGATGTTTCATATTAAAATAGAAACTCATGGCCAAATTTCCTCTTGATGAATACAGACACAGCTTTATAAACTTCTTCAAAGTTTCACTCTTTACACCAGAATAAAATTCAGCTCAAGGAGGTTCCATTAACACTCATCCACATGTGCAAAAAGAGTCTGCTTTTTAAAAGTGTCTCACAACAGCAACAACAAAAAAAGGGCAGAAACAAGCCCTCAGACCTTTCAGGCTTTGTTGCATTAGGTGGAATCGAAGTGACCTCTAGTGATTCCCTGCTAACCGTGCAGCTTGGCAGCTGCCTGCACTGAGCTCAGGGGGGAGAGGGGATGTGTGCTGCTCTCTCAGCTGGTAAAAATGCAATCAATACCTGATTAATGCAAAATTACGGCAATTAACAGCCTTTACAATAGCAATTCTTATAATTCAAGTGTAGAATGTTTTCCCAATCTCTACCGTTCCTTTCCATGCAAGCTGTGCATTGTTAAAAGGAGTGTTTTTATCAGTCTGCTAAAAATCAGCAACACAATGAATTTATTAGTAACTTATCATCCATGTGTCTTCTGGCACTGCTGACGTGCTGTTCTGTAGGAATAGACAGGATAGGAAGTGCATTAGATTTGTGATTTAACTCATTTGTTCCTATTTTTTGGAACAGTCACGGGCTGATCACAAAATTATTACCAGTTGTGTAGGGAGTGTGGAATGTTGCTGTGGGGCTGAGCCATCCCCATCCCCAGGTTCAACCAGAGAGATTATCACCTCTGCAAGGTCATCTTTCCTCTCCCAGACTATTAAGTTTTTTTTTTTTTTAAAAAAAAAAAAAGCATAGAGAGAGAGGATGTTACAATTCATCAGCAGTGGGGGAAATGAAAATTGTGTATCAGCCAAATTATGTCAGTTTACCATGAAAATCAATACCAAAGGGGGTTAGAAATGGGATGTCATCATTCAGAGGCAATGCAGGAGAAGATCTGTCAGCAGCAAGACGGCTGTGTGCTCTGTCCCTGTATTCCCCAGGGATATCTCAGGGTTGGGGAAGGCAGAAAAAATCATTGATTCCTCTGGCACAGGAGATTGGGATGGGCACAAAGGAGATTCTCAGGAGATGCTGAGCTCTGCTGGGACTTAGATTGTAGATATTAAAAACCAGGCCTTTCATAGATCAGATGTGTCAATCTCTGAATCAGAGCTGGGTGAAAACCAGGACCCTATTCCTACCAGAAGAAAACCCACCCAGCTGCTTTGGTTTCCTTCATGTTTTGAAGAATTAATCTCTGACCTCTGATTCTTTCCTGCCCTATCTCTATGTCCATTAAAGACCATGAGGTTTGACATCTGCAGGAAGGAGGACAAGAACATTGCTTCTGTCTTGCTCCCTCTCCCTGCTGTCAGCTCTCCATGATGGCCATACAGAGAGCAAAATGCAATTTAAATCATTCCCAGGGCTGATTTTGTATTCCCTGTAATTTTCATGGAGGCTGTGCCACAGCCACTGCAATGCAATGAGCTCCCTTGTTGTGGTCAGTGCCAGGCTGATCACCCACTTGCAATAAAGATCCTTTTTCCCCCTGGATTTGTCAGCACCTTCCACTCCTACAGCCAGTGCTATTTGGGACATTCCTCAGATACCCTTCAGAAGGACTGCATGTGGAAATGAGGAGTTCAGCAAAGGGAGTTTCCAGACTCAGTGTCTCAGCCTGACCCTCTGCCCGCCCAACAGCCCTGTCAGGGGTGCTGGGGACCCTCCTGCCTCTCTGAGGTGTCCATGGTGTAAAACCAGGCTGTATTCCTAAAAACCTCTGCTTTCTGCCCTCAAAACACAAGGCTGGACCAGAGTGTTGGGCTGTTGTTGTCAGAGTATGATTTCATCTGCCACTGCTCAGGAGCATCTTCTGAGTTCAGCCTCCTCCATCCTGAGGCATGAAGCAACTGATGCCTGTGTTTGTCCAGGGCTAGAAATCAGCCAGAGAAAACCTATTTGTCTCCCAAAAATGGATTCAGCTACCAGAGAGTCCCAGCCCAGGCTCTGCTCTGCCTGGGCAAACCTTCTATTGTGCCATGACTGGGGGCCAAGGAACAGGTCCCATCCACATTTCTGTGTGAAGTCAAATATGGCCCAACCTCTGTTTGCTTTTAAGGCTTAGAGACTGAAGGGAAACATTTTTATTTGTTGTGAGCAGAAAAACCAATAAAAACAGGTGGATGAGAAAAAGCAGGGGGCTCAGCACGGGATGATCTGGTGCTAACCCTGAATTATCTTTTAGGCTGAGGCATCTTTATTGGTGTTAAACCAAAACAGAATCCTTCTGTGCATCAGCTAATTTCTTTCACAAAGAAACATGCACATTTTATTAAGCTCCTTATAAATTTCATTTTCATTTTGGATTAAATGATATAATTTTAATGAAAGGCAGCAGCTAGAAAAATGCATTTTGTCTTGAAAGAATCACTTTCTGGTAAAGCACCATTTCCTATTTTTTAAAGCCAGGACTGTGATAATCCAAATACTTGCATAGCCTTTGGTTACCAACCCTGAAAGCTGTAAAAATATGATTTATTTTGCACATGCATGCTGTGGGTTTATTTTTCCAGCTAAGGAATGAGAATACAGAAGCTAGTTTCACTTTTGTGGTCTAATAGGTCAGTGCAGATTTACCATTTTAAACATGTGCAGCCATAAATACAAAACAAAACAAATTGCTGCTGCTGCTGTGATCCAAACCCCAAATTAAAAACAAATACAAATTAGAAATCCCCTTTAGAAATCTCATCTGTCTAAAGCTGCTGAAATATTGTCTTGATGACAGAACTTCTCACATAACAACACTTCATAATAGGTTGACCATTTAGAGTATTTTCACTAAACTTTTGTTTGTTTTGAATATCCTCAGAGGCATTTTTAAATTTGACTCTGTGAGCATGTGTTTGCATGTCAATTCCAGATTGTGTTGGTTTTTTTCAAGTTATCTTCCAGCCTTCATTTTCTGCAGCAACAATGTTAAACCTGTGAACCTGAAATGTTAAAAAATGAAATAAGGAAATTTAAATAAAACTTACTCTTGTATTTATGTCATGGTAAAGCTTGCACAGTTGAAATTGGGATCAGGAGATGATTCAAAAGTAGCAGAGTGGAACATTTAAATTCTTTGATGCTGGAAGCCATAGAAAAGTGTAAACCAGCCAGCTGGGTACCAACCCACCCAGCTCAGCCTGTCCACAGAGAATCTCACCCCAGCCCTCCATGGGCACTTGCTTGAAGAAGGAGAAACACAGTGAATATTTTAAATATTCACACAGTAAATATATTGGATATTTTACAAAAGGTTCACTGCTGCCTGAAGGAAAGTTTTCCCAAGGGAAGGAGTTTGACAATCCATTCCTTGGAAAATACCTGGCTGAATTCATTGGGACTGGAAGCAATGGTGGGTGCAGGAACAGAGACTGCCCAAAGAGCCTGGAGAAACCAGTGCTGCACATTGTGCTCCTGCAGATTCCTCACAGCCATCTCTGCAGACCTGGGTTTTCTGCCTTGGTACCCCAGAGTGGATTTAGGAATGTCAAGGGAGAAGCAGGAGAGAGGAGGGGCAGCCCTGGGGCTGAGGGGTCCCTTCAGCTCCTCCCCAGCATCTCCTGCAGGGGTTTCCAAATGGAGGAACCTCCAGACTTCCCTCCTGCCAGAGGGCAGTGAATCAAAATATTATAACAACTGAAGGTTCCCTGGTCCTGGTAGGGCTGCACAAGCTGCCAGGCACATTTTGGGTCTAAAAGCAAAAGAAAAAAAAAAATTGATTACCAACAAAACCTAACAGTAATGGAAAGGACAATGCCTGAAAGCACAGTGAAGGTGTTGAGATTAATGTCTCTTCTCCCTGTATCTTCCTGGGCTGTGTCTGTGGCTTAGCCAATTTTGTAATGGCTGTAAAGTGTTGAAAATTCATTTCCAGTCCTCTTCAGGCCCCCTTGCACAGGGCAGAACCTGACACATGACTGCAGGCAGACCTCACTCCTGGAGAGCAGCTGGCAAGCCCCTGAGTAGCAAAGAAACCAATCTTTTTGGAGTTTCACAAGGAAAATTACTATAAACCAGTTTTTCTAGCTTGACTTTGCATAGGAATAACCTAAAGGCTGTTGAAATGTCCAGGTAAAGATGTGTAGGGATAGTTCCATTCATCCTGCAGAGAGGAGCAAGTCAAAGCTAACTGAAGCAAAGCTTGAAAAGCACTTTGCTGTGATTTCCAGGAAAATGCTGATACTGGACATGGGAGGAAGAGAGAAATGGCTCATGGATACATATTGAAAATTACTGGATCCACCACAGAAATTGAATTTGTCCCTTTAAGGCCTTAGCCAAGCTGCTCTGCCCCCAGAAGCAGATGGGAAGCAGCACTTGGGATGACACATCCAGAGGGGATGATGTTCCACAGGTCCATCACATCAGCTGTGCTGGCAGGGAAGCTGGGAAAGCAGAAACTCTAATTTGTGGTAGGAGCAGAGGGTCAGAGCAAGCACAAACCAAATGTCTCAGCCTGGTATTGTACAAAAAAACAGAGCAGCTTTTAGGTGAAAAAAGAATCAAAGATTGAGAGCCAAACAGAGAATGGGATTTATGGTACCAGACTGGGTCAGTTAATGTAGAACTGTTCTTTGATAAAGTCAGCGATTTTATGTTATTTTTAGAGAGAACAATTGATCTAAGGTGAGTTTGCAACGATGCTACATTAGTATGAGCCACCTCAGCCCAAGAGGGTGGAAACAAGCAGAGCTGATGTGCAGGCTGAGGGCTTGGCAGTGAGGGGCTCTGCAGAGCTCACTGTGAAAATGGAAGGAAGAGACAAATGGATTTCCTTACACATTGATTGTTTCACTTATCTGCTCCAATGTCCTGGCAGAAATTTAGGAGTGTGTGAAGGTGGGTGACAAGAGCTGACACAGTCAATAAATGTGACCAAAATACTTGCCAGGAAGCCTGAGACAACCTTGACCAAATAATAGAAATTATGAGAAAATGATAACCAGAGGTGCTCCTTGTGAGTAAAATCAGTTATTCCTGTTATAAATGGAAGGCAGGAAGGGAGACCAGAGTCCCCCAAGCATTAACCACATCCATGTAACCATCAGGAATGCAGCATGCCTGTGCAAAAATCCAGCATGATGCTAGGAGGAATCAGGTGGAGCTGGGGGGAAAGCTTTGGGAAGAAGCACATGGGCACAGGAAAAAAAAAGGGGGTTTGAAGTTGAATTGTTTTGCTTAGAACTCAAGTGAGTCTGATGA
Source organism: Agelaius phoeniceus (assembly GCF_051311805.1). Classification (NCBI taxonomy): domain Eukaryota; kingdom Metazoa; phylum Chordata; class Aves; order Passeriformes; family Icteridae; genus Agelaius; species Agelaius phoeniceus. Next base: position 8,640,645 of record NC_135265.1, on the reverse strand, counting down.
TGATGGAGATATAGGAAGGAAGTCAGGGGTTGTGTGCTCTGAAAGAGGAAGGATTGGAGAAGGGCCCTCTGCTGGAAGGCTGCTCATCCTTTGTGTGCATTTACACCACCCATGGAAAAACAAACATTCAGCAACACATCACATCTCTCCAGGAATTTCAACAGGTTTCACACATACCTCTACAGCTAATTACTTGTTACTTAAAGCAGTGTTTTGTCACCATGATATTTTATGAAAAATCCCTTCACCAGGATTTTTTCTCCTGGGAAGCTGGGAAGCTTCAGCTTCTCCATGTTTTGCTGCTTTGGAATGTGATTTTGAGAATTGTTTACCCAACATGTGAATTGTTTTTAATTAATGACCAATCCCAGTCCAGCTGGTCTCTGGTCAGTCATGGGGTTTTATTATTCATTCTTTTCCAGCCTTCTTTAGGTATCCTTTCTATTTCTTTAGTATCGTTATATAATATAATATAATATAACGTAATATAATATAGCGTAATATAGTGTAATATAATATAATGTAATGTAATATAATATAACACAATATAGCATAATATAGCATAATATAATATAGCAGAATAGAATAGAATAGAATAGAATAGAATAGAATAGAATAGAATAGAATGTAATATAATATAATAGTAAATCAGCCCTCTGAGAACATAGAGTCAAATTCTCACCTCTCACATCATCCTGTGGACCCCACAACTCCACAGTGTTTAGCTTGCATTCACATGTCAGGAGAGGCTTCCAGGGCTGACCAGCCTGACCTATGGGTGTTGGAGCAGCAGGCAGGAGATGGGCAGAGCTCAGGGTGACACTGAAACAGCCATCCCAGCCCAGGCTCTGGTAAATCAGCCCCGGGGACAGGGGTTTGTCAGGAGAGAGCTGCAGGACAGATGTGCACGCCTGGATGGGTGTCCAGGTGAGGTGCTGGGAACTCTCACTGATGGCTGGTGGTTTGTGGTGCCTGCTCTCAGGGCTGGTGTGGTGTGGGCAGGAAGTGAAGCTGTGGCCTCAGCCAGTGTGGGCTGCTGAGAGCAGCCTCAGGCCAGCTCTGCTCCTGCCCAGGAGCAGCACCCCAGCACCAAAGGGGGCACGGGGCAGCCCCCGGTGCAGGGTCCAATGCTGGGTGCTTCCTGCATGGACAGAGTGCACAGCTCAGAGCCAGAGCCCAGTTTCTTCCCAGTATGATGAAGGGACTTTTGCCTGGCCAAACTTGAAGCCCAAACTGCCACCCAGCTTTTCCCTTGTCCGGTTTGGTGCCCAATTCACTATTTCTCATAGCAAGTTTCCTTTGGTTCAAGAATCTGCTCTTTAATATATCCACAGTTATTACTGAACTAAAACCTTCCCTTTTTCCAGCTTCATTCCAGGTGAAGAAACTGACAATTAACCTGATTCAGTTGTGAGTTAATTCATTTAATCTCCAGGTGCCCTTAATCTTGAAATTAATACCCCTAAAACATGGCTAAGTAGCATTCAACCTTCTTCCTTTAATAATGTGTATAATGAAGCTTGTTTAGAGAGCAGCCAGCAGTATGGAGACCACACTGCAGGTGTTGCCCCTCTTTCCCACCCCAATCCAAATCCCCTTTTCCAGGTTAGTATGAGTCAGGACTTCACTCAGCACCAGCTGACAACATTCGTCCTAAAATGTCTCACGTGGCACAAGGGCCTGGTAAGTTTTGGGTCTGTGAAATATGAAGAAGAATCAGTCTCAGTGGATCCAGCTTGTGGTGTGTTATGGTTTTTGCTGCCCTCTGACTGCAGGTAAAGAAGTTTCAGTGGCAGCAGTCTCCCCCTGCTCCTCCCACCTCTCCCTGCATTAATCTGCTCTGCCACACAGGACCCTGGCATCCCTCAAATGCTGCCACTGAGCAAGAAACTGGAGTTAAACTATTGTCTTCTACCTGATCTCCTGAATCTGGAGGGAAGGAGGCTCAGGAGAGACCTTATCACTCTCTACAACCATCTGAAAGGAGGTCACAGCCAGGTGGGGGTCATTCTTCTCCCAAGGAACAAGTGGTAGGACAAGGGGAATTGGCCTCCAGTTCCACCAGGGGAGGTTTATATTGGATTTTAAGAAAGAATTGCTTCACAGAGAGGGCTGTCAAGCACTGGAACAGGCTGCTCATGGCAGTGGTGAAGTCCCCATGCATGGAGGTATTTATAAGACAGGTAGATGTGGCACTTGGGGACACGGTTTAATGCTGGGCTTGGCAGTGCTGGGTGAACACCTGGACTTGGCATCTTGGGGGTCTTTTCCAAGCTAAGCCATTCTGTGGTTCTGTGACACTTGGATTTACACCAGGAGGAAGGCTGGCATGGCACATGGGTGTGGCAGGAGTTGTGTCCTGCAAGGAGTGCCCTCCCACCAGCCCAGACTGCAGCAGGCTGCCTTTCCAGAGCTCTGCTTCCTTGTCTGCTCATTTTGCTCCTGTCTAAAGACTGATGGGAATGCCAGGAGGAAAAAAATAAAATAAAAAACCCTACCCAAAGCACTGGTAATTAGTTCCTGTAAATGGGTTTCAGTCTGGTTACGTCCCTGGCTCAGTCTGATGTAAGATTTTTTCACACCCTTTTCAAAATCACATGTTACAACTGGTTCTCTGAGAGTATTCTGGGACATTTGGTGTAAACAATTCTGATGTAAAACTGCAAAAAGGTGTTCTTTGGGTTGTTTTTTTTTTTTTTGTGTTTCCTTAGAGTGCTTTAAATCATGGCACAAGGACCATCCTCCTGTGGGAAACATGATCTTGTTCTCCCTACTCTCTGCTCCCCTGGGAAGTTGGGCACCTCATCCACCACTGCACAGCTCCCAGCACAGCAGGCACCTCTCCTGGCACCTCTGGGCTTGGCATGAGCAGCCAGAACTCCAGCACAACCAACACCTTGTTCAAATCACTCCTTCCCATGCTTGTGCCCACCCCACTGCCCTATGTGGGTCCATGTCCCTCCATCATCAAACCTTACTGGAGACAGGAGGAGGAAGGGGAAGGTGAACACTACCAATGGATCTCTAACCCATAAAAGGGATTAGAGATGGGCACAGGCTCTGCCTGGTTCCCCTTTGAGGTGCGTCCAGGCTCCCCCATCCCTCTGGCTGTGCTGGAAGAGGCAGCACAGGTCAGGTAGAGGGTCAGGGAGGGGACTGGGAGCTCCTGGGGAAGAATTTCTCAGGGAATTGCATCATGGATTGCTGGCCTGGGGATGGGCAAAGGTGTGGTTGAAGGACGTACACCAGATTTATTTAATTTTATGAGGCTGAGAAAGAAGAAAAGCCCTTGTGCCTTCATGCCCAGCATGAGTTCTGGTAAACAGGGCCAAAAATATCACAGAGCTGGCAAGAGTTGTTCACTGTGTCACACTGGCTCATCCTCCTTTGCTCAGATTCACTCACCAACATAAGGCAACCTAAAAAGAAAATCTGAGGACTTTTGTGACACTTTGCTTTCATGTATCTTGTCGTGGGTAACTTCACACCTCCACTCAGGAAGCAACCCCAAGTATTTTGTAAATAAACACCACCTTCATTGGAGAATGTTCCTATCCATTGTGTTGCCCTCTCTGTGCTTTTAAATCAAACCCAGGAGGTTTGACTAGAACGTGCCAGAATTTTTAAAATTTGCTTTGATGTTTCTGATGTCTCAAAAATGCTTGCCTTCAATACCTTGACCCTTTGGCTGTAGCATTGTGTGTTTTGTACAGGTTTTGTTGTAAAGTTGGTTATTTTTTATAAGTCGAGATTGTGGTTTGACCCTCGGTTTCCCCCATGTTCTCCCTCATAATGGTTTGTTCCTGAGTTGTTTGCCTGCGGGAGGAGGCTACACATGGCCTGTAAGGCCTCCTCACCCTCCCTCCCTCAGGTCTCCTCCCGAGCCTTGGGGTGAGCTTCACCTTCATCTGAGGCCTCCCTCACCCTCTGCCAAGCCCCTGTGATGGAGACCCAGGCTCTGGTTTGTCCCCTCCATGGTAAAGGATCAGCAGCAACTGAATATTCCCAAATCCATGGGACCTGCTGGGATTCATCCTGGAGTTCTGCAGGAGCTGCCAGATGTTATGGCAGGACCCTTCACCTACCAAAAGTCCTGCAAGTCTCTCCTGCTGGAGCTTCTCAGTGTGAAAAAGGTGTGTGAGGGAAGCTGCAGACTCTGAGTTCAGCATCAGTTCATGGAAAAGGTGTGGGGAAGATTCTACTGAGTGCTCCTAAAAGGCATTTAAGGAGTGATACAATCACCAGGCACCATCCCTGTGGGTTCACATGGGGAAATGCTGTCCTCAGTGCTCATGTTTGAGCAGAGAGTGAAGCTGGGCCACCTGGTGAGCAGGAGCTCATGAGGGACTGATGCTGGGTGGGGAGACAGAGGCCTTTTCTGGCTGGGGCTTTTCATTTGATGGGTTTGCTGGGTTTGCTTGCAGGGTTTTTGGGGTTTTTTAAGTTATTTTTAGGCTTTTGGGGGTATTTATTGATACTATTTTGATAAGACAAGTACTTCTGTGCTCAGTAAATCAACCATCTGCTTCACTTAAGTGCTGTGAGAGGAGGGGAAAGTGAGGATGCAGCAGCTGCCAGGTATGAGGTGCTCAGAGGATGCTGCCTCTGGGGCTCAGCAATCTCTTCTTACACCCTGCCTTGTGTGCCCACCCTGTCAGAACCCAGGACATTCCTCTGGCTGCCCTGGGGGACTCCAGACCCTGGCAGGGGGCTCAGAGACCCTGGCACAGAGTCAAAAACACCTGTGCCTTTGATTTTAGCCCTTGGAAACAATTACCAACTTTGTGTGAAGAGTTACAAGCCACAAGGGTTTGAATAGAATGATAGTGAATTTATCACAGGGGGAAAAAGTAGAATTTTGGGGATTTAGAATGGGGGTTCAAGAGGCAAGATGGAGGAATCTGGGTGTGTCCTGTCCTTCTTATCCTCCACCTTCTGCTGTGATGGTGACACTTCTGGATTGGTTTAGGGTAGAGACAGACTGCCTAACATAGGTGATGGGTATTGGAAAATTATTGTAAATAAAGTACACATAGTTCTTAGTATAAAAAGCTAACACCACCCTGAGGGTGGTCACTGTGCCACAACCCAACCTGCTGGACAGATCTCAGCAGGTCAGAGAAAGAATGGAACAGATAAGAGAAAATAAACAGCCTTCAAAAGCAGAACTGAGGAGTCTCGACTTCTTTGGTTGTGGGGCTGGGAAAAAAGAGACTTTCTAATACCTCAAAAGTCATCTCAACCACAGAAACCCAAGATCACCCCATCTCCTGAGGCCAAACCAAGGGGGAGAAGTCAAGAAGGCAGCACCTCTGAGCAGGAGGAGCCCAGACTGGTGACACCCTGCACTCACAACCCACAGGACCTCGGACACTTCACAGCTTAAATTCTCATCTCAAAAGGCAGAGTCTCACCAGAAACAGCCACAGGAAAGAGGAGCAATGAAACAGAGACTGATGCAGAGCCTCACTGAGCTGCTCCCCCACTGCTGAGGCTCCACCGAGCCCTGCTTGCACCGCGGTGGCTCACGGCAGCCATCTGGTGAGCACAGCCATCGCCTTCTACAGACAGGTGAGGGATGGCAGTGACGGGGACAGAGCTGTAAGCTGCCAGCAGAGCCTCCTCCCACCCTCCTGAGCTGCCCCGAGATGGTACCTGTTTCCTTCAGGCAGCACAGCACAAACCTGGCTGGGCTCTTGCACAGTAACCATTAATTAGATTTCAGATACATCATTTTCAATGTATCCAAAGTGTTTGCATCGTCATCAAATCAGTGACAGAGCTAATAAAGCCAGGGAAATGTAGAGGCATTCAAGCCATTGCCATCGTGCTCTTGTGTTTGACTTCATGTTTCTTGCATACTCAAAATATTTAGGGTTTGGTTTGTGTGTGTGTTCTAAGGCTCCAGTACAATCAGTGAGGATGCAGGTTTAAGACTGGAGCACCACAAGTCCTCTCCCTCTCCCTCTCCTCTCCTGCTTTCAAACAAATGCTGCCATCATATTTGTTCCTTGCAATTGATTGGACAAGAATTAAAAATAAGCCAGGTGCTTTTAGATCTTAATGCACATCTCTGCAATAAGAGATTCTCTTGCTTTGAAATAAAACAGGCTGAGAGACACTTGTCAGTTTTAATCAATAATGCAGGGAATATCTTTAATATCTTTGCTCAGGACTCATCCCTGCAGGAAGTTGTGTCAGGGTTTTGAAGCTCCCCGGGAGCAGAAGGGCAGGAGGGATGTGCTGAGTCACTGAAGGGCATCACCCTGTGGAAGGAAGCCCCGGAGCAGGATGCAGGCACGGGGCTCAAACTGCCAGGATGTGACACAAAATCTGCCAGAGAGGATCCTGCCTGCTCCGGGCCAGCCCCTTCATCAGCAGCATTCACAGAGTGAGGACCCATTTCACCTCCCTGAGAGGGGTAATTATTTCTTGTCAGTCAGACTCAATCACTGAACTCCCCACAGCTGGTGGCAGAGAACCATTTAGCCTCATTTACCACCCTGATGGCCTTTTAGCTCTCCCACATTTCACAGGGGCTCTGCCATTTCGCCCATAAATTCTTCTTAAAAAAAAAAAAATCATAAAAATTTATGAGGGGGAAAAAAAAAGGGCAGAAAATGGAGGCAGCTAAGAGAAAAGGTACTAAAATTTTCAAATGAAGATGAGGTTATGTACCCCCAGCTGTTTCAAGTGCAGTGATTGAGGGGCTGGCTGATGAGGGATGATTACATTCCTTCTGCCCCTCTCCCCCATGAAAAGCAGTGTGCATCCTCCCCCTGGATAGGGCTGATTAACAGCAGCACAGGGAAGGCTTGGAAACAACCTCATCTTCCCCATTTTGATGCAATCCTCGAATTTTCCTGACCCAAATTAACAAATACAGGCCTTTTGCAATAAGCCAGCACCTTTAAACAGTCTGAAAGCTTTAAAGCAGGAGGAACTGTGGGTATCACTTGGTAGAGAGACCCTTTTGTGGCAGTGTTTAAGATGGAAAATATATAGAGAAATTATCTTCTCATCAGTTAATTGGGATTTGGCTTCCAGGACTGGTTCTGCCACACAAAAATCCAGGCTAGAAGCAGAAAAGTACATATTTCCAATGCCAGGGTTCTCAAACTGTATCCAGTCCCCAAGGACTCAGATTTTGCTTTCAGCTACTGTTTGCAGAAGTGCCAGTTTCAATAATAATATTAATAATGATAGCAATAATTTTTTTTTAATAAGCAAATTATAAAAAGTGATGAGGAATTGACTGAGGGCTGAAAGAGCAGCCAGGCATCCCAAACCCCTGAACACCTGTTGAGTCTTATCAAAACCAATGAAAGAGCTGCCTTCCACTTTTTTCCTTTGAAGCTTTTAGCTATTTCCCCATTTCTCAAGTCCTGCAGTGGGATCCATGGTGATGAAGGCTGTGGAAGGCACCTGACTCACTGCATAGATAAATGTAGGAAAAAGTCTCCCAAACCCCCCTCCCTCTGCTCTTACTGGCTTTGCTGCAAATAAAGACTGTGTGCTGCTGTACAGGAGCACCACAGTTACAGAAGGCACAGCCTAATTTGTTTGAGACCCTAGAAATCCGGATTGGAAAAGGCTGTGGGGCTATTCAGTCCATCCTCATGCTGTCTAAAAATCCTTCTTATGAAATGACAATCCTCTCATCAGTAATTTAATGAAAAGATTGTTAATTAGGTAACAATCAGCAGCATACAGGACTGGAATTGGAAGAAATAGAAATGCTTAACTCCCACGGTTCTCCCCACAGCATCCCCAATGCCAACAGCATCTCCACAGAACAATTTTCCTGGTCAGCATCTTTAATTTTTCACCAGTTGAAGGCACACATTCCCCTGGGATCTTTTCAGAACAGCACAGATGGGTGAAAATATTTAATGTATATTCAGCAGTTACCAGAATTGACATCTGAAACCAAGGAGCAGTGGCACCGTGTGACCAGTCAATTCTCATTGAACCCAACTAAGGATGTTTTCTGTAGCTTAAGCCCTGCTCTTTGAAAGGCTGAATGTGTAGAGCAAAATCAGAGGAAATCTTTGATAGATGAATCATTCAAAAAATCTTCTCAAAATAAATATTCACAGGGTGTTACTACTTAGGGCAGTAGGGAAGTGGTTGATTGGGCTGCAATTTTTGAAGTCCAGCATTAAATCTTCATGCCACGCATCCACATGCTAATAACTCAATTCTGGAAGTGCCTGATGCATCCAGCCTAAAAAGGCAGTAGTCTTTTTCCTCATAGGTCACCCCATCTATAGATCAGATATCTGCAATTAATTCACTGCTCTTCCTCTTTTCCCAGTGACTCTTACAGCAAAAATCCTTATTTATTAATACCAGAGTGCATAGCTTTGCACTTTGCAAGATTAAATTTAATCTCACCTCTATTATTCTAATTCTCCAGCTCATCCAATTCCTCTAAGATTCTCTGATCCTCCTCCTCCTCAGCTGAGCCCTCCCTCATCTGTCTCTCAACACGCTTGGTGAGCACACTCCAGCTCATCCTGCCCAAATCATTACAAATTAATTGATGTCAATCAAGACCAATTTTTGAAGCACACAACTAGGCATCTCAGGATTTGATTTTAAAGGTTTGTTTGCACCTCCCTTGGTCACTCCCTTTTTATCCCCTCAGTAACCATTTTTTAGCCACACTGATTTCATCCCTCTCTCCCTGGCTGTCAGCCTTCCAGCTCCCAAAGCACATCCCTGCATGAATCCTGCAATCCTACAAAATTATAAATTTTAAATTCTGAAGACCAATAGACTTCTATGCTCAATCCCCACCTGCCCCCTTGTAAAGGGAGTTTGTTCTTCCCCTGTGCTGTGCAGTGTTCAATCCATTCAGTTAAGGGCAGGAGTGGACTGGAGTCAATGCTCAGTGGTGCTTCAACTTCACTAAAACACAAATTCCTGCCCCAAGACTACAGACTGATAGGGCTAGGGAAAGGTGGTCCAAGGAAGTGAGGAGATAGGACTCATTAAGTTTGGCTTTTGATGGATTTTGGTGAGGTTTACTTTGGTTTGGAGCCTTGTCTATAGGAGTAGATGTGGAAGAGGTGATGCTGCAGTTGGATATTTACAGTGTGCCCCTACTGTTTATACAGGACAAAATCACAGGCTGAGAACTAAGCTGTAACTTTGCTCACAAAGGTGGCTATTACATATTTATTCTGCATTCCCTATTTAAATCACTGAATCAGAGGCAATTTTTTAACCCTGATGAGCCTTCTGAGGTCACTGTGTGCCCTCCATCAGGCTACCAGAGGAACAATTTGGGGTGTCATTAGTCTGCCCCACATAATGAGGTTCTCTTGAGATGCACCCCAGTGATGTGACAAGCTAGCAGTGCTTCCCTGGAAAGGGAGACACTGCATCACAGGTGCCACTTGTAGTGATGCCAGGATTTTTACATTTAACTTTGTGAATAATGTTAACAGACTACTAAAAAACCCCTATGAAGTGCAAAACAGCTGATTCTGCCCTCTTTTCTGTAGAACTTTTCTTGATCTACAGCAGACCAGTGGAATTAGCCTCCATTTATGTTGATATAATTGTGTTCAGGATGGTTACCAAACTCAGCTTGCCAAAAGCTCCTCTTTATGGCATGAATTAAGCAATATTTGAAAGTAGAGATCTTCCATTTGACATGTCAGTATGGCTAAAAAGCACCAGAAAAGCTTCAACACTCACAGGCTTTCCTCCTGTATGTATGTTATCTCTTTTTAAAGAGACCCCTCTTGTTTTCCAGACCCTTTTACCCAGCCACACAAGCACAAGTTCCTTTTACCCTCAGCCACTTTTGCTTCCATCTGGGGCACCTTTGCACAGCTGGTGAAGAACCCTGTGTTACGCTGCTGATGTAAAAGCAAGCCCAGAGGTGATACCATAATAAAAATGGTAAAATAATCCAGTGTGTGAAGCCTTTTTTGACAAGTTTGTAGTTGTACATCAACAAGCAACAACAAGCAGGAAATTATAAAGATCAGGTTTTATTGACATATTTTAGGTACAATAAATATATTTACATGTTCACATTTCAAAACATGGAAATACATGTAAAAAAACTTGTACACGAGATCATCTTTGTGTTTCCATTTTTACATTCACCCAAATAGGTAAGACAAAGATCTCTTATGCTCGTGGAGGGTTTGGTATAGTCCAGTATTACACTCAAGCAATCAGCAGTGCACACCTGGTGCAGATGATGCTGTAGGAAACATGAGGCAGATGCACTCCCAGTGCAGTCAGTATGATACAGTCGGCTGCTGAATTTATATCCTGAACTGCTAATAAACAAACTCTGCAATCCAGATTAGAGCAGTACATTTGAAATGATTCTCAAAACACCCAGATACAGATAAATATGTATCTATCTATATATATATATATATACACACTGCTTAGGACTTTACAGGTTAGGAAGGATCACATTCAGTAATAGTAATAGGAGGTAGAATCGTGTCGACAGTGTTGGTATTTCTACGTGGCAATAACAAAAAGTGCTATTACTATCACTGAATTCAAGAACAGAGCTCCTGAAAAAGTGAAAAGGATAAAATAGTTGTTAATCCTGTTTAGCCTGGCTAAATGCTCAAGCATGTAAAGGAAATGTCTACATTCCCCAGCATGGGTAAAACTGCAAAGCAAAAGTGTTAAGTGATGCTTCTCCAGTGCTCTGGGATGGGCAGCATGGCCTAAGGGGTGACACCTGTACCAAAGCAAGCTCAACTTCAGGCACCAGAGTCTGCAAAGGAGAGTGTGGTAGGGTGGATTTCAGAGCAGGACATCTAGGGTTCAAGTACCCTCAAAAGAGCTGGAAGAACAGAAGACAGAGCAAAAGATTGAATGCAATGCACTCAGGAAAAAAAGCAGAGAGATGAACAGAGAATGAAAAGGGTGGGAACATAACAAGGATACAAATGGAAATGGAAAAATGGGGGCAAATGAGATGAAAATGAGAAAAAGCATAGCAGAGAGGCAAAGGGCACCACAGGAAAAAAGAATATTGACTTAATCCAAAGGCTCCTTTATAAAAAAATTATATGCAATGGTACAGAAGATCAGCTGTGAATAAATAAGGGTTAGCATCTGGTCTCTGCTGGATCTGTAAGTAAAAATGTCTATTAATTAGAAGTTAAACTGCTGAAAGAAGTTTCATCATCTGAAAAAGAAAACCTGCGAACAAATGGTTTTGTTATTCTCAAAATAGAGATAAAACTGTAAGGTTCCAATCTCAGCCTGACAGACACTAGGAAAAAAATACCATGCATATTAAAATCCATTAGATGCACACCAAGAAAATCCTGAACAAACACAACATCAATACAGCCGTGTTGGAAACTGTGATCTTCCATGTGACTACACAACATTGCAATACAGCTACATTTAACTGTACACAGGTCCTTTTACAAAAGTATTTTTAATCTGCAATACTGTTTAAAGTTTAGATGGTAAAAACCACTGAACACAAGTGCTGTTACATAAAATAAAAGCAGTGTAACCTGTTGAAAAAGTGTATCTATAAAGCCCATTTCCACTTCATTAGAAAAATCAGTGAACCAAGAAAGCAGAGAGCAACACAAGCACCTAAAAGACCCTGTGAGATTAACTTTCACCTTGAGGTTTTCTTTAGTGCAATAAGGACCACACTTTCCACCAAAGTAGAGAAGCAGAAAAGGAGTTTGTTTGTTTGTTTGTTTGAAATTAAAAAACCCAACCCTGCCAAAAGCAGCATTATAAAGAACAAAATGATCCTTCCCAACCATATTGTACCAGAAGTTGGCATACCCAAGGATCCAATATGAATCTGGTTTTGTACACAAGCCCCTGCGCTCATGTGGACAGTAAGTTATCTCCATGCTTAAAAATCAGGTTACAAAAAAACCTTACAGAAAATCCTTAGGATTTGATACTAATTTAAGATAAAATACTTTCAAGTATTATAGTTATGAATTAATTCGAGGACAAGGCATGATTTAAGGTAACATTGAAACAAAAGCTCTATGTTACCCTAAATGACCTTTATAATACAGCTAACTTTCTGCAATCTGTTTAGGATTTGTTTCCTTTACATTTAATTTCTCATCTATCATGATGCTAAAAAAAGAAACAAAAACAAAAGCACAAAAATGCATTAAAAAAAAAAAGGTTTATGTCTCTCTGAACAAAAAATGCCTGTTTGACAGTGAACAGGTGACACAGATTTCTACCTTCAAGTACCATGACTCGTATCACAGACAGAGTACTACACAAAGGACAGGAAAAGCACAATACTATGCCAGAGAACAAATCCAGGGTATCTCCCAAGCAGACAAAAAAAAAAAAAAACTAAAAAAAACCAAAAACCAAAAAAAAAAAAACCAAAAAAAAAAAAAAAAAAGAAAAATAAAAACCCAAAAAACTAGGGCAAAAAAAACCTCTCAAAAGAACCCCCAGAGCCTCCCACCCCCTCTCAGCCCAGGCACAAGGGTGACACACCCACACACACATACAGCCACACGGTTAATGAGGGCAGGAAGTGCCTGCAGCAGCTTCCAGGGAAACGGCATCATTTCAAACTACACAGATAAAAAACACTAGCTTTAAAAAAAGATAAATATAGCACCAAGTAAAAGTTTGGTTTTTTTAATCCCCAGTACCTGACATTAAAAAACACAACTTTGAGGACCTCCAAGGTTATTCTGAAATAACCTTCAGTTTTACTCTCATCTGTGTCCTTGCAGAGGGAACCTAACATTAGTGAATTAAAATGCTCAGTCTGCTTGGCATTTTACAGGCTAGAAGGATTTCTTTACAAAAAATCAGAAATCTGAAGCAAACCTTCAGATTTAAATGGGGGGGATAAACTAAATATCCAAGGATACCATGCAGAGGGGGTGCCTGGATCCACTCCTCCTTCCCAAAGTCACACTGGGGATATGTGTGGGCTGAGGACAGCATCCCTCTGGCTATGGAAATGCTACAGAGCTGTCCTGGTCCCCCAGCCTGCAGCAAGGACCCTGAGCATCCATCCCCAGCACCACACCAGAGGCTGGTGTGGCACTGATAAGGTGTGGCACTGATAACACTGGGATGCACCAATGTGCCACCAACCTGCCCCACATGTGAAACCCAAACTGTGCAACCAAAACAGCCCCAATTTTTGAGGACAGTATTACACCACAGGCCTAAATTTGTACCTGCAAACAGCACAATGGAACAAACCCAGAGAGACCCCGTGCCTTGGTCTGACAGTGTTTCCCCTCAGAAGTTAAAGGACAGAGTTGTTTAAGGGTTTTTTTAATTAAAAAAAAAAAAAAAATAGAACATTCAACTAAAATACCACAGATCATATGGGTACTTCAATATTTTAGTCAAGGCAAAATATGAATAGTTATAAAGTGAATTTTCCAGTGGTACAAGATGGAAATGAAATAATTTGAAAAAAAAAAAAAGCTGACTTCATATAACCACCTACTGGAGTTGCCTATTTAAATAATTATAAAATTATGCTAATAAAAACTGAACAAATAATACACAGATCAGGATATATGTATTGACTTACTAGCATCTTTATAAAAATTTGAAGATATACACAAAAACACATCAACATTTATGGAACCATATCCATTTAAATTTAGATAAGACAACACAAAAAACTAACAAATAGCTAAGATGTGGTTGACTGTAAGCACTTTGAGTAGCATTTTAATTTTAAAAGGTCAATATTTACATACTACATAAATGCCTTCTCTTTTTTTCCATTTTGCATCATATTGTGAATTCACTACAAAGAAAGAACAAGATAATGGTTGCAACAGATCTTCCAAGAAAGTTAACTTAGAATGCTCAGATTTAACTCTGTGCTGGAAGAGAACACATCAAGAACACGTCTGTCTAGCTTTACCTCTATTTCCTTTGGGTGTTTTTGGGAGGAGACAGTAAATGGATCTAAAGGAGCTGTATCATCCAAACCAATCAATGCCAAGAGATCCACTTTTAGGTTATGATTTGAGCAGTAAGAGAACACAAACATTTCAAAAAATGACTCACCTAATTGCTACTTTTGCTACTGAGTTTTTTAGGACATTAGAGAGACATGGTGACAACACAGGGTGTGAGTATGTATGTATGTGTATAATAAAACAAATATAGACATACATACATAAGGTAGGTTTACATGGAGGAAGGTACCCAGGTACTGCAGTAAGCAGCTGAATTAATCCCCAGCAATCCACCCATACCCTGTCTATGCACAAGCATAAATCTCCTGCAACTGCTGTTAAAGAGGATGCATCTACTCATTAAACAGGCATTGCTCATGTCACTCCTTCATTTAAATAGATATGAGGCCATTTCATGCCTTTATTCCAAAGCCACACATTTGTCTCAAAAAAAAAAAAAAATTAAAAACCCAACTGAATAAAAATTTTTAAAACTTAAGTTGGCTGAACCTCAGGCTCTTTGGGATGGATTCAAAACCCAAAGCAGGAGCATTTCTACAAACTTCTTTGACTTTTGAATCAAACCCATATTCTTAGGCTCCAAGAAACCCTCTAACCCCAATAATGTTTGCTTCTGACAGGACAGCTGATCAACTGCAGATGTTCCTACTGCTGAACTCAGCTGCTGGCCTGTCTGGAGTTTGCATCTATCCCAGATTTCCAGGCACGCACTACCGTGACTCCGGAGATGTCTCCTTGTCCTGCTCACTGCAGAGAAGCTGCTCCCTAACAGTGGGATGAGCAACTGTTCAATGCCTTATTTTAAAGATCACCAGGTATTTCTTAGGAGTAAAAGTGACATAACCTGAGGAGGCAGTGTAGGGGTCCCAGAGCTAAGGGTGTGAGGAGTTCCACAGCCTGGGGCTGATCACTCTGCAGGTCTTTGGGGCTGGTCCCACTGGGCACTTCCTACCTGCAGCTCTGTCCTGGGCTTGGCTCTACCCTGAAGCACTAACAGCACTTCATGTACAGCAGCTGTGGCTGTCATTAAACATTATGCATGAATTATACAGGTGGCTGTAAACCCTGCCTCCATGAAAAGATTCTCATTCTGTTACTGTGTCTTGTCACTAAATTTTAAATGGACTTAAAGAATATTTCCCAAGCACCATGTTATCCTAAATTATTTCAATGAATAGAGAGCAGGTCTACCTAAAAGTCTTTTGACAGTACTTATTCCCTCATTATTTTTGGTAACTTTTACTTAATTGAAAATCTGGACCAAAAGTGGAAGAAAGCCAATTAGGTATCTGTGCCATTAAATCATCCAAAAAAAAAAAAGATACTATTAAAAAAAGGTAGTATAAATTTGCTTAGCTCATCCCTTCTAGATTGGCATGCCTATTTGGGACCCCATTTGCAGCTCTTTTACTTCATACCCATAGTGTTCTTCTGCAGTCACTCAGGTAACAAACCTACATTTCTGCAAGTCCCCCCTTCAAAAAGCAGGTGGAGTGCTTAAGAGTATTCCTAAAATAAAGCATGAAGCAAAATATCATGGTCTAAAAACTAAGGAAATGTTCATAAAAACTGGAATCCAATATAAAGATGACATTTTAATAAGTTTATTCAGAAGTAACTGAAAAAATTGTTACTTTGGCAACCCCCTCTGGATGCTTCTAACCAAAAGGAAATATTATGAATTTTACTTTGAATAAAATATAAGCTCCTTAATGTTTTCATAGCATTTTTGGGAACTGACACGCTCATCAGGAGATTCACAATGTCCTTATTGTTCTTTATGTATCAGGAACACCACATCAAAACAAGTCCCTTCAGTTACAGGTTTCTTACTGTTCAGCATTAATGACAAAATAAATCTCAAAGAAAAAAACCTGATCAAAATAAAGCATGAGGCAACCATGAAACACTAGGCCAGAAGAACTATCAGGAATGCACCACTCTTCCTGCATAACATTTTTGAAGTAACCCACCAAATACTTCTTTTTCCTTAGATCTGGCAGAGTTATTTAAAACAACCTAATTACAACTCAGAGTTCACTACCCCACGATGCTACTGAAGGGTGAAGATCCTTGTTTTTAAAAACCAAGGGAAAATACAGCAGTGTTATTCCTCCTACACAGGGTTTTATGGAATAAGTGGAGTTGGAAAGAGAAAATGAAAGTCTATGTTGGAATAGAAAAATGCAGAGACTTATTTACAAAAATCAAAACTACAATTTTCCAGTGTCACCTCCAAAGCTTCTCAGCAAACTGCTACTCAGCAAAGCAGACCATGTTCAAATCTATGCAAGAATACCTTCTGTGCTCTCAGGTATACAATGCAACTAATTTGTTTAGAAAAATGTGTTTTCATTCAAATACCTTGCACTGAAGATAAGAGCAACCATTATCAAATATTCTTTGCTATTCTTTGAAAGTTTTTCAAATCTTTCGCTGTAACCGTTCTCTCTCAAGTCACTGTGGTCACACAGTAGGATCCTGAAGAACAATGTCTACATGCATCAAAAGCATTTTGGGAAAAAAAAAAAACTCTATAATTCCATGTGGTTACAACAGAATGTGAAGAAACTGAACAGAAATTCCACCTTTGCAGATCCTGTCGAATTCACCTCTCCTGGAGGTCACCTTGGTGCTTTCTGGAGTTCAACAGAGCAGTTACAGACTGAGCTGACAGGGTCCCAACCCGATGGATTTTCCTCTGTGAGTCTGTAGCTCCACAGTACACTGAGGCTGGTGCAGGGGCTTCTCTGCAGACATCACTCCACTATCAGTGCCACGTTGATGTGGGACAGATCTATCATGTGCCTGTTAAAAGTTAAAACAAAGTTAAATGTGGTGCTCAGACTGATTCGGGCATGGAGCTTCCATGAAGGTCACTAATCAACAGATGCTTGATTGGATTAAAGAAACACTGAGCCAGAGGAGACTGATTTTATCTTCTGAAAGGAAGGAAGGACCCATGGTGGCAGCAGTGCTTAATTATTTACCTGTGGAATTTCTGTTGAAATGCTAAAGCATGTGCTGGCTCCTTGAACTTTGCTATGGCTTTCCGTTGCTGAGGGAGCATCTGTAAACTCTGCAGAGACAGAAAAGCCAAAACATATTTTTAATATTCACTTCAAGATCCACTTCACAACAGCATGAAATCGACTGAAATTTTGCTGTATTTCTTTATTCAGAAACAGATTTCTGTTTTCTTTTTTTGTGCAATAAAAGAATAGACTGGAAAGAGACTTCTGAGACTGCAGTCAGGGTCCCAGCTGATGGTGTTTGACTTGATGCTTTAAGCAACTGTACCACCTGGAAAACCCAGACTATCACTTGTTAAGCAAAGGTGACAATTCTTCAATTCAAGAGCAGATGAGCCAAACCCCACAGCCAAACTCCCACCAAGTAAGAAGCATTCAAGTGGTCAGGGCTCAACTGCCCACACAAACACCTGGAGTCATTTACCTGAGGTACATTAAGGGATCAGGGCTTTCCACAGGTTAGGCAGGGCAGAAACAGAAAAAAGTGGTAATTTCTCTCAACTGCACATCCTCATGCTGTTTTTATGAAACAAGTGGCCAGCTTTTGGCAGACATCACCACAAAACCACGGTGAGATGGGTTAGGTCACCACTTCCAAGTCCTCCACACAACACACATCTCCTAGACAAGTCCATCTGACACATGCCTCCCAACCATGAGAGAGAATTTCACAAAGCTTCAGCTGTGACAAACCCCCTGCACAGTACTGAGCTCTCCAAAACTCCAGCACACCTCAGCCAGGACTCTGGAGAACTGATGTCCTTACTCCCTGCTTGCAGCAGGTCAGGCTGACCCCAGAGAGCAGCCCTGTGGCCTTGGTTAAGAGCTGTTATCACACTTATGAAGATTAAAGTTTATGAGTTTTTGAGTTAGCACTTCATTTATAATAGAATAATTTTCAAAAA
This sequence comes from Agelaius phoeniceus, assembly GCF_051311805.1. Taxonomy (NCBI): domain Eukaryota; kingdom Metazoa; phylum Chordata; class Aves; order Passeriformes; family Icteridae; genus Agelaius; species Agelaius phoeniceus. The sequence continues at coordinate 8,622,747 of NC_135265.1, read as the reverse complement.
GACACTTGAGAAATTCAAGAAGATGAAGATTCACACATTAAATAGCTACATATCCAAGAATCAGTGAGAACATCCAGCAAGTATTCAGCATCACAGAATACTCAGGATGGAAATATGATCCTGCAATCCTGCTGCCTGTGAACACAGGCCAGAGATTTCAGAGTAATGAGGTTAAAACAGATCTGAAGGCTTCCATCGAAATTTCACAGTACCACAGTGATTCCAACATCTCACAGAAAGTTCTGGATGTTTAATAGCCTATGCTGCAGCACATTAAAGACAGAATTGTTCTGATTCAGCTTCCAGTTGTTCTTACAGCTTTGGATGCAGAATAAAGAATTATTAACATTCTACTTTTCTCTGACTTTCTACATAATGGCAATACAGTTTTACACTGAGATATGTACACACACAGACAAATGCATGTATATGGACACCTTAAACTGTTCTAGATTATGATCTCCTGATGGATAATATAAACATAATTCTTTGCTCTTGCATTTTGCCTGGAACTCAGCTGCATCCCCCACACTTGGATGATTCCAGCCCTCTGATGGTCAGTCCTCAGGATTTTAAACTTTGCCTTCAAAAACTCTGTATCACCATCTAGACTGTTAAAAAAGCACCACAGATCTTTGGAGGAAGCAAGGATTCCTTGTGAAACAACATACAACCCCACTCAACACATTTTGGCAGTGACACACTTTGGTATCTCTTAGTGAAAGAATTTTTAATCCCACTAATCTGTTCCCTGTTCATTCAATCTAATGGAGCATTTAAAGCAAGATGTCATATGCCTAGATGAAATTTGTTATTAAAATTGTCTACTTCTATCTTTTTTGAACACATAAGACTCTCTTGGTAAATGTGTATTTAACAAGAGCCATGGCACCTGATAAGTCCAATTTCTTTGTATCTAAGCCTGACAATTCAGCTTTGCCACTTTCTGTAACTTACCTATCTGTGATTTTGAAGCAATTAATTTTGCACCTTCTTCTAACTGACAGGAAACTTTCCTCTCTCCAGGAAAATCACAGATGTTTAGTATTTCCACCAGCCTGTGATTTCAAAGTGAAAGCTGAGTAAAAGTTAAAGGATTCAGCAAATCTGATAAGCATCAGGAGGTTAATTTGCATTTTATAGTTTTTGGAAAGCTGCTATGATGAAAAGGTACAGCTAAGTCACTGCAACTTCTCCATTTCTGAGCTGGGAGAAATAGGATTTAACTTTAACAAAACACACTCAGAGGATGATCTTTATTTCTTTTTAAATCAGAATGCTCTTGACACAGTTAAGCACATTTTACCAACAAGAATGCAGTCATGCTGCAAAAAGCAGTGGTGAAAGACCCTGGATAAAGCTCAATTCACCTGCAGGTTTATCTGCAGGAATGTGACAGAGATGCTGAAGTTTGTGTTCTCCTTCCTTACTGATCTCACTTTTTTATGATTTATTGAACTAGATCTTAACACATGTTTCCTTGACACCACTTTTCTTGCTAAAAAAGAAAGAACCATGAACTAAGTCAGTCTCGTCACTGAGGACTATGCTTTGAAGACTAAAAATTAAAAACAGCCTTTAAGTAAGATTTGGAAAGAACAAACTTTAAGAGTTGCCAACAAAAATATCTCTGAATTACAGCTGAAAACAAACAAAAAATCTCTTCTGTTCAAAGAAGTCAACGCTTTTAATGACAGAAAAACCTGTCTGAATCACTGAAAGAATGAATATTTCAGAGAACAGTTCAACAAGAGGAGCTGTACAAGAACCTGCACCCTGCATGTCCTGCCTCCAAGTGATCCTCCCCACAATGTCAGGTCTCACTCAACTACCACAGCAGATTCCCCCAGTGCTTTATGCTCCAGACTCCTGTTGTGATCAACTGAAGAAGAGAAGCTGCTTTTGGTGACTTTTCCCACAAGAACTGAGATATTACTGCATTAATATTCTGGAGAGGAGCAAAAGTAAAATTTGATTTTGCAGTTTATACAAGCATGATGATGAATTATTAACAAGTTTCTCAGTAATTAGCATGTAAAAATTGACTAAAGGAAGACATTCTGGTATAACACAGACTTATTAACCAAATTAGGCAAAGCATCTTAATATTATTATAGATAACTTATTTATACTTTCTTATGAATTAATAAGCTTATTAACTGACTGGTTTGGGTACTGTGTTCTTACACTGTATTACTGCTTTATTTTCCAGAGCAAAAAAAAAACCCCAAAAGCAATCAAAACACTAAATGCATTTTAATACTCAACTGCTTTGGCAACAAGGCATCAGTTCTTGGGTAAGTTTACTAAAAAGCATCTTTATCAGATTTAATTTCACTGGTCAATACAACTATGGAAACAAAAAACCACCCATCTGATCCTTCACTGAACTGCCTAAACACAACCCAGCACCCAGCCTGGGGTAAGGCAGCATCTTCTCAACTGCTGCAGTTACACATGCCTGATTTAAGACTGAGAATTAAGGACTGCAAAACAAGGGATAGACTAATGTTGCACAAACAGTACTGCTCCAGTTGGAAACTTTCTGAAAAAAAAAATTAAATGGGTTTTATCCAAATTCTCAGCCTCTGCTGCAATCAGACTATGTCAGCAAAAATGATGCATAATCACTTCGTGTTTGTTAAGGTACATGAGGTACACACACCTTCCTTGGGTATAGATAAAAAACCCCTTCAGGTTCTGTTTTAACAAGAGACAATTACTAAGCCAAATTACTCTGAAGATGTGACCACAGTCTGAAATGGCACCATCTTTGCTGTGTTTTCAAACAAATCCTCATCTATCATGACTTGCAAGTGTGAACACTATGCATCCAGCTAACAAAGATTTATTTATGTTCTGACTTTGGGACAATACCTTCTTTCTCACTTAACTACCTAAGCCCTGACTGTTATGTTCTAAGAACACTGATGATAAGGCACACAACACATTTACCATAGGTGCAGGGCCTCAGCTGCTGCCATCCCATCCTGAGCAGACAGGCTATGGGCTGGGAACAGAAATTAAGAGTTCCACTTCAGGAGAAACCTGAAGTAAAATTACTGCATTCTCATCCTACTGGATTATTTCTGTCTTTTTGAATTTGGGGTGATTTGCAGTTTAGAGCTGATCCTACGTTTGGAAGATGTTAACAGCTACAGTCAGAAGAAAACTTCCTTGTGTATCCTGTTGAATTTTATTATCCCAAAATATTCAAGGCATTATCTCAAAGACTTAGTCCATCAGCTTCTGCTTTTGTTGATTCCAAACAAACAAGCTAGGAAAATACATCCAAAAATTAATTCATTTTACAAATCTTACCCATGTTACTTTGCTAGTTTAACACACTTGAACTTCTTCATCCTTTTTGAATAATTTGGCAGCTGTTTTTTTGTTTTTTTTCAGTGATAACATTCAATAGCCCCTCTCCCCTTCTGAAAACACATTACTATTTGAAAACAGAGGCACAACCACCACTGCTGATGGTGATGGTCAGGCAGTGGTGAGTCCATCTTGGAGTTGGTTGGCATTGGCTCAATCAGACACAGGGGAACCTTCAGGCAGCTTCTCACAGAATCCACTCCTGTAGCCCCCCACTACAAAAACACAGCCATGCAAATCCAACACCCATTTCTCAAAAAGTAATTCAGTGTCTTATGATCTCCATTGTAATGACAAAACACATGGTTCTATGTTTTCCAAAGCATGACACTTCAGTAAGCATTTGATCAGAGTTTGCTATTATTCTGACACCTACAGATTTTGAAAGGCCAGTGGTGGGAGGCAGGGTGGCTGCAGCTCTGCCTCTGGAGACCAGCTGGTTCTAGTGAGCATTGTTTGATTTACTTCCTCCACAGGAGACTTCCCTACTGCAACACCAGAACCTCCTATCATGAGCCCCTAACCTGAAATGCCACAATCCTCCCAAACGTCACAGCTCTGAGAAAACAACTTCATTCACATCTTCTCTTTAAGTTGACCTAGTCAGATGTTCACCAGAGGATGAAAACCTCTTCTGGGACCCACTCAGGTGGAAAGGATTGACAATACACACAATAACTTCCAAGGGATTTCAAATGACTGGTTACTTCACAGATTTGGCAGTACAGATCTACTGTGCAGCAGTTCCTGATAGCAGCCTGAGGTCACAGGTATTCTGAGCATGTTTGACTCTGGAGGACAGAAGTTACATTCTGACATATTTCTAGCATTAAAAATAAAAAGCCAGTTTAGAGTGAGGAAGAGTATTTTACATGGAAAGGATTTAGGAAGCACAGAGCTCATATTGATCTTGACTGTCTTCTTTTTCTGCTTAGGAACTGCCATGCAGATCTTAGGCTGAATGGAAAATTCAAGAAGCTCAGAATTTCATAATCATACTTTTGATTGAGAGTTTGCTTACAAGCTGTTTTAAAACATACTATTTAACTCAAAAACTTAAAAAATAATCAGCAGCTCTGGCTTTTTCTGCAACTGAACTACTACCAGTGACTAAATCATGAGTATCATAAAAGGACCATTCCCTCTGAAGGTATTTCCTTAGGCCTGAAGATCTACACTGCCCTCAAATTTCTCCTCTATCCAAGCTCTGTAATTAAATTTGTACTTTCTTGTACAATACTGAAAGAGCCAGTATGATCAGAACAGCAAATTAATCTCTAGTAAAACTTCACTGCAAAACCAAGGGCCTTGAGACAAACAGCAGGACATCCTCAAGTACAAAGCAGAGACTGCAGAATGCAAACACCTTGGACACCAGAACTCTCAGAGGTTACACAGAGAGTAAGAAGTGAAAAGGGAGATAACAGAGCACTGGGAGATGGAAACCAAGCAGGTAGGAATGAGACTGGAGCAAGCAGGTGTTTTAACTATAGGAGACACATGGGAAGTGAAGGTTTCCTCTTTTACTGAATTTCTCTCACTGAAGTAAATGTACTGCCCAGCAGACCACACTTTCAGTTCACCAGTGGGTTTGGGATTAGGGGTGCCAGTTCATCTAAACTATTAAAAACCAGGTCTGTGCAAAAAGAAAGCAAACTTCCCCAACCAACATCATCTCTAGTGTGTGATCCAAGCTGTTCTGCAACAAGTCAAATAGCAGCACAGCAGGCACTTTCTAAACAGAACAACCAGATTCCATTTTTTCTTCCCTCCCATCAATAAAGGCAGACATGTTTTTATTGTCCTCACAGTCTCCTGATACCTGAAGCATCTTTCCTGGCAGTGACACTTCACAGCTACTACCAGCAGGCAGAGAGGCTGGGACAGAATGTATTTATTTCACCCTCAGCTGCTGCAATTGATCTCTTCCACCTTCTGTTCCTCCTTTCTGCTTTTCTGACACCTTTGACTTCCTATTATTTGCCCTTAAAAGTACTCAGCTTTCTTTTTCCATATGCAAGGTGTCATGAGGGGAAATGCTGTTCTGTCCCTGAGCTGGGCATCTGTCACTCCCACACAGCTCTACAGCAAGGCTGAACTGGGCAGGCTCATGATGGAGCTGCTCTTCTTTCCCCCAGCCCTAAGGATGGAGCAGGACTGGCCACATCTTCTCCCATAGCTTCTGCCACAGCTGAAAATATTTTCCCAAGCAGAAAGACCACAGTGGTCCCCTGGTCAGCCTGAGCACCTCATGTAAGAGCAGAACCCCCTGCTGCCCTGCAGGAGCACATTCTGGGGTGTGCACCCAGGCATTTCCCCTGATGCCTCTGTGAGCTCAGATAAATCCTGGGAATGCAGGCAGGAATGCATCTTGATATCTTCAGTGTCATGCTTTTTATAAGCTACAAGAACGTGAAAATTTGGTGGATGATTGATTGATAACTTATGATCATGGTTTATATTTCTGTTGGGTTTTTTTGGGAGGGGTCAGTTCTGGGGTGGTTATGGAATGATGATGACTGTTGGTTATTGGTTTTGATACTAGGAAATACAGAGGAAGGTTAATTGAAAGTGTATTGATGATAAGTGATTTGGATAATATAGGGATATATGGTTTAATTGTTTATTAAAAAAAAGTAAAAATGTCAAGATAGAAAGAAAATGAGATGTGTAAAATGGGATTTAAAGGGCTGGCTGGGGCTGCCTTTACAGCAGCCCAGCACTAGGTAGCACTGTCACTCCAGGAAAGCAAAGCCAGGCACATCAGCACTGGAATTGCTTTTCCTTTCCCAGACCAGAAATGAACATGTTAGCAGAGCAAAACCCTTATTTGTACAACTACTCACAGTACACCTACAATCCCAACACTCTCCTCACCTCTGATATACAACAGCGTGTCTTCCCAATTTCTCTTTTTTTAAGCATCAGAATTTATAATCTTAAATGTTCACAAATACTGAGATTTTGCACTGATGCTTAATGTTTGCATCTATTTGCATCTATGATGAAAGATGATGATGATGGAACACTCCATAAAATAATTCTCTCAGTACTAAAATTATCTGGAGATCTAGAAAACAGTTTACTCTACCTGCCACCATCCCAAACTCAATTCATCTGAGGGTGGCAATAACTAGCTGAACACAACTTTTAGACAATATAAACATTAAACCTGAATTCAAGAGCACAAAAAAGAAAAACACAAGTGCTGTTTCTCATGACCTTTGTAACTTATTAGTAATCTACTTTATCAAGTGGTTCTGAATGGATGTGCATTGAATGTCACTGCTCCACCACCATTCTCAGGAGGCTTTAGTTTGGTGATGTGCACAGAAATCTCCTGTACTTTCCAACACTTTGGAATACATAATTTTATTTATAACATGTAATTATTTTAGAATCAACAATGAGATTTTACTGTAGGTACGTTATTTGCTTCTGAAAGCTCATCCTCTCCAGAAAGAGCATGGCAGCAAATTGTATGCTGGAAGGAAGCACTTCTGCTAATTTCATCATGTTTGAGTTGTAAAAGGCAGATGTAACAAAGGGGATGTTCCTGGAGCCCCAAAGATTTTCTTATATTCAATGTCTTGAGAATCTTAATGGTATTTTTTTTTCCTATGTTAATAACACTTTCAGTGAAGCAGGGATGAGAATTAAAGAGTTTTCAGTGATTAAGCAAGGTATTATTTCAGTGATTTAAGAAGGTATTTCAAAGGTTGTACATGGGAAAAGGTATTTTTTCTCCATTTCTAGGGTATGGGAAGGGAAAAATGCCAAATTTCCAACTTCAGCTCTAAGTTTCCCCCATCCTGTCTCATGCATGCCCAGTTATTCCCAAACTGTGACTCACTGACACCTCAATGAAAGCTGATGGCAAAGCTGGGAGCATTGAACATCATAAACTGAGGGAAGTTTTTAACTTCCCATCCCAAGGTTTGTGCAAGGTACTTGTACCTTGAGAGTGATACTGACAAGAAAAAGCTAAAATAAAACCCCAAGCCTTTTGGGCCCAGAAGAGCAAAGTAATCTCTTCCTCCCTGTTAACTCCATTGAGAGATTATAGACTTTTCCCACAACTTCAAATTGTTATGCCAGCAAAGAGTCACTTTCTGAGAAAGACACACAGGATGATCACACTGTAACAAATTCAGGATATTTGGAACCAAGAGCTGGTGTGGGCTCAGTTGCTTTACAGATGCCCCAGCATGGAAGGCCAGGATGAAGCAGAGGTTCTCTACCAGGTGAGACAAGTGCTCATGGTCTGTTCTTCTTGTCAAAGAGCAAGGAGCTCCATGGATTTCTTCCTCCTCTCTGGGAGCTCTGTCTCAGCCATTTCCACCTTCAAATCTTGACTGCAGCAGAAATTGATACACGAGATACTCAGATTTCTGAGCTGTGTCTCATGCTGCATTAAAGCAAGGAGCTTGTTTAACATCAGAGGTGCTTGTTTAACTATGTCCCACAGTTTGGGAATCCTTACCTTTAACCAGGCATTTGGGGGGTGGATATGTGTCATTTCAAGACACTATCCAGGCATGATGAGAACTCCCTAAGTTTTGATTCAGATTTAAATTTCCTTTACAATTGCAAAAAATAAGCATGAGTTCAACACAGTTATTTTCCCTGAAGAGAAATGAAATGAAAAATCTTGATGTCAAAAGAGTTCAGGTCCTTAAGAAAAATTTTGGTGAATATAGTCAACAGCTGAAGACAGGATATTCTACACCTTCAAGACTGAGTCAGATAGAACTGACTGTCCTTTCCCTCCTCTTACTATTTCTTCAGCTCCATCAGAAACCAGCTAAAAACCTGGGCACCTTGGCCTAATTTCAAAAAAAGCAGCTAGAATTTCACAGCTTGCTATTTTCTCACAACTGCCATCTCCCCAAATCTCTCCTATTTCAGTCCACCAAGCTGCAACACTTCATCTTAGAGGACCAGAGCTCTGCACTACCCAAGATCTGTTTGCTGTGGCCCATGCCTCCCACATACACTGTCCTCACACAGGAACCCCCAAAACCTGCATGAAAGGAGCCCTTTCAGCCACTGCTGGGCTCTTCTTCAGCAGCTCCCTTCAGCACTCCTCCCTGCACTATCCCTTGCATGAAACACATATTAAAGGAAGAATGAGGAAATAATTGAGTCTCCCTTTGCTATCACAGCCTCTGACCATCCCAGCTGCAGGGGATTTTGTGCAGCACTGAGCATAAACAAGAGTTAAAACATTAATTTACAGTCAGGAGAAAATCCACTTTTGCACTTCAGGATATTGACCACTTTGAAAATCTAGCATCACCTGTATAAAACTAATTGCTGTGGACAGCAACAATGCAGATTTTCAAACATTCTTGTTTTCCATTCTTGTCCTTCAAGTCAAATTGTGACTGCATTCTCCTAATTTGGTGCATTAACATTTCTGTGGTGCCACTTCTCAGGGTACCATTAAAAAACAAAATCAAAAAGCTACGTATTACAGATGGTGGAACCAGTCTCATATTCTTCCTACAAAAGCATCACTTTTTCCTGCATATCTCACCATTTGTACTTGTGAAACATCATTTAGTCTCAAACAAGCCAGGAAATTTCCAGCCTTCTACAAGTCAGACTTGAAATTCAAGTGCAGAATTAGCACAAGAACATTCTGCATCATTAGCTAAATTCAAGCATCTTGTTCAAGTACTACTTCTAGATTTCTTGAAAGGAAATGGATGATGATTCAGAAAGCATAATTTCCAAAGGTACGGTTGATGCTGCTGCAAGAATACAAGTTCTGGAGGGCATAGATATGCATCAAATCCCACTAGAAAATTAGTCATTGTTTTTTCTCCTGTAAGTACATCCTTCTAAATTGGTCTGTGACATTGAATTGAGAGACCAGGGTTTGGAGTCTGCTATGAAACAGCAAGTACTGAATAAATTTTTTAGCACATTCTCAATAACTTCTCTCAATTGTGAGATTTCATTGCAGGGTTTCTATTAATCTCCTTCTAATATTCTCATGCAAGATTTAGCAAGTAAACACTGAATAAATGTGCTTTGGAACTGTATGAATAATTTCCTAGAGTACTACAGAACACAAAGGCACAAAGTATTTTGTGAGGCTAGTTTTGCTTTCCCAAACAAATTAAGCCTCTCTGAATTGATGACGTAAATAATTCAGTATTATTCCATTTACTAAATTAGGAACAAGTGAGGCAGAATGTTCATTTTTAGGAGAGCAGTCTGTTTTGCAACAGAGAGATGATCCTAGTAATAAAGAATTCTCACAGAACACCTCCAATTCATGCATTGCATTTGTCTGAAAATGTTCCTGTCAAAAGGAAAAAATTCTCACCTGTACTTTTCATTATTCATTGACTGATATTTTTAAATGCAGTAACAATAAGTCAGAGAGGGCCTCCTAAGCCTTTCACTGCTTTGAAAACCTCCTGCTTTCCTCAAGTCATTTAACTGACACATCAGTTCCAGCAGGCAGTTTGTGAACAGAAGCTGCACAGCAGATACAAGTGTGTGCATGTCATAACCTTGCCCACAGGCCCCTAACGAAGAGAACCTTCTCAAAAATTAAGGATCAGTAAATTCCTCCAAAGAAGACTGAAAAAGTAGAGGATGCTACACAGGCTAAAATGTCCTCTGAGTCATTAGGTGCTTGTACCCCAGGACTGCAGTGACAGGAAAAGGTAAATGTCAAAAAGGAGAGTAGGTGCAAGTCAACAATAAACAAGGACAGCACCCAAAATACATCTGCTCTGATATGACCATCTGGCTTCAACAACCTCACAGAATGGACAGGCTTGTATTGCCTATGAAAATAACAGAGGAACTCCAAAATGAAGGAGAATTTTGCAGCAGGAATGTGATGGTTAGCAAAATCCTACCGTGCCTCCTGTGCTGCAATATCATCACGTGCTTGCCTTTGCTACCAGGTGTAGCTTGTGTGGGTGGGGGTGCCTTCAAACATAAATTACCAATAAACACGCATTGTACTTAGTGTCAGGGAATTAATTGAGCTTTCTGGAATGAAAGCCTTTTGGCACAAAAATGATAAACCAAGGTTGACCTACCTGAATGGGTCCCACTGACATCAGCAGGTTTTTCAGTTGGACATCAGTAGTTGATGAAGAAAGCCCTTCAACTGACACAATACAGGGCTGAGGTTTGCACTCCACCACTCGCAGGTTCTGTTTATTTGGCATCAAGCGTCCTCGGCCCATCTGGCCTGCTACTCCTCTGCCTCTGCCGTGCATAATGACCTGCCAACAACAAAAGTAACAGTATTTTGATTTACTTACCCACTGACTCTGTGTGCTGCACTTGACAGAGGATATAAAAGTTGGCTATTCACTTGAAGACTTGATTAAAGTCTTGATTTAAAACAGCTTGTTGCTGTTTGCCAATTTGAAAGGCCGCTTACTAACATATTCCTCCACTGCTTACACAAACCTCTTTTAGCAGGGTAACAAGTTATATATTGAGTTATATATACTGCATTCATTCTAGAAGTCTCACCTCTAGCACAGATTGATCAATCACACAGTGGAGGATCTCAGACAAAAATATATAATCTAGTTTTCAACACTGATCACATCAGCAGCATGTGTTCGGCTCCAGCATTTTGAGTATGGACAAAAAAACCCAACAGGTGATCCCTCTCCTTCTTCTATTCTTAACCCATAGGTAAATTTAATGTACTCACAAGATCAGCAAAGTGCTTCAAGCACCTTCAATCTCTACTGCTACCAACTCTTGGTTTTATTCGCATAAGGCTAAATAACTTTAAAATAACTTTTTTCAAAGTTCCTCTTCCCTGTACTCTGGAGCAGGAAATACATGGATTTAATTCTTGCAAATCAAATGTTGAACAGTCAAGAGTGGAAAAATAACAATCAAACAGAGTAACAAACATTAAACAGAGTTAACACTTAACACTGAGTCAACATTCAACAGTTTCTTGACTTCTACTTGTAAAGCCTGTGATGGGTAATAACTTTTCATACCCTTCAACATCTGCAACAAAACTTTATCTTTATGAAACAGGAAGACTATGGCCAACAGTTCAAAACCAAGAACTAACTTAAAAGCCAAAATGCCAGCTACCTTCAAGGAGTGTGCCAGCTTGCAAATGCAGAGAAGGCACACACTGCTGCCACCCTGACCCTTGCCTGCCTCCTACCAGGGCATGATCAGGGCAAAAATCAAGTTACAAGATCACCAACTGTTCTGAGTGATAGCAACTTCAGGAATCCAGCATAGAGCATCCTGAAACAGTTACTGTGTGCTCCTACATAAGAGGAAACTGCCAAAATGAAATCTTAAGCACAACTTCAAAAACTCACTTGGTTTTAAAGCTAAAAAGCACACTGGTTACCATCTCCTCCAGTAGCTGTCTCGGGACACATGCACTTCCCCAGGGAGTGCTGAGCTGGCCACAACATCAGCAGATGAAGCAACCTGCAGGCACTGCCAGTCTGTGCTGGGTACAAACAAGTCTCTCTAGATTAAAAGCTTTATATGCAATTATGCATCTCCTGGGTCATGCAGCCCTGTGCTAGCAACTGACAAACAGAATGCCGGTTATTAATAGACCAACACAGCTAGACAGTGAAACTTCTAGCACCGATATGCATCTAAAAATCACCTTTTTAGGTTGATGGATTCCCTGGATGTTTTTGACTCCTTGAGGAGCTGGTGAATGGATCTGTGCCTGCTGCTGCTGTTGGTGCTGCTGCATTCCCTTTGTCAATGTGACCTTCCGCACTGGCGGCTGTTTCGGCTCCGGGGGTTGCTGAGGCCGCTGGGGTTGGCCCTCGGGGTGAAAAAAGCCAGCATCCTCTCCCCCCTGCTGAAATCAACAACACAACAGCGGCTCAGGGTCCAGGCACTGCACACCCTTGCCCTGAGCAGGCTCCTGCCACATTCAGCTCATTCAGAGAGTGTCCAGGGCTTTGCCTGCTAAAGCAAACTGGTGGCTGTGGCAGGCGCGTGCAAAGGCTCAGCCTGCAAATTGCACTTCAGCCTAAAATAAATCTGTGCTAGCTGAAGAACAGTTTACTTTGTTCAGGTTTTATTATATACAATGGTCAATCATGCCTTTGCCTGTTTTCACTTCTCTTTCCAAATCATTCTTCCTTCCAGCTTACATATGAACTATGCTGTGTGTTATATTTTTATTACTTTTCTTTTTTTTTAATATAATGAGAGACATACACATTGCAGAAGGAGGAGCAAAGAACTGTGGAGGCTGGAAGAATCAGGAAAATGCTCTGCTCATCTTTAAGCCTCCAACCTCTCTTTAGTTAAAAAGCTGGTACTTATTTTGAAGTGCATACTCCTTCTCCAACTTCTATACCAGCAGCTTTTCAAGCAGTCCCTTTCCTTGGACACTGTCTGTACTTGGAACAGTTCCTCAAGGTGTTTTTTTGTTTGCCTTACAAAGCTCTTATATTTATAATCATAAACACAGTGAAACACCATCTCAGTGTCTCTCTCATCCAAGGTAACTCTTGCCATAACATCTCTTGGTGCAATCAGGCACAGTAAAACCATGAGCTTCAAACACTGACATTATTCCCTTACACTGCCTCTACACAAACAGTTTGTTTTTTTCCTAGAAACAGGTGATTCTTGAATTTGTGTCTGCCTGTCCAGATTAGAACAATCACTGAAAATTCCATGGAGCATGAACCAGCAGAGTCTGACAAAGGATCAGGTACTTTTGCATCCATGACCTGCGTTGTATTATTGCATGGTTTCAACAGCAGTATCTATGCCTTGACAGGACTTCCACTTTAGACCTCAAATACTAATGAACATTTTATCTGCAGGGGGAAGGCTTTGACTAATTCCATAAACAACCTCTGGTAACCCCACAAAAGCTCTCAAATAGAATGCATGTCTAAGGGAAAAAAAGTAAGTATTATGAGAGCACCTTTATTTACACAGGATTTTCTTTTTCCCTTCCCTTAAATATTCACAAAACTCCTTTTGCACCTGTAAGACATCAAAAACCAGAGGGTTTCATGCTAACTGGCACATTTCTTGAGGATAAGGAGACAAAACACAAAGGTGCAGAAGGAACAGACTTATGGTCTAATAGCAAGATTATTTTCATTGACAATACAAATTAGTACCTCTCCATTAAAGAAAAGCAAAAGAAATACCCAGTGAGGACTGGTTACTAAGGCTCAGCTGAGATTTGGTAAGAAACAGTTCGTGGTATGTGGGCCAGTTCATGTTTGATAGCTCAGTAATTCAGAATTTACACCTCAAAATCAAGGCCTCTGCATTATAAAGTATATACAGGCTACAACTTATCAAGAACTCAAGTACTTAAATCCCACACAAACGAGCTTCAAACCTCCTTGCACTACAACTCAAAAGCACAACTTGCCACAGGGAAAATCCTAAAGCTCATCATGGCATTTATCCACAGTGTCCAAAACAAGAAAACAACAGAAATGTGCATCTGTCTTTTCCACCTCTAATCACAAAAAGGTTTTTTTCACTGCTGAACTGAATGGCACCAAGTCTTCATGGAAAGTTTGGTATATAAACCTTTGAGAGCAGCAATTAGTGAGAAATTACAAAGCTTTCCCTTCAATTTCTCTTCCATTTGTATTCAAAAATACAAAAGCAAGAGCACTCCTGAAAAACCCAAACATATGCACAAAACCTTACCAGCATTAAATCCTTGTTTTAATATTAGTTCTGATATCAATATCACCATAAACTCTATGCCTTGATCAGATAATTTCTTTTATTCAACCCTACAGCAGCTGGAAGATAATGAAACTAAAAGGAACAAAAAAAATCTAGGAGGAATTTAAATGCAATAACTGGGAGCTAAAAATCTAATCTCTGCTAAATGCCTGCTGTGAGAACCATAAATATTTGCAACCATTTCTTTCCAAACCAAAAAAGGATCCCAGCACATCGGAAGAGCATCTGAGAGCAAAGCCCTCAGGTACAAAACACATCCAACATGCTCATTACTGAAACTTCAAAAGCAAACAATCATTTCACATAAAAGTCTAGGATGGCCAACAACCACCCAATATTTAACTACCAAGCTCAATTATCACCAAATAAAACTGTATGAAGTGAACAGAGTCAAAGGCATTAGCACACCACATTGGTTTGCACTGATGAAAAATCTGATGGGGCTTGTTCCCTGCTGGGATCTCAAATGCCACCACTGGTCTTTGCTGCTACCAAGATGCTTCTGTGAGCCTGAAAAGGTGGAAAGCTCTGGACTTTTTAATGACTCAATCCATTTCAGAAATAAGAAAACCTACAGAAGACAATAAAGAAAAGGGATGGAACAAGTTTTGCTTGTTCCTGCAAAAAGAATGAAAGGAAAGGCAACTGGATCAACCACTCCTTTTTTTCACTGCTCTGAACATTTACTGGTTTTGAGATGGCTTGAAGAGGGGAAGCAGAGACAAAACTGCAGCACTGCTTCTCCAGAGAGGTCTGTGAGTCAGACATGGTGCCCCAGGTCTAACAGAGCTGAGCAAGTCAGCAGAACATTAATTCCTGCTCCAGCTAGTCTGGCTTCAACTGAAGATAAAAACCAAACATGACTGCTAAGTGACATGTGCCAATAAGCAAAACAACCCAGAAGAAGCTTTTCAGCAGTAATTCCTTTTTCAGTGGTTAAGGACACAACAGTGCAAGGACAAACACTGTTACCACTAATTCCCATGTAGTGGTGACTTAGTCTCACCACCACCACCATTGCTTACACTTCTATGCAAGAGAACAACAAGTGGCTTTTCCAGGTACAACAATGAAGAACCAAGTCAAGCAAAACACCTGAAAAGAGCTTTTTAACTTCTGGACTTAAAGCTACAAAACCTCAGAACATTATGGACAGGTCACCTGCTCACAGGAGTACACTGACATTTTGGAGGAAAGGACATAGAGCTGTGAAGATGACTGTACATATGCTGACTCCTGATGTTCCCTCATCACACAGCAAATTACAGGCAAGCAGGTAAGTCCACTGAAGCTGCAGTGCAGTGGCTACCCAATATCATCTAAATCACAGAAACTAAATTGCTAACATCTCTCCTACTTAAAATGTCTCAGGTCTAGCTCATCTTAAATCAATGTTTGTTTTTCCTAAAGACAATTTCTGTATTGTTATTTTTCATCAGCTTACACCACTGCCTTCCCCAGATTTAAATATGCAGCAACAGAGGGAGGTATTAATGTTTTAAGCCTTCTCATGTCAAAATACATTTTCTTTCTGAGAGTATTTCACAATGTATAGGGCTGCACTAAGTTTTTCAGAGATGCACCTATTCATCATCAGGGCCTGTCTCACACAATTTGATGTACAAAATGCTGAGCCCAGGTAGAACACCTTAGTCAACCACAGAGACCTGGGACTGATTGATACAAGCTCTGATTTTATACTTCAAATTTCCTCTAAAGTCCTGAGCAGAAAATGAATTTTCATTCTTTGTCTGCAAATCAATGAAGAAAGAACGATTTCCTCTTATTGTTTACTCCTTAATTTCTAGATTATAAATCATCCAGAGTTTCCAGCTCCAAATTTTGAAGTTTTACAAAGCGTCTGCCTTCCTAGGATCTGGCCAGGAAAGAGTTCTCTTCAATGAAAAAGAAACTTTTCTATTATTCAATTAAAGCTGGAGTAATGAAAACACCTTTTTTTTTTAAGTTGCAGGAGTTCTGTTCAGGGGAAAGTATAAAAAGCATCTTTCAAATTTCAAGTACTGAAAGATTGTGAGCAGTGCCAAAACAAGTTAATTTTAAATACTGTGTCTATATAAATAAAGGTCAAAAGATTGAGGTAAAAGGATTTGATTTACATGGTGAATGTTTTTCAAACCTCTGCTCTGGAAGAATCTGTAGTTTGACCTAAAACTAGACTAACAAAAAGAAGTGATGCCATTCAATGGCCATGACTTTTAGAACCAATCCACTGATACCTATCAAGGCTGTTTTTCATCAGCCTCTCACTATACAGATCTATATATAGTCAGTGTTGTGTTTTGAGCAACTTAGAATTCTGTCAAATATGAGATCACAAATTCTAAAAGCAGAATTCTATGAAGGACTGCTTGAATTTAGCAAGCTGGAGCCTCTGTCATAATCATTATGACAGTTTTATGATGAAGATGAAGTTTATTTGCCACCAACATTAGCAGGACAAATTTATTTATAACAAATGCTTTAAAATGTACTGATAAAAATGCCTATTGATACTGTCAGAGCTGCTTGCAATTTGACAGATCAAATCTTATTTTCATTCTTAAACCCCATGAAGGAATGGTATCACCAACTTGCATTCTGTAGTGAGCAAATTGATTAATCCCCCTCTATAGAAATCTCAACTCTTGATTACACCTATCAGACGTTAAGCAGCATTATTCTAGAGTGACAACACTTGACAAATTCCCAAACCATTTTTCTCAGCCTTTGTGGCCCTGCTAGCTTGTATTAACCCTGATGAAAAATTAATTTTCCTTATCTTCTGCTAAACCCCAAAATCCAAATCCGCCAAACTGGCAACTCTTTCTGTAAAGGTATTATGAAAACCTCTAAAAGATTAATTGCATGTCTTCAGGTGACATTAAATTAATTTCTGTACTCGTGACAGACATTTGATACTCCGTACTGAGAGGACAGATAACATTGTCAGGATACACAGAAGGACAGTGGTGCAGTGTCCCAGGGCAGCCTCTTATGAATTCTCCTTTCGATAAGGCCATACTTCACTGTCATTGGCACTGTTAGTGATCTTGCAGCCCACAGACCTCACTGCACAGGTTTCTATTAACCACCACAATGCTGGCTCTATCCATGTAATCTTTGTAAAGCTAATTCAAAATCGTCCAATAGCAAAGGGATGTGCATGCTGGATAAGGGAATAAATAAACTCTGGCTGATTTGTGTAAAAATAACACAGAGAAGCAAAATGTTGTCAGCTTTTCTGAGATGCTTTACAACTCAAATTCTCTGTAGCACGATGAAGACTTAAATCTTGTAGGGAAATCTCAGTCCAAAACTGTGCTGTGATTGATTTCTTGTAAGAAAGGAGAAACCCTTCATCTGTTACCAGTTTAAGTCAATATTTCTAGAAATTAGTACCTTTAAAGTATCACAGTAGTTGGGGGAGGAAAACATCCTTTTGATTATTAAATTCATCTTTACTTTCAGGAGAAGAGAAATTACTATTCCTGAGCTATATAGGTTTACATAGGTAAACTTGTATTTTACTGATACTGCAACTGACTGCAGTGAAACAGACATGTACAAAGACAGCTGTGATCCTCACATAAGAAAAAGAAATGTAAGGCAAAAACCACACAGAACAACAGTGACTTTCATCTAATATATACAAGTATTTTTTCACTATAATTATCAGGAACACATCTTAGAAGCAACCCCTAATAATGAGCTATTTCTCTTTGACTGGTGCTCCAAATACTTTACCACTTTGATACAGCTGGCTGACAGACCGGGGACCTGGGAATAGGAAGCCTAATCACTTGCCAAATATCCCACAACCGAGTGACATGACCAAGCACTGGTTCTGAACACTTGAAGATCTGTTTTCAATCTGTCAAATGCCAATGAGAAACACCTGGAGACCTTTTTTTTTTTTTTGTTCCCAGGCATTCTAGGACCTTTAAAAGGCTCTTTTTTTATTTTTTTTTTTTTTTAAGAATAGCAGTAGTTAAGAAAACTGCTCTCCCACCAGGCTAGAAAATGCCACTCTATCAATAGACAACTCATCATTAACAACTGGTTTAAGACATTAATGGGCTAGTTTTGACTGAAAGTACACACAGCAATAAGCTACATCAGACTACAAAAGTGATGAAAGAGCCAAATCATTCCCAGTTCACACCAGAATAAAAAGACACTTCTGATGCTGGTCAGTGATTCAGTTATTTTTCCCAGCCTAAAATTTTTGTATAGGTTGAACTTAACCCAAGAAAGAGCACCCAGACTAAGCAATAAATAAATAAAATGCAGAAATAGTTCCCTTCCTGTGATAAAAGGACACTGCTACACTGCTTCAGTGAGCCATGATGTGATGAGCATCTTCTGTGCCTAATGGTGTATGAAAAGCCAGAACAGGAAGAAGAAAACATCTTGCAGAAAAAGCAGGTAATTCTATTTAATCCCATGTACTAACACAATTCTTAACTGAAGTAGTTCCTCATCCACCTGAAAGGAGAACTAATGCATGGAGAAGGACTGGCCCAAGAGAGTCCCAGCCATACCCATGCTGCATGAAGTTTCACTGGGAGTGACAAAAGCACAGGTGAATCATGCTGAATCAGTGTTGAATCACAACTATATGGTTTTTAGTTAAAGCACCCACCTGCTCATTATGAAAAAATAATAAAAACTGTATGTCAAACCTACAGCAAAATCAAAGTTCTGAATGGACATGCCTAACACTCTCAGAAATGCTTTCATTTTTATGTGTCATTTGCAAGATCTATAACGTAGATAAACAATGTTTTAACAAAGTTTCCTGGTTTGTCTTTCAGCTGCCAGTCTGAGAGGTTTTTGTACGGAGAATTTTAGCAAAGGCTGGACATGCAGAGAAAGACCAAGAGAAAAAGCTCCTGCTGGAAAATATCAGTGATACAAATCTTGTGATGGCCCAAAGCTCCAAGAGGAGCACTTCCCAGCTATGGCACAGAAAGCCAGTACTGGGTATCAGAAACCTGCACAACTAAAACTTCCCTTCTTGTGCCGTGTCTGGCCTCTCTAGTTCGTGTTCCTTGAAGCTTAAAACTACTGGCAAGTCAAATCGCTCTTGTGTCCTGCCTGAAGCTCCTGGTAAGTGTTAATAAAGACAACCCCCACTCCTTCCCACCCCAAACACTTCTGACTCAAGAGCCAAACTTCTGCCCCAAAGGCCTATTCCAAGTGGTCCAACTTCTCAACGGAGGGATGTGACTTCTCAAAATATTCAACTCTACAACTCTGCAAGCTTGCCTCCCAAGTAAAGAGACTGCATTTTCATATGAAACCTGACTTGCTCTTTGTAATGCACTTTAGTGGTGTCACAGCACAGTTTATCAGGAAACTGGGCTTCAAGACACTCTGTAACACCAAGATCTCTGTAACACAGACACAAATTCTGCACTGTAACATTTACCATGGCAAAGAAACTCTCCTTTGAGACTTAACAAGAGTGACAAGCAACAAAAGCTCTGCTTTCTGGGTGTTCAGGAGCAAGCTGCACTCTTCTTCAACATATAATTTAAAAGTCTCCTGAGGAAAAGGAGAAACCTTTTCTGCAGTCTACAATAGAAAATACTTTACTGCACTTTAGATCCATGTTATCCATAGCAAAGTCAGATTCAATTTAGGTAAGTATCTCTTCCCCCTTTCACACATTTTATGAGAAGCCCATAAAATGTATTACCTGTGTGTGGTTTGGCTGTCACCTTAATTCTCACTTTCTAAGTAGGCCCACACATGTCCCTTTATTTCCTTTTCCCGGTAATAAAATATGTCCTAAAGAGTAGAGCACAGCCCATCCCCTGACCCCAATGCATGAAATCAGAGACTCTGTCTCTACAGGGACCATCCTCACTGGATGTCTGGGAGGACACAGCTCATTTTCAAATGTTCCTGCCATGGGCAGGGACACCTTTCACTAGACCAAATTGCTCAAAGCCCTGTCCAATCTGGCCTTCAACACTTCTAGGATGGGGGATCCAAGCTTCTCTGGGCACCCTGTTCCAGTTCCTCACCACGCTCACAGGAAAAAATTTCTTCCTAATATCCAATATAAATCAACCCTTCTTCAGTGTGAAGTCATTGCCCTTGTCCTGTCACTCCATGCCCTTGTAACAAGTCCCTCTTCAGGTCTCTTGCAGCCCCTTTAGGAAGGTTCTGTAAGGTCTCCTTGGAGCCTTCTCTTCTCCAGGCAGAACAGCTCCAACTTTCTCAGCCTGTCTTCAGAGGGGAGGTGCTCCAGTCCCTTTACCAACTTTGTGGCCTCCTCTAGACACATTTCAACAGTTTCATACAACCAAGAAATTATTGTCCACTTGTGAAACATTTCCAGAGTGAAATCCTGCAGGTTATGGCAGGCAGAGTCCTTCTTCAACAGCACTGACATTAATGCTGCTTCAGAGCTCATTTTGCCATGGAACCTGGGCACTCAGAATGGCTCCTGCAGCTCCCCCAGCCCACTCCTAGCTGGGCTCTATCCATGACTCCTTCAAACTCTGGGATACAAATGAACATCAAAGTCACTCTCCTGTTTCTTAAAAAGTTATAGGACCATACAGGGGAAGAGTTCCTTTGTCAAGGGTTGGGGAAAGGGCTTCATGAACTTCCCACACAAATGCCACAATTCTTGTGTTTGCAATTCCTGACATATTTAGATGAAAGGCGCTAAAGAGCTTTCAAGTCAAATATTTTTAATTAAACTTGAACACATACATGCAAGTAGAAACAAGTACAAACATTAAGCAAAGTTGGTTGATAAGGTTACATTATCAAACAACAATCATCTCAAGCAGTATTTTTTTCCATATTTAGAACTCCATATTCATCTCACACTTCCCAGTTGTTTGAAATTCGACCGAAGTTGTCTATCTTCCATTTCCATCTTGTTTTTGCAATCCAAGGACATTTTTTTGTGACAGGCTTTTCAAACAGAGGAACTTGCCAGCTCTTTTTTCCAAGCTTTTCATACGAAGCATTTCCAGTTTTCAGGAATTAGGATCACTTACAAGATACTGCTTGTAATGCAACAGGGAACACCAAGATTTTAATGTATTTTTATCTATGTATTTAGGAAAAAACTCTCATTGTGCAGCCTTCCACAGAGACAAAGATTGGTGTGTTCTTGGTGCAGCATAAGAACCAGCATTTTCAGGTCTTTGGGACAGACACACAGCTCTCTGAGCATGGCAGGACATTTTCTGGCTAAGAGAGAAATCATCCAACAACAACATAAGATGACAATAACACAGAGATTTTATGATATTGTAATTTACCACAGAACCTCCAACTAAATAGAAAACATGTTCAGCATATGTTTCATATACTTTTAGATATCTAATGTTATAGATGGTACAAACCTGTTCTTCCAGGACTAAAACAACTCTGAATATATTGACTCAAGGAATTCAATTACATTTAGTACTAGAACTCTTAACAGACAGATTGATGACAGAGAGCCCAAAGAGCACCACAAACAGCAAGGTGTTAAAAAACATGACTCATCAAGAAAGAATGAAAGATATTAGAGCTCAGAAACAGTAAAGATATCCTGAAAAGGAGAGAGAAATTCTTCCCCATCTCTCTTCAGGTATAATACAAATAGTCAGAAATTCAAACTTATAGCAAGAAAATGTGATTTGGTCACTAAGAAAATTGTCCTAAATATACACATTTGATACTGGAATAGATGACCTGGGAAATCTGCAATAATGAGATCTCAGAAAAACATTGGACAAATCTGTCAGGAATACTACAGAGTTCATCCCCTCCTTTCAAGACAAATTACTTCAACAGTCTTTTCACCCTTATTTTCTATAATTTTATTATCACATTTTCAAGTGATTTATTAGGGTGTTTCTTTCCTACACTCTCATTGACTTTATACTTACAAGTAAGTTTAGAATTGACTTCAGGCTCCTCAGGAAGCCCAGCAAGTCTCAGATGCTTTAATAGTAAAATTTACAAGTATGAATACTCAGTGAATAGACTGAGCTCTTGTATCTAAAAAGGACAGCTGTGAGGAAATGCCACAAAAACAAAGCACACTGGATACAGTGAAAGATATCTATGCCTCCTTGGAAGAAATAAAGTCAAGAACAAAACCAAAAACAAAGCAACAACAACAACAACAACAAAACCCTCAAAAATCCCCAAAACCCACTCCCCTTCCCCCCCAAAAAACCCAATCCAAACGCAATCCAGCAACAACAAAAAATCCAAGTCCATGTGCTAAACACTGCCTATTTTTCCAGGAACATAACATTTGAAGGAGTAATTAAAATGGAAAACTATTCACTTTACTGCCATTCCCATATAAATTATATGTATATTAGAAAGGGATGGGCAAAGTATTGGAGGGAAGGTGAAGGGTGGGATTTATTTAAAAAATAAAAAAGCATCAACAGACAAAATCATTACTGACAGTATCTAACATGTCACCTTGATACACAGACTTAGTCTGACATACTGGAAATGCTGAATCATTTTCTACTTTCATTTTCCTGAAGAACAGAAATTGTAAACTAGGGCATCTTATGTATCAGGAAAGCTGAACCAGTTAAAATATTCTTGGAATTTACAGGGTAATTCTTAAAATTCCAAAAGTAAAATCTTCTCACAAAAGAATACTGTGGAAACAGATAAAAGATCATTTTGTTTTTTGAGGACCCAAGGGATATTTCTACCTGCAGGTCAGAGATCTTCAGTAGCAGTGCTGTGGCCAGCAACACAAACAGACAAAAGCTCAGCCTGGTAAAGACTGCCCTCAGGAAAAGAAGCCATTCTCTTCTCAGTTCTCACCAACACACCAAACTGCTTAAATATTACACAAAAAACAGCAGCAGCAGCACCAAACCACTGAATCCTGGTTCTACAGATGATCCTACTGAATTAATAACAAGGATTCTGGTTCTAAATTCAGGTTCTGATTCAGGTTCTGGTTTAGGCCAGCTTGGTCTAGAGAGAGTGAGTTAGAACAGCTCTGGGCTGGAGCAGCTCCTTCAGCTGAGAGCTCCCCTGTGGTGCTGTGCAAACAGGACAGACTTGCCAGGTCTTTACTTGAACCCAGGAAGCCCCAAAAGGGAACCTGCATTCTGTCTGATCATGAGCCATCTCACCTGTACAAATGTGTTCAGAACAGCTCTGCACAAAAGAGCCCAGGGAAGGAGAAGAGTACAAGGAATTCCACAGAGAGCAAGACCAGGGATGCTTAGCTGCAGGACAGAGCCAGTGCATACAGATGAGGTACCAGCAACCCTTTGGCCAAAGGCAAGGAATAAGAGGAAGCACTATTAAATGCTAAAGAGAATGGCCAGGGAAAATGAGATTTGGCTTTTGCTTTGTATTTAGTGCTCAGGCAAAAGTTGTGAAAACAAATTAAACATGTGGCAGGACTAAAGCAGTGAAAACCAAGTATGATCTCCAATTGTGGTAGTATATGGACCCTAAGCACCTTTTAACTCTTCTTTTAAATCCTGTCAAAAACGGACTAGATGATTGCCCTGCTGCTCAATTTGTTTTTCCTTGTGTGGTCAAAGAAATAAAGTCACAAATTCAGTTTGTCATTAACTGATTAAAAATTAATCAATTATATTGATCAGTGTTAACAGCTAATTGCACTGCTTGCTTTCATTCTCCCACAGCTGGAAGGAAACTTAAGAAGTCCATGGCAACATGAAAACAGTGACAAAGGCTACATGCAAAGAACCTGCTTCACCCTTGCTGAAACCTCAGTATCTGAAAGTTAAGGACAGCGTAAATCTGCTTCTGTACACAATTAAAGAGGAGTTACACATGCATTTAATTAAGCTAATTGCTCTTGCTTACCATGACACTTATCTGAAACAAATCATTAATGGTCTTCTGAAATACAGCACGTGATAAAACCAATTTCATTGTGAATGCTGCTGTGGGCACTGATAACTATTTGTTAGGAGGAGCTGTATACAGTTGTGACTGGCATTGTTTTGTTTCATCACATAATAAAAGAAGTTGTGCATGACTGCTTTATTCAATTATGCATGAATCACAAACCTGTCATACCTCTTGCAGGCCACTGGGATTCCTGCAGACATACTTATATATAAATATTTTTAGCTCAACAGAATTAATTTCTTTCAGTTTCCTGTACTTTATTCTTCTGTACTTAAGTTACCATGTCTGAGGAATTAGAACTGACAACAACCTGACATGCAGGATGTCTGTGTAGTCAATAATGCCCTGTATGTTAATATTTGGAAAGACCATACAGTCATAGTGCAATTCACAACTCTGAGTGCAATTAAGTTTTATGACCTGTAGAAAAACATTCACAAGAAGTAGTTAAGACTGGCTTTTCAACTTCCTCCCCATTTCTACAGAGTAAAGCCTAGCCTCCAAGGCCTTGTTCAGTCCCTGTTACACAGTTTTGTTTTCACTATAAAATTATCCAAATAATTTAAAAGCATTCTTCCAGAAAAACACCTCCAATGTGCTGCTACTTCACATCATTCTTTCCTCCTCAGCATAAACCCAAGGACAGACTTCAAACACTGACAACATGATCTCCATGTCCCCTCATCTTAGTTTCTTTAGAGCCCTAACAAATTAACTTGTCTTTTCATTAAGACAGAAGAAATTTGGTCGAGAGACTTTCTCACCAAAACCCCAGATTTTAAACAGGCACACTGTCCTCAAGACCATCATTGTGAGTCCTCCACACCAGTGCTCAAGGGACACACTGCAGATAAAAGACCCCTCATCAAGAGATAAGGAAATCTCATTTAGATGCAGAAGTGAAATGGTAACGTTTTAAACCCAGCTTGTAACAGAAAACAACCCCCTCCAACACACTGCTTAGATTAGTTTCATAACATGCTTCCTAAGAAAATAAAAACCATCTTCCACTGAGTAGAAACCACACTAAGACAACAACTGCACACAACTAAACCAGGTGGCCTCACTTACCAAATAAGCAGGTCCTTTTTAACCAAACCTTAGTTAAATAATTAATAATTAAGTCACCTAAATTCTTTTCTCTGAGCAATTATCAACCTTAAGCAAAAGGAGCTCAACTGAGCAGTCTTTGAGATTTCAGACTCCAAGTTACAACTTAAAAGAAAGGAGTATTTCAATATGATTTCATTGGTAACTGCCTGGCAGTAAAGCATTACAGGAAACACTAATTGCTTAATAACTGCTAATAAATTACAGTTCTGGAAATGTAATATATAGACTATTAGGTATGCTAAACCTGTCACCTCCCTCACTAGCTCAGGCCCATCTTTTATTCTGGGATTCCACAGAGTCAACCACACAGAAACAAACCACGAGGAGACACAGAGATGAGATGAGCCTTGTACACTTACCCCTCCTGACAACTTAATCACCCTGACTTTGCTGCCTCCATGGGGCCCATCACTAGCACTGTTTGTCCGCTGCATCACTGTCCTTTTCACCCCCGGCTTCTGCTCCTGGGGCCGGCCGGGGACCGCGGCCGCGCGCGCCGCCTGCGCCGTGGGCAGCGCTGCCGCCGCGGCCGCTTTGCTCGGTAACACTTTCTGGGCTGCCTGAGGCTGACTCGCAGGGATCGTTCTAGTTTGCCTCAGCTGCTTCACCGGCTTCATCTGCTGTCCTTGGTAGGGGCCGTCCCCTGCGCCCTGGGGGAAGTCTGTGGGTTTGGGGTGGATGTTTGCCACTACGGCGTCTTGTTTTCTAACCAGGAGTCTGCTTTTCACGTTGTGCCGGGTCTGCAGGCCGGAGTGGGGGATGTAGGGGCTGCCGTTGGTGGGGAACTCGGAGGAGTCCTCCTCGTGCTGCATGTAGGGCTGCTGGGAGCAAGGCTGCTGCTGCTGCTGCTGCTGGGCAAGTCTCTCCAGCAGCTCTCTCTTCCTGGCCCCAGCCTGCTGCTGCCGTCTCAGCTCCTTCTGCTTCAGGATCTCCTCTCTCAGGCGCTTCTGCTCTTCTATCTTCAAACGGTACAAGCGAGTTTCTTCATCCTCGTCTGGGTACTACAAGGGAAAAACCACATGAATTTACAGAATTCTAAACAGATGCCCAGCTTGGTCAAAACAACATGAAATTGGTTCAGATGTAGAGCTTTTTACATTTTACCTGATACACTCCACTAATAGCCTTGATTGGGTATCTGCTGCTAGGGTTTATTTGCTATTCATTACAGACAAACAGCTCAAATGGTTTAGGACTTAGATATACTACTTCCTAGACAGAAAAGCTTTAATACCACTTGAGAAATCTGATCAGAATACTAAAAAAAAAAAATAATAAAAAAGTTTGACAAATTGGAATTAATTTAAAAGTTTCCAAAACCAATTAAACTATTAATATAATTCAAGATATCAAAATATGTTTCAAATAGGAGGTAACAATACAGAGGCAACCCACTGTCACACAGGTTTTATCTTGCTCTTTTCTGACAAAGTAACAAAAGGTAGGGTGGTAAATGACCTGAAAGGCCCTGATTAGAACTATTGATTTTTCTCACAGAATTTTAAGCCTGATCTCAAACTCATTTGTCACACAATAATTGGTTATAATGAACAGCACAAGTCAATCTCTCTGACCTTGAACTCATGCACTCTCTTCAGAATCAAAATGTTGCCAAATGCAGTGTTGGAATATTAATGGTATATAGAGAATGCCTTTAATATTCCAGCCCTGGGCCTCTCTGAAAGTACTATACACCATCAAATAACCTTCCTAAAGATTCTTCCACTCTGACAGAAGGGGTTCTTATGAAAAGCTGTATAAAAATGGACAAGAGTCTAGGAAATGCAGATTCTCATCATCCTAGAAAAGAAATCAAATGGCTCTTGCAATAAAATCACATATATTTTTCAAAATTAGGAAGCATACTATTTTATTATTTCTCTCTTTTTAACCATTTGAAATATTAAGTTAGACTTATAGAGAATGCTTACAAATGGTAATGAGCACAACATTCTACTCAAGATATATCAACCACTCCTAACAACAGCCTCTCCAAGAAATGATACTTTGCATTAATGCAGAATAAGTGGTAAATTAATGCAGAATGAGTATTAAAGTATTTCTCAAAAACTGTGAATCTGTGACAAACCCTTATGTATCTTGCAGCAACTGGGTGCAAACTGTTTTTGACACAACTGCCATTTTTTGAATGTATGTGACCCAAATGTGTGAATTGAAGGTTTGGGGTTTTTTAAGAGCTTTTAATCCTAGTGCACCCTAGAATCCTTCCCAACCCAAGAAAAAACCCAGCAGAATAGATTCAGCCATAATGTTGGTTCATGGATGTGAAAGCCCAGCAGAGTCAGACTTGCACTCACAGCACCCAGATGCACAAATCCTGAATGTTTGTTTCCTTCAGCTATAGCTGCTTCTTCCCTGAGCAAGTATTGACAGGGATTATTCTCAGTCACTAAAACCAGCTCATTGTCTCAAATTAGAAGTCCAATTACAAGCATCTAATTAGCAGTCTAATTAGAAGCCAAAACATTGGCTAAGTAAGACTAACCAAATTGCATTTTTAAAATTTGCATTTATTTTTTAAGTATGGGTTATAGTTCAGGGATGAGATCGAACAGTTCTTTGCATGAGAATGCTACATCCACCCCAAAGTTCTTATCTTTATCTATACTTTGTAGAACATGATGGTGGTGATTAATAATCACTGTGACAACTAAATTAAAGCTCTGTGATGATAGATGCTACAGAAATGTACTTCTAGAGGAGGAAACACAGATATTTCATCTTGTATTGACTACTGGAGATGCTGGATTGTAGCAAAAAATAAGAATTAGAATTTATCCTTAAATTTACCAAAAAAAAATAGAATTTACCCTTATGAAATACAGGGAAAGATTAAGACCCTTAAGAATAGTTTGCAAAGGATGAGAAAACATGTAAGCTCCACCTAGGAGCAGGATATGCTGTTATGCAGATCCTGATGTAATTATTCAAATTTTCAGTCATTTTCAGAGACACTAAATATCACAATTACTACAATTGTTCAGAGGGAAAACTTGTTTCACTTAATGAATTAGTTTATTCACCTGCTTCGGTTTAGATTGTAACAATTTACAATTTATCTAAACAAGCCTGATGGATGCCATGAGCTAATACCAAGTTTACTTTTGGAGGCAGTCCTGTAATTTTTTTCTCTTATGTTCAATTGGAACATTGCAGCATGAGTCTTCAGGAGACCACCACTTCTATCAGTGCCCTTTATTATGAGGAATTTGCCTGCTTATTTTATTACCTAACGAGTTCTGAAGGCCTTGGGAGACAGAGACCACGATGTGGCAGGCTCAGAACACCAACTCAAAGGTTGCACATAGCACAGAGATGGGTGCTTTGCAGCACACTCAAATGAGCCCTGCCAGCAGACAAGGAATGAACATCCCAAGGGACTCTGACTAATACATCCCTGCTACAGCCCTTGGACAGACACACTGATTCCAACTATGCCAAAATTAAACACAGAAAGATGACTGACATAAACTAGACATAAACTCTAATACCAACACACATGCAGTTCAAAGAATGCTTAGTAGAATATTCAAGCAATTTGATCTCAAATATAATCTGAAACGTTCCTTTCTGGAACTAAGGAAATTAGTAATGATCCTAGGAAGTCAATCCCTTCTTAAAAGTTAAAATCAAGCATTAAGAGCCCTGAGGTTATATGACAACTGCAGATCAGTCTGTTAACAGGCTAGAGGTAGACCTAAATCCTTCCAAAGCAAGGTACTACTACTACTACTAGTGTTAAATTCTAAACAAAATATCCCCACAGCTGGAGGAAGAGAATATAAAGACTCTGTGATGATTAACAAAATACCTCCATAAGAAGTCAGCTTTAACTCAATTTAGTTGCACAATGGCCCAACAGTACAGACTGAGAAGGACAGCAGACTCCTTATCAGGATGAAAACAGGGGCAGTTAAATCCCCTTCTCCTCAGCTCTAAGAGCACCTTGTACACACCACCCTAGAGAGTGGGGGTATATATGTGATGTATAGTACACATAAATGACCTAGAGTATGTAATAAGGACATTCAGCATATGGAACAGGCAAGACAGGGTCAAAATGAACACAGGACACAATGCCTACTGCTAATGACTTCCATCCCATTAGTTCAGTAAGCCCAGGATAGATTTCTCCAACAAGCAACAGCACTGCCAAGGAAAAAAAAAAGAAAAAGGCAAGGCAAGCAAGCATTTTGCCTACAGAATCAACTGGAAGAAAGTACACATCCTTCAAAGTTCAAACCACTCTAATTTTCCCATTCTGTGTCTGGAAGCAACATTATCTGTAGGTAAAAAAGCAGAAAAACATGGAGCAGCCTTTTCTCTAGACAAATTATTAAGCTTCACATGTTTTGGGTAGAAAACTCCCCAACATGAAGAAATGGTACACTGCACATGTATATGGCTCCTCCTTTTACAGGAGGCTGCAGAGTACAAAAGGCCAGACAGGCACTTGGTTTTGTGGGGATGGTTTTTTTCTGCCAGGTTTTGAGGTTTTTTTCTTTTCCTTTTTTTTCCTTTTTTTAAGTGGAAATTCTCATCCATTTTTGAAGAGCTTTAACACAATGCATTTCACTGAGGTTTGAAGGAAGACTGAGCCTCAGCTGCAGGTTTTTCTTCTCCCTTATGATCCAAGGCAGTTTTGATGGGAAGCACCAAAAGAAAACATTACAGGCTGCTCTCCTGAATCTAGCTGAAGAGCACCAGCAAGAAAGAGGGAAGCAGCAGTCCCACATCCTTCTTCTGGGGATTCTAGAATGGCACTGTTGACTTAGGAAAAGACAGCAAGAACACACTCTAAATCAAAGGATTAAACTTTCTTCTGAAATTTAAAGTCCTAGTACCAGTAGCTTGCTTTTCATGTGTGAATTAAAAAGAAATAAACCCATACTTTTTCAGAAGTCTGCAGGATTAATTGCCAATTAATAGAACTAAATGCTGAGTCATAAGAACCAGACACTATTAATGTTCTGGGTGGCTCCCAAGGAACAAAAAAGGAATCATGCAACCAGGATCACTTATGTGTCTCAGTAAAATGGGTGCAAGAACAGAGCATTCAAAATGGTTTGATCTGTGGCATAAACACAAACCTATTTTAAAGCAGGCTTGTCTTTATTTTTTTAAGCTGTAACATTAAAAACATAAGAAGCAAGAATAATTTGTCTAAAAATTCATACCAATTGTTTGCAAAAGGCACAGCCAGATCCAAATTGCATCATTTGGCTGCTTGTGTTCAAACCCACAAAATATCTGAATTAAAGGGTACCTACATATACACACTGTACATTTCACATTGCTGATAACATCAGCTCCTGAACCCAAGGAAGGTATGAGACACCCCACAAAGCAGAGATGT
The DNA here is from genome assembly GCF_051311805.1 of Agelaius phoeniceus. Taxonomy (NCBI): domain Eukaryota; kingdom Metazoa; phylum Chordata; class Aves; order Passeriformes; family Icteridae; genus Agelaius; species Agelaius phoeniceus. Next base: position 8,592,266 of record NC_135265.1, on the reverse strand, counting down.
TGCACATCTTGGACAAACAGGGAGAGAGTGAAGAACAAGGTTACAAGTTACTCCAAGAAGCACACTGCCCTCTTGTTCATTTCCAACTGGAAACAAAAACTGTGATGAGACTCTTACAAGCACAAGGCAGGATGCACCATTACAAAAATCTGGAAGAGAAGTTATTTAAACTGGAGAAAATTCTAAAATTTTTCAGGTAGTGAATAACCAAAAATATTAAAATATTCAGGTACATTTGATCTAGTAATTTAGTGCAGTAACTCTCTTCCATATTGCAAGCCTTGTCAGAAAAGACAGCAATGTAAAATCCAACAAAATTCTCAATTCACTGGATTTGGAAGAATGGAATACAAAGGTTTTCTTTCAGTACATCAAGGACATTATCCCCAGTGTAAGTACTAACATCAATACACTGATGACTACACAGTGCTCTACTAATTTCCCTCCTGCTCTGAGCTCCAATATCCATTTCTCCTAAAGACACATCACCTTTCTCCATTCTCCCTCCTCTTTAAACTCAAAAATGCTTAATACTGCCTTAATTCCTCTAATCCTAAGCTGACTTCCACAGCAGCAGAATTAGGCCCACATCATCCAGACTTTCCTATTTCAATGACAAAATGATGTTTCAGACTAAGGATATACAATTTAAATCCTGGGGAGTAAAAGCTATTCTCAACAGGCATTTAAGGTCAGTATTTTGCAGCCTCACAGGAACAGGAATACAAGCATTCCATTTAATATACAGTTTTTAATCTCCTATTCACTCACATTGCAAACCTTTCAAATATCTATATTTAGGGTGAGCAAAACCTCTAACAGCCAATATTGCTATTTTTTTGGTGCTTCCTGAATGATAGGTCACTCATAAATACAGTCACTGACTCTTTAGGAAGAAAGATGCAAAGAAAAGTCTTAATTTTCCAGTTGAAGACACTTGCAAAATAACCTGCCCAATTCAGTTATGTGCCATATAGCTAGAAAAGGTGACAGAACTTAACTCTTTCTCATCATCATCAAAAGCAAAAGAATAGGATGAAGGCAGCTAATTACAAGAAAAAAACACAAAAAAGACTGCAAAACATTACAATCTGCTTAAGAAGAGATATGTAATAACCTACATTACAAAAAACAGTGAAGGAAATGATTAAATGCTTGTAAATGAACATTTTTAGTGCAGCATTCCCATCTGTAAGAGTGACAATAAGCAGCAGCAGACCAAGAGCACTGCAGTGGCCCAGCAGAAATGGGACAAAGCTACTACAGTGTTTGCAGCACCAGGCTCTGTTCCAGGTGTGCTTTGGAAGGACAAGGTTCTCCTAATGCCTGCCAAATATAACTACAAGGGCTTTACTAGGAGACTTCATTTGTTCCAAGACAACCCTGGCTTTTTATCCTGCTTTGCAAAAACTTGCATAAAACAGGTATCAGAATTTTATCAATGACAGTTTTGACAGAGAAATAAAAAGAAAGTTTTATTTGTAATACACCAAGAATTCACACAGGTAAGATTAGTTGGTTTGATAACCAACTAGAGTATGTTTAAAATGTAAAATGGAGACAACAAGATGACTGCTTTGGGGTTTGTTTGATTGTTTAGTTTTCTCTTTAATTAAAAGAAATTTTAAAAATTCTTATCTTTTTCTAAATACTGCCAGAGATACTTTGGAGCCAATGCCCTAACTTTCATTTGAATATTTTACAGAATAACTTCAAGATGTTTTAGATGGGGAGGCCTGTGGCTGATTTTTCAAGACTTACCTTAGTAATGGCCTGAAAGACAAGGCTTCTCTACAAAGCACTGCATTTTGCATTTTCTGTGACTGAGATTATTCCAAGAGACTGAATTGAGGGGAAAGAGATTACTTAAATATTTTTTCAAAAAAAGGTGAAAATTAAAAGCTAAAAAAGGATTTTTTTTTCATTTCCATTGAAAAGCAAGTGCACAGGAGGTCAAACACTGATAGCTTTAGGTTTCTTTTGTGCCTCATTTATGGAAATTAGTTATGACCATCCCTAATTCAAGAACAAGATGAAAAGCTAATCATGAGCAGCTTAAAGGAAGACAGCATTATCACAATTAAAGCTTTCAATGGCTGTTGAAGAAAACCTGTTCCTTGAGACAAGATTCATGGTTAACTATAACTATGAAGATTTACAGTTCTTCACAGAATAGCCTGACAAAGCACACAGGGTGCATTTAGCCATCATGCTCAGGATATAATGAGCACCATCAGTCCAACCCTACCCACTCTCTCCAAGTAGCAGAGCTCAAGGAGAGTCTTCTCCAGCTTCCAGGAGATCTGTGCAGGGAAATGGTCATCTGTTCACATGACACGATCCAGTGGAGCTGAAAACACTGGCATCTGACTTTTTCAATTGTGCAGAATACCAGCAGAGCAAACAGCATCACTTTCTCCAAAATGGAAAACTTAAAAGCATCTCCTCTTTTTCCTTACATGAAAAGGTTTCAAAAAAAAAGAGATTTTCTTTCTCAAGAGCAAGAAGCTCCATGGACATCACAGCTATGATCTCCTGCATGAATGCTCAAGGCCAAGTAGAGACTGAACAGCCTAAAGGAAAACAGCATGAGGAAGACAGCTCTCCAAATAGCCTTCTTATTTTGCCTTTGAGCCATACAACACCATACAAAACGACAGAGAAGAGGCTTTCAGACTTAGAAGAATGCGATCACCTGAAAATAAATTATAATTCCCAAATATAAAAATGGGCAAAATGAGTATTTTAGAGACTTGTATCACTAATCACCTTTACTCAAAATCTGCCTTTTCCGAGTTGGAATGAGAACTCCTCCCACAAAACAAATTCACCACAGCCTTGCCAACTTTCCAGACCTTCTATGTCAATGGAGACTATTTCTGCTGTTACAGTAAAAAATAAAAATGCAATTCAGAAGGGAGGCCTCTAGTGGCACCTAAAATATTTGGTGGATAATACATTATTATCCACCAAATATTTTAGGTGCTTTCAATTCATAAATCAGACTAAAAAAGTATTTTAAAGGTGGGAGCTTTGTTTCTCGTTGTTTGGTTTTTGATCTTTTGTGTAGGAGTGTCGGGGTTAGGATGGTCGGGACGGATGGAGATGAGAGATTTCTGAAGCCAGGTTGTGGAATTTGGAGTTTATTGCAAAGTGTGTGGGTGCAGGGACCCTGCTTGGAGCTGCCAGCCACAGCTCAGAGCAGGCTTAAGAGAAGAGAGTGGTAAAGAGGATGAGAGAGAGAGGGAGTAAAAGAGGGTAAGAGTGTAAGAGAGTGAGGTTCTCTTTACAATACAATAAATCTTCTTCTGTGTTGAATATTTTAATTCTCACTAACTAATTTAGTACAATATACAAATCTTATAGCATTAACATACAGCTTATAAGAATCATTACATTTACTATACTGTGTTACATTTTAAACTTTAAAAACTACTTTTTGGACTCCTTTTGCTAAGCTAGTAGGGTCTGCTCTGACCCTTGGACCTGCCTGCAAGCAGAGGGTGTTGTTTCATCAAAAGGGGATCACCTTCAGCCAGCTTCACCATTGTTTTCCAGTTGTTCAGTAATTGAGGTATCTCAAAGCTTGCTTTCATGTCAATCTCACTTATAGTTTCTATATTCTCAAAATCTTTTGCCAGGCAACCATATTTATAAGGTTTTCCTGTTTCATCTTCCCCAACACTTTTGTTTAAGCAAAACAAAAAATCCCTTACCTCCGGTTCACATTTTCCTTCTGATTTTGCCTGGCCCACTGGGGTGATTGCTTTAGCTTTCATCTCAGGCCTTCCCTGGGAGTTGGCAGTAGCAGTGGCAGGCTTGGTGGCAGGCAGGGAGCTGGGGATGGGTTTGACCTGGGCAGCGGGGGCAGAGCTGCGGCGGGTGCTGCCCATGTCCAGGGCGTGGGCCGGGGCGATGGGCAGCTCGCGCAGGTTGCTGTTCCTGGGAGCCGCCGGCTGCAGCTGCTGGCTGGAACGCTTGACGATATTCTGGGATGGGGTGCTCTGAAAAGAACAAAGGAAAAGAGCTGCTGACTTCCACCACTAACCAGGCTGAAGCGATTCCGGTTTCACATTTTCCAGATTTAGTTCAGTTTGGGAAAATAAGCTTTGTGAAAAGGCACAATATTTTAATGTCAGGGAAAAAAAATACAGAAATGAGAATATTTTAATAACCTTTCCTAATCAAAGCAATTATGTTAAACTAACGTTATATTGTCTTGAGCACTGCTCCAGGCTGTTGTCCTACCCAACCTACCAAGCAGCAAAATATGCTGCATTGGAGGAAACTCACAAGACAGGAGAGGCATTATCTGAACCAGAAAACTGATCAGCAGTGGTACAGGGAGGCCTTCAAATCAAAAGAGTGTCACAGAAGTGGGCTCCCACACAATCACAGACTAGCAGCAGTTGAAAAGCCTTATAAAGCAAACTTCTCCTTCACCACCCCTCCATTGGTAGTTCTTGGACGACTGCAACATCTCTTACTGGACCCAAATCAAAAAGAACACTGACGACCAGAGGAGAAAAGAAAGATACACAAGGTATTTTCCAATGTAGATTATAAAACAATCAAAGCAGAAAAATGAGCAAGAAATGGTAAAATTAGGGGAAAGAGCAGAAGGGAATAAATAGAACTGAAAACCCATGCTGGTAAGTTTTGAAACCTGTGCTTACATGCCTGCTACTCATGCAGGACACTGCTGTTTGTGGTACTTACATGCCTTGGCTTCATTGGACCCTGTCGTGGCTGACACTGCATCCTGTTGTTATTTGGCTGCTGCTGTGTGGCTTGAATGTGAGGCCTGAACTGTGGCTGGTTCATGGGCATCAAGGGCTGTGGAGGCCCTTGGAGATGGTGATGCTGCTGCTGCTGCTGGTGATGGTGCTGCTGTTGCTGCTGGTGATGCTGCTGATGAGGCTGAGGTTGTGGCTGAGGCTGTAATGGAGGATGCATGGGACCCTTTACATGAAAAAAAAATATTTTAGTTTCAAGGTAATAAACTCCAGAAAAGCAGCTCCAGCCTCCTAAGTCCTCAGAACTATAAGCAGCTAATGAAGCAGGTTACACCAGGAAAGAACAGACCAACCAGAGAGGTGTAAGGTCTACTCTTAAAACCTGTGTAAGGCAACAGGTGAAGTAAAAAGAAAAATACGAATTCAAGGGTTGCTGTCCTCTACCCCGTTTTCTAAGGGGGTTTACCCCGGCCCCCTGCACATCCCCGAAGCGCTGCCCCGCTTCCAGCGGCCGCAGCCCCACGGCCCCGCTCCGCGGCCGGCAGAGGGCGCTGCCGCCCCGCGCTGCCCCGGGCCGGCACCGAGCGAGACCGGACACGGCAGCGGCGGAAGATCCAATAGATCCATCACTCCCCAGGCACTGCAGCGATGGCACTGCAGGGCCATCCCCCTCGGAACTGCAACGCTTCGGCTCCATCGCTCCCCCAGCGCTGTACCTGCATGCTGGGCTGCGTGTGCGGGGCCAGGAAGGGCTGTCCCGGCGCCTGCAGGAACTGCTGCCGCGGGGGGATGAAGGGCCGCGGGGTGGCGGAGCCCGGCTGGTTGAAGTGCAGGATCCCCACGGGGCCCTGGGGCTGCATGCCGGGCCGCACCGGGCGCTCCCGGGGATACACCGGCTGCTGGCCCTGCTGGGTAAAGGCGGGCCCGGGCGGGCTGAAGGGCATCGGGCTCTGCGTAGGAACGGGATGGGCGCTGTTCAGCAGCGGGGGAGGCGGAGGCGGCGGGGGGCTGCGCTGCTCAAACAAGGGGTGACCCGGGAACCTCGGATCTGCGGGAATGAGAGAATTGATTCAATTACAACCTTCCTGGGACACAAACGCATTTCGGAAACATAAAGCTCTAGTCTGAAAGAAATTCGGAAAGAAATCTGCACAATGCAAAACTCTATGGGATGTTTTAATTATAAAAGCTACCCTCAAGGTTATGTTTCTCTTGTTCCTGTCATTTGTGTATAAAAGGAATTGATCCTTGAAAAACTGGCACAACTGGTACTCTGATGCAATCAGCAATACCTTTTAGAAATTCTCCTTTAATAAAATCAATGAAGGATTCCACTGATTACAGTTTAAACCACAGAAGAACTCATAAAGCATTGACACCATTTGCTGACTTGGTATTTAGCACATTTTAACATACTGTACATGTGTAAAAATATTGTGTGTATATATATATACACACACACATTACTTATATGCGGTATAAATATAACTTACCCTCTCTTTCGTTTGCTAGGCTGTATCATTCTAACCTTAACAAATTTCTTACACTATACACACAATCCAGGCAGTTTAAAGATTTACAAGAAACCCAAGTTTATGGAAAGTACTTGTTTTCCAAATTATAACAAAGTGCAACAACTTCATTGCAACAATCACATAGATATTAATTATTTTTGTGTCTATATAAATATCTGGATTCATGGCAGTTACAGGTGAAGACATTAAAAAAGTAAAAATCCACATCAAAAGAAGTAAAAATATACTAGAGAACCAGAATTTCTGGCAATCAAATGGGATCTTTCAGCCTTCATGTTCTTCTGAACACTTCATGTTGTGGGGTATGCAGTCACAGTGCAGTCACTTTACAACAGGTGGGTATTAACTGTAAATGGGATTGAAAATGCTCACCTGCTAAGAAGAAAGGATCTCTGTCCTGAGGAGGTGGAGGAGGGAGTGGTGGAGGTGGTGGGGGCGGCCCTCTCCACTGGTCCTGGATTGGCAGCCTCGGGGCTTGGGAGAAGTTGGTAGGAACTGGTCCAGGTGTATGCTGCTGGAAGTCTGGAGGGCCCTAATTTAATAAGACAGAATTAAAATTAAGGCTACCATCCAGAAATTTATGTATTGTCTGCTATAACTTTTTTTTTCTCAAAAATACAATTGCTGTATGAATTATCTCCTATCACCTGTACAAATTGACAGCCCTTACTGTGTCATTCCTTCACAATGGAAGATACATTAAACCCAAGTACAGTATCTTGAAATGAATTCACAATGTTTTAATAATCACTAGCACCACAGGAATGCCATTTCTTCTCAAGCTTATTTCTGAAATCCATGCAATTATTGACCTTCTTTCCCATTAATCCAAAAAAATCTGAATGTCTACTTTAGAAGACATTCCTGACATTTATCTTCATAAACCATACTATTCTTCATCATCAATTTAGCACAATGTAAGCTACAGGAGGGAGCAGCTTTACTTAAAAAAAAAGCAGGGGGGAAGGACAATTTATGACACCCAGAAAATTAAAGAAATCATCTTTCTAAAAGAATTAAGAGGAGAGTAACATTTCAGGCTATTCACAGTTTAGCATCTGAAGCATTTTAAGAAAGAAAATTTTGTACTCTTTCTTCCAGTAAGGCATTGGATTTTTTTCTTTTTTTCATGCCTTTGTATATTGCAGGAAGCAGTATGTTAATACAAAACCAGAATTCTGCAGAAGACACGTTTAATTGCGTAATTCACACTAAATTTTTTTTTATCAAAAGTTGACAAAATACATTGGTAACTTCCAATATACAGAGTAAGCTTTGCTTCACATAAATTATATTCTTAACCATTTCCTTATTATGTGAGTAAATCAAGTAAGTAATGAAAATAATCTGTGAACATCCTTGCTTTCTATAAAGATTCTGAAATCAGTGATGGGATCTCTTCTGTTTACATGTGATGCTCACCTTGAGGCTTAAAACTTGCACTGCTGAAGACAAGGTTTTCAAAACAGATTCCAGACCAAAAGCTCCCTGCTAGACTGAAGTATTGTCATCAGGAAAGGACCAAACAACTAAGCTGCAGTAGCTTATCTTTTATCTCTTGAGTTGACCCCACCAAGGGTATGCACAATCTCACCCTAGCATATTTGCACTGCACAAAGACTGGAATTTTAGGATAAGAATTTCTCACACAGCAACAATGGCCCTGGAGCATACTCACTATCAAAGCAGCACAAGACAGAGCTGCTTATACAGCCCTCTACCAGCACAATACACCTGGGATTGGCAAGGCCCAAATAAGTAGATGAGCAGCACCAAGGATCAGATCCATTATTAAATCTGTGGCCTTCCTGAAACACCTGAATGGGGATGTGTGAGATACTAAAACCTCTTATTTGGGACCAAGACTGTGACTACTTATGTCATTATACAGCCATCAACTGTAAATACATTATCATTCCTAGAGATTAAAGGGTCTATATCCCCTTGCTTCCAGTCAGCCAGTCTCCTGTGGGTACTTCATTTAGTGAAAAGACATTATATTACACTCAAGCATGACAGTCCTCATAACATACACACTGTTTGTAGGAGGAGCTCTACACTTCTGCAAGTGAACAGTCACAACACACAATATTCCTGCCACCTTGGAACTGACTACTCTGCCTTTGAATTTCACAGGCTGTCTGCAAACAACAGCAGTTGGAGCAAGATGGAGCTGTTTGGGATGGAAAAAAAGTGACATTTATTTGTTCCATAAAAACCTTTTCAGGTTTAGCTGAACAAGGATGTTGAACTGCTTTGCCCTTCCCTCGTGTTGAGCAGGACAGCACTGGCTGCCTGCCAAACGATCAGCTGAACACAAACCTTGAGGATCCTGACCCTTCACTCCCAAACCACACCTCCAGCATCACTGCACATAGGAGCTGCCAGAGCTGCTTTCAAAATAAGGTTACATGCATACCCTCAGCTCAGAAGCTTTGGTGACAAAAGCCTATTTCTTCAAGCATTGCTCTTACAGCAATCCCAGGGAATACACACACAGCCCCTCCACATGCTGCACATCCTTGAGGGAGGCACCCAGCAGACCCACTCCTTTTTAGCTATTTATATTTTAGCTATTTAGTTATTAGTTTACCAGTGGATAATGCCTAAGGCCATTGCAACAGGAGCATGGGAGAACCCAGTTCAACAGGGCACTTGCACACAAGATGGTTTTAACCTTGCATCTGATTTACAGCACGTACCCACATGCTCATCTTTCATCTCGGGACAGAGCATGGTCTTGACAACCAATTTTCCCCATTTTCAAAGAGCTTGACTCAGAAGCTCTCAAATTCCTCCTAGTTTTCCCTAGACATATCCCTACACATATCTTAGTCATTTGTAAAATAGCCAGCAAAAAACAAATGATGTGGAAACTTACTGAAACCTGGGCTAATAAATCTTAAGTGTCACGTATCTGCCACCCGAGCTGAAGAACTGGCAGCAGCAATGATCTGTCTGGGCTTGGTTCCAAGCACCAAATGGCAGGGCAGTGATCATGGTCTCCTCTACCTGCTTCTTCCAAACTCCATGTATTCTGCCCTGGTTGAGGTAACAGATCCTTATCAGTCTCTCCTCTCACTCCCCAGAGTTCAGTTTTAGTGCTAGGCTGAAAGGCAACAGGCTTAGGCTACGAACTAAGCAGCCATCTCTGCTTCTCAACCACATTTGTTACCTGGTCTCAAGCATCTTCCTCAATATCAATTCCTTGCCCAATTTGCCTTTTTGTTCTCCTGGTCCTGCTCACTCCTTCAGATCCATTCTCTCATCCCCATCATGTCTTTCACTCTGGCCACTGGTTCCTAATCCCAGCATGGAACCAGATCCCAGCTTCCAGACTCCAAGCTGGTGGTCTTGGGTTGTGGCAGCTGGTCAGGAGCTCCTACTTGTCCCCCTCAGCCCCTGATTTCCTTGTCTGTACACTTACACCAGGCCATCTCCTCTCTTTTTCCTGCCAGGGAAGCAGCAGGCACAGGCTGAAAAAAATCCAGTATGTTTATTTTAAATAAACAATTCTTTGTACCAGCCTTCCCTCTCCTGCCAACCTGTACCCTCATTATTATGCCCAGATTTGTCTCCTCCTAAGGCAGCCCTGAATTGCAAATGCATGGAAAGTCCTGTTGAATTTCACACAGCCCTTATGTACTGAAACATCCTCAGTGCAGCCAAACTCAGTTTTCTTCCTTGGAAAATGAGCAATAATAAAACATTTCTAAATAACTCACCTAGGCACAGAAGTATTTTTCCACCATTTCAGTTTTAGAATGAAAGTATATTTGGAAAATTTCAACCAAAAGGATTCAAAATGAGGCCAGCAACCAGCACAACATATTGGTTTAGGCCACTAAAGTCTGTTAGTATTGCACATACTGAGAGCAGCTTTATATTTCTCATCATAAAGAAACAAACCTTTATGAAATAAGCTTTAGGTAAGTTTTAGAACTGAGTAATACAAGGTCATTTTAAGTCTGAGGAAGCCCACACTTAAAAAAACCAAAAAAAACCCCAAAAAAACAAAACCAAAAACCCCACAAACCAATAACCATCAAGACATTTTACTATTAAAAGTACTAGCAATGCTGATTTCAAGCTCCCTGTGATCTTCTGTACCAAAGGTGTCTAGCCATCTTAAGAATCAAAACATTTAGTGTTCTCTAAAAATCTGCCTTGATTTAACACAAAATAACAAGTATCTAACTGTTATCCAAAAGCTGGTGTCAGAAAATCCCAACAAATTAAGAATTTTTTCCTCTAGTTAGCAGTATATGTCATGTAAGTACATACCACAACACAAGTTTGGGTCAAAATAACTCTTAAAACAGTCCAAGAAAGCACAAGAAGGAAATATCTGAAGTTTGGAACTCTTCCTATTGGCCTCTCTTTTTTCTATCCCTAGCAGTGAAGAACTCTGGGGTTTTTTCCACTTTTTAAGATTCCAGATTCACTAACAAATATCTACTTATTTGATTGCTGAGCAGATTTTGTGTCTGACATTTTGAAAAACTACTAAATTATGACTGATCACATTTCTTGGCTGATAACCAAAGGCCAATCATGCAAAATTAATTGCAAAGACATTTGTTATTTGCTGAAAAGCAAATTACTAATGTTTGCTTCTTAAAAAAAAAAAAAAATTAGGTTGATTCTTTCCCTTCTTACAGTCATGATAAACTGACCTCCACTTCTTTCCTAAATCAGCTTTGCTTCTATATCCCTAAAGATAAAAACTTCTGCCCTAAATAACAGTATAAACAGGGAGGGGAAAGCTTCTATTTTCCTATCTTACATTGCTGAGATTTTTCTTCAGAAAAAGCTCCCAGGATAATTCCAATAAGAATTCAGTTGTGCAACTGATTCATATCACACACTCCATGTGAAAACTCTAACATTCAACTACTTCCAGACACACAATACTCTTTTTAAAAAAGAAAATACATAAATTATGATGGGTATTTTCCTAAATTATGTCGTCTTTGTCTATTATTCTCAAATGACATTACTTTCTTTTCCAATTCAATAGAAATACAACAGTACTACCATTTCAACTTTTACTTATGTCAAATTCTAATTGTCCTAAAACCAGTACAAAGTAATATAACAGCTCTCCCTCCATTGCTTAAAGCTTTTGAGGGTGGGCTTATTTTCTTGGTGGATTTTTTTTTTTTTTGTGTTTAGCAGTAGTTAAACTACAATTTTAGTAGTGGATTATTTTACCATTAATGTTAAACTCTCCATTCAGCAAGTATTTGTTGCTAATAACCCCCAAGTGCCCTCTGGTATTTGGTGGAAAAGACCACTCAGAGTTATTTAACTTCAAAAATTAATGAAGAGCAGGTGCAAAAGCCAGGTTTCATAATGGTCTATTTTTGATAAAAGAAGCATACTGTAACATAGATGCATAATAAATCTTTATATGCACAGTAGTTACTCCCATTTTTCATGGTTTTGCTATCCGGACAGTTTCAAATTACACCCAACTATTCAGTACACACATCAGCCGGAGTCCCTGCAAAAAACATTTTAACTATTACTTCACCATTATTAAATCTTTCAGGAAACTTCCTTACTCAGTGTTCAGAACACTTATTTTTAAGCTAACAGGTTCCAACTTAAAAAAGGAAAATTGCAAATTCATATGATCAGCCCTGGCTCCAAGGTTCTACATCTCAGTCCAACACTGGGGCCAACTCTAACACTGAAGGAAAGGACAAAAATTTATGTGAGATCCCACAAGACTGGTTCACATTCATACAGAAATGGTTACCATGACACCTACCAAACGTCCCTAAGACTGACCCAGCATACAACAGTATCTTTTCCTGTTCTGAACTCCATAATTTAATTTATCCTCATGCAATTTTATTCCGAAAATTCAAGAAGAAAAAAAGGTGGTGCATAAGAATAAAGACTTGATGTCTAGAAGGAATTTACACTGGAAATAGGATTCTGTGTAGATTTCTTAAGAGAACACAATCACAGATATTTCAGAAATAGTTCAAAGGAGAAGATAACACCACAGTGAAGTGCTACTGACAGGTATTTTGTCTTAGATCTTTGATTTTGTGATGTTTACTCTTAGCAAAAAATGTACCCACTCTTCTTCCCCCACACACCATAATTTACTGCACTTCAGACTGACATTTTTCTACAGTTCTGAACAACTGCATGTTGTACAATCTCCCCTTCTACTAATTTCAATTATTCAGTATAGCTAAGGCAGAACCTACACCTTATCAATCACTTTTGGAAAAAAAAAGGCAATGCAAACTTGTGTCTATAATTCATTAGAGTTGTGAATAGCTCATTGAATATGACTTTCACACACTCATGCAATCCCACCTTCTGAAAGAACACGAGATAAGGTTACTTTAATCCTTTCAAAGAACTGCACTATTTTGCCTTCCTTTTATCCCTTTAAATATCCTTCCTGGTTAAGAAATTAACATTTTCTCTCATACAATTCTTACACAAATTGTACTTTTACTTTTCTGCATCTCTTGTTAATTACATGATGTTATCTCCAATAATCTATTCATGAAGCACAGATAACTCTGGTTACCAATAAAAAGGAAAACTTAGCATAAATTGCTTAGCACAAAGTTAATCTTATAAAGCAAGGAATAAAGAGGATCTAACAGCTATTATATGATTTATCAGCTTCTCTAAAAGGGTCACTCCACTTCCTTCATGAGACTAATTAAATACCTTAACAATGTCATTGAAACGTCATGAATCTTTCAATAAAATACACCCGGCCTGTACAACATGTTTACATTTATTAATCTCACTTAAAATGCAAAGAACTAGGAGAACCCCACTGACAGTTAAGCAGGGCCACTCAGTTAATTCTTCTTATATGGTTTAAATGCAAAGAATAATGACCACTATAACCTATGACAATTAAAACTATAGCCATCTGTCACAAGATGTTAATCCTCTTATTTCAGCAGCCCCCAGACTTTTCAAAAAGCTTTCCCAAACTGCCTACCTCCTGTGCAAGAAACTGACTTTTCATCCTCTTGTGTAGGAAACCCTGCTCATATATCTTGGATATGGTTCAAAAATTTCCAAGTAGAAATATGTATCCATATCTTCCATGAAATATGGGTCTTCAAGTTTCACAGTATTTTCTTTTAGCTTGCACAGCATACAGAAAGGAATGACTCATGGAAATTTGCTATTATAAAATTAATTTTGATACATTTTAAATACAGTTTCAATGATTCCGTATTGTTATTCTCAAGTCTGTAACAATCACCTAAATCCATCAAGGTGAAATAAAACCTAGCAAGCACCATGGTTTTCCCAAAAGATCTAGGAAAAGATCACCTAATATAAAAGACACACCTTGAATTCATGCCAATCATGGACAAAACTGTTCAGAGTGCCCATAAAAGTCCAGACAACAGTTTTATGCCACCTACATAAGTCTTTTCAAAGTTTCTGGAACATATTTTGTGAGGGGAAAACATATAGCTAGCCAAGCACTGGTTCAAGTCTGTGGACTGCACAGATCCTGGCACTACAGGCAGACTGAGTCACAGAGAATGGGTTGATATTCTCAACTGAACTGGAAGTAATTTTTAATATTAAAATGTACCACACAATTTGGATAAGCTCCTCTCTTACACTACACAACTCCAAGAGATAGGAAACAGTGTTGGGCTTAGGCAGAAGTCCAGGTCATCTCTAGGAGAAATCACCAATGCCCTATTTCACTGTTTAGGGTCTCAAAGTAGAATTTCCATGTCAGCCAACATGGTAAACCAGTACAAGCAAGGAGAGAAAGGCATGGAATCCCCTGTTATTTAAGTCAACTCATGATCAAATAGCTAAAATAAGTAACACAGGCAATGCAGACAGAGATGGGTATTCCCAGCAGACTGACAACCCCTAACAGTTCAGGAGACTAAAGCTAAACATTTTAACTGTTGTATACTACAAGTGTCCCTTTTCATCAAGTTTCAGGGCATCCCCACAATACATCCAGCAGGAAGAGATTCATGTTGCAAATGGAGACAAAACCAGTCCCAACTTCAGTGTGTTACTAAGAGAAGCACCAAAGCAGATGGGCCCTAAGCAACCACTTCTCCACAGGAGAACTTCTGTTTCAGAGAGTCCTTAATGAAATACAGACAGAAAATGTACTGGTAATGAGATCCCAACCCTAGATTTAAATTCCTAATTTAAAGTGCTGATGTGCAAAAAAACCACACTCCCATCCATCTATTTGGTATGGATGAAGGAAGAGTGTCCCCAGCAGAGAAAGGCCATAATGAGAAATAGTGTGACAGACAAGCTGTTGCAACTTGCACAGACTGAAGGGAAGAGTAAACCCAAACCTCTCAAACCACAAACCTAAGGAAGTTCTTTAACACTAAATTGTTAAACTAATTCATCTGAAAGATTCAGTTTCACTTAAGTTTGCAATCCTCTGCAGGAGTGGGGTGTAGAAGAGTGCATGATAATTTTTGTTTGGTACCCTCTAACTTTTAAGGTTAAGTACAACACAACAAATTGGGGAAAGAGTGTAAGAGACATTGATGTCATTCAGAGCAATGAACTCTCCCTTGAAAGATGAGGATTTCATCATCATTTAGTAAAAGGCAGTAAAATCCTTCTGCATACATTTTGTGCTGACAGCTAACAGTTTTATGGATGTGTAAAGAATTAGGAACCCCTCCTACTGTCAGAACTGAGATAAGATCTTTCCCTTGGACTTTGCAGAAACTACTCCATGGACATTATCATGGTGTTTATGTGTATCTTGGTGGCCTGCAAGTCACTAACAATTAGAAACAACTCGAGGTTACAACTAAACTGGATCATGAATATCAAATTCAAGATTTCCATATTACACTCCAAGCTTGAAGTTGCAGTTACACTTTATTTAAAACCATATTTATTTATTTAAATATGGGATGGGGATGATTTGTTTTTAAAAATGGGACCTGGGGATGATGCTTCTCTCTTTAACAAGAAATGGTCAGGATGCTACAAAAAAAGTCAAGAAGCAGACAGCTTTATAGAAAACAAAAATGAGAATTGCTGCTAACCTGGACTTTGAAAAGGACCTAATTACTTAGTAATTAAATTACTGGATTGATGGTTTTCAGTTCTGTTAGGAAATCTCATTTTTGAGATGTTCTGCACATCTCTGACCTTACAAACACACTGATGTGAGAACTTTACATACCCAGAGTTCCCAATATGCTTGCAAGTACTATTCATGCACTGGGTAAGAAGACCTGAACATTTTCATCATTTTACAGTCAACCCATAATATCTCTCTGAATTGCCTTATTTTATTGTAACAGGAGTGACTTACTGCTTTATAATAAAATGAAGCATTTTCACTTTCACATTCTAAAGAATTAGCAAGAAATGAAAGCACAGAAGGTGAACAAATACCAGTTTATAGATTTACTCTTTTTCATATTGTGATGACACAAATGTACTGAGTTATCTTTTAAAAGCACATTTTCTCATCTCAGTAAAATAGCTTAAGATAACTATACTATCATCTAATACCTCTAGTTTTATAATAGATACATTTTAGTTCTCTATTCAGTGTTTAAGCTCTAGATTACTCTTACTGTATTGTATGCAGCAGACTATATTTTAATTGGATTTCTTTGTAAGTCTTGATTTCTGCAAAGTAACTCTTTAACAGTGCTTAATTAACAGCAAAATAGCATATGCATAACACTTTTCCCTCTTTGTACTGACAAAAGTTTGTGCTTTGCTTACAATGGATTTTTTAAAAGCTTCACATTTCATTCACAGAAATATACAAAAACCAAAGTACAACCTATATAACCAGATAAACAAAAACTTTTTTACTTTAAGGGTGCCTGAGCACTTGCACCATCCTTGGAGATATTCAGAAGCCATCCACACATGGTCCTGGACAACTGGCTTCAGGTAGCCTTGCCTGAGCAGGGGGATGGACCAGGTAACCTCCAGAGGTCCCTGTCAACCTCAGCCATTCTGTGATTCTGTGTTGAGCAGGTACTAAAGCTGAGATTGAAGAAAATCTACCATCATTAACACAGGGGAAAAAAAAATCTACAACACTGTTTTTTCTTGGCTGTGCTAAACAGCACTCACCTTACAGAAAGATAAATGACAGTAAAATATAAATGCACAAGTTTTCTGCTCCATTTTCCTGTCTACAGAGCACGTGCACACTGGAGCCAACATGACAAGTTAAAGGGTTACTGCATTTAGAAACCAGCTATTTCTCTCTTATTTAATAGCTGTTACCATCATGTTTAGCTGCTGCTGCTCCTCCTGCAGATGGGAATTCATTGATATGATTAAATTTGATGGTATGATAATGTATGGTAATCGTGATTAATCAGAAGCCCACTAGCAAATGGAGGATGTTGGGTATTATGTCACCTGCATTTTAAACTGCTTTCCCTCCATGGCAGCCTGACAATACTTGACAGCTGGAGAGATCTCATGCTGCATTTGCTTGCTACTACTTATAGATCTGATAAGAGAAAGTGCCCATCATTCCTTCACTATCTTAAGTGCTGTAATTACAGAGCTTTGCAGTCAAGTTGTGAAAACTGTACCTGTTAAAAACCAAAGCCTTTTGCTAGCTGCTGAACAAGCTCTGTCTCACATCTGCAAGGGCTATAATCTGAAAGAAATGTAATTTGATGCAGCAGTCTCATTCAAACATGATTTGCATGAAATGCTGTGTAAAGCAGTATCCAAGAGATGTCAATCAACACCACCTGATACCATGTATTCTGTTAAATGGAAACAAAATGCTTTCTACACTACCTGTGATCTGCCACTACTACACAGCAGTAGAGGGAAAATTTCATTTACTGTTACTCATTATAGTGAAGCCATAGCTAAAGCAAAATAATTGTGAGGAAGTAAGAGAATCATTTTCACAAGTGGCTTTTTATTTCCATTAACAGTTTGTCTCCTACACATGTACTGCTGCAAACATGCACAGGTTACTAAACATCAGTTTAAAATGACTGCCTGTGGTGAGATGCAGGACTCTGACTTGTTCTTACTATGTGGACTACGAATCTACAATAATAACAAGTGCTAAAAAACTCTTTCTCACATGTAGCAACTCATGATTAAATTATGAAAAAATGGGGAAAAAATTCCATCCCTATTTGCATTTCCCACAACACACAACAAACAATTTTGCAAGGAGTTTTGTTTTCAAAAGCACTGCAAATTTCTGCCTCTACATCTTGTAAGAGGTGGTGCAGCCACAGACCCAGGCCCACTGTAATACCACTAAGCCAACCCATGTTTGCTAAAATGATAGTGGGGTGATCCATGGCAGTCCCAGCATCACCTGGGAAAAAATAAGTAAGCTGTATTCTAATGTACCTTTTATAATTAATTTGTACAGCACTAATATACTGCTTTTTTTAAAGAAATGTTTCAAACAAATGACCATGAAGGACAGCAACTTCTGTTTTGGGCAATGACTAGTCACAGATTAAATCATAAAGAAGTGTTTAAAAACAGTGTCTGGAACACAAACAACACTCAAAAACTCAGAAATCAAACTACTGATTCCATAAATGATGGAAAAATGAACCAAAACTGATCATCTACCCTTCACAGCATCCATTTGAGACACCACCTGATGTGCTGGAGATCGAATGGAAGCTTGTTGAATGAGAACATGAAGAAAGTTTACTAAGGTTTTTGCCGTTTAAGGAAAAGAAAATGTATTCTTTGAGATGAAGATTATTTTAAAAATAAGTTCTAAGTTCCAAAAGCAAATAATGTCAAAACCCCCGGGAATAAAACAGACATACCACATTGGCTACTCACAAGGGCCTGAGAGTAAGTCACCCTGATAAAGTCTTAAAAATACTAAATAAAACATAAATCATGTTTTACAATTCAGCTTCTTCAGACACGAATCCAAGAGTTATCTGAAAGATACCCAGCCAGTGCACTAAGGTGTCCTCTCAAAAGAGAAAATCTTTGTGCATTAAAAAATAGCAAAGCCTTCATGGCACAAATTAGCCAGGTAGACACTGGTGCCACTTCATCTTGTACTTGGTGCCTCTTCAGACAGTTCCCAACTTCAGCTCTGAAACTCAAGTTGGCCAAAGGCGTCTGTGAGCTGAGCACCTGCCCAGCTCACACCACAGCCAGGGTGAAGCTTAAGGACAACAGCCAATTGAGAATTGATCCCAAGTTCCTGAGAGCCAAAGGCACACAGCTCCACTCAACAGGCTCTGCTCTCACTGCAGCAGCTGCAGAGGAGGATCCAGGCCATGGACAGAGGGGGAATGGCCTCAGAGCTGAGGAATCCCTCTCTTCTGCCTTTAGCAGAGGGAGGCAGGGTCTCCCCAGTTCTCTCTTCTCTCCAAATGCCCCACACTCCAGCCACCAATCTGGATGCTAGGGATAGCTCACAATTTCTGGCTGAAGAACACTGAGACCCTCTCTCTGCCACATTCCATCCCAAAGTGGGCATGACAATACTTTATCTCTGTATGTCCATTAAATACTGCACATGTGTTTCATGTAGTACTATTACTTCAGTGTTCATAAGTTAAATAAATTATGTTTGAAGCCAAAAGCTTCTATACATTTTTCTTCAGGCAAACACTGAAATATTTCAGACATGGAATGTGCTGGTGGACTCATAAGCTGATGGTCCAGACTTTTTCATCCCTTAATTTCCAGCTTCACACTCACTAAATGCTCTGGCTTCTGTAACAGTCAGTTAGCAGCAGCCTTTATATAATGAAAAAGAAATACCTCTTGCATTTTCTATTTAATCTCCTCTTCCTTGTTTTATCCCATCTTTCTTCACAGAACACAGGAATTGAAAGAGAAATTAGCCAAGATAACAAACACTGGATGAAGGACAGAAATCACAGTGGTCCCTCTTGTGTAATATAAAACCCTCCAGCTCCTTCCCCTGCACTGGGGCATCAGCAAGAATTAGTAAATTGGTCAGAAAACACATGAAAAGTTCAGGAGAGCCATGAGCAGCCTGTGAATAAAATCTTCTGTGACCCTCCTGTAAATGGATCAGTTTGCAAAGGAGACTGCTGTTTGTGAGACTGCTGTTTGTCCCAACCGTGACACTGGGACAGGAACTCTGGAAAAGGCCTCTTAACCACTTTAAAGCAAAGGCAGATGATAAAGCCAGACCTTCAGAAGGACTCTGCCAAAGAGGTTATTTAATCTATTCTTTAAACTGTTTAAAGAAAACATTCAGTTGGCACTTGCACAGGTCCAGGTTAATTCAAACCATGCTTTTAGACTGGATTACTGTGAACTATACCCACAATCACTGTGCAATTCAGACAAACAGAATTCACATCCTTAACTCCCAGATCCCACAAGTGCACTCTGGTTCTCAGCTGTGACACACCCCAGATCCACCATTTATTCAGTCCTTGTCAGTTACAAATAGCTCTCAAACACCATTCACACCAAGTCATCTCAAATGCTCAGAGAGTAACAGGTAAGACAACTTGACTGCTTGATTCAAGATTACTGTAAGGGTTAAAATAACTCTGTGTACACAACACACATTCATTCCCTTGTACCTTTTCCAGTACTCCCTCTCTAAACATTCCAGGAGTTAAGTTTTAAGAAAAAAAATAACTGAACAATAAGTTCTACCTTGAAATACTAAAATTGAGATTCAAGATTAAGGGAATTCAATCAGCCCCCACTCTAAGCAGGTTCAGTCCTGATCAACACTAGCCTGACACAGCACTACATTATTTCCTATAATTTAGGTCTCACACCATATGTTAACACGCTCATTACAACTTTGTTCAACCCTTCAATTATGTCCTCCTGCAGAAGGTTGTAAGAATTAACCATTACATGGTTACAAAGTCATTTCATCAGCCCCAAATTAACAACACCTGGTTTCCAATAAATTTAGGACTGCCAATTGATTAGCACTGATTGAAGTTCTTCCCATATTTGGAGCACACAGGCTCTCTGCACTGAGAGGTTTCTCTCCTAGATAAGATAGAAACTCAGTGACAAATTTTTCCTTCAGTTATGGCATGGCCCACTTCTGGTCTCTTCTTGCAAGAATTTAATTACTCTTCATGTTTCCACCTCTGTCACATTCAATGAGAAGAAACCATCCAGTTCAAGGTTCAAGGGGAATGCAGACTGCAAATATTTAATTCTAACCCCACTATCTTTTAGAAGCAAAGCAACCAGAAAAATCAGTTAACTATTATCCTTTGATTATGCAATCTTAAAAACAAGAGCAAATTCAAGTTATTACCTATCCAGAGATTCTTTATACAATGAAGAAAAGGCTGAATGAACTGTACATAGTCTGGAGTAAGTCTTTGATCTTTTTCAAATGGCTTGTCAAAATTGTCTAACCACTGCTGCATTGCTTTAAGTCAACATTTATACATAAACAAGTGAATTATAATAGCACAAAGGCATCTGACATGTAACAGCAAAAAAGGTAGTTCTGCAAGATAAAACGTTAGTCAGAAAGTAAATTTGTCTTCAGCTCAAGAGCTAACATACTACATTTAATAAAACAAACATGAGATATGTACACAGTGACATTTAATTCCTAATCCTAATATGACTGATAACCCATGCAAAATTTATAAAGTACTTCATAGGGGAAGTCCACTTTATAACCCAGTGAGCCATGGAAAGATGAAGCAACTTTCTCAGGGTCATGCAGCACCTTACTGCTGAAGTAGGAAAAAACCAGTCAGGGCAACCAAATGACACTGCCAGACCCTCACAGTTAAGTCAGCCTTCCTCCTCCTTATGAAAATTTAATTATACTGACTCTTTTCTGGTGCACTGCTTATATAAATAAAAAGACAGCAAGCAGTTAAGTTTTTCCTGCAGGCTAAAGGAGCAAAGGGCCAACCAAAAAATGTTCAGTTTACTTTATTCCCTTTTAAAAACTGCTGCATTTAGATTAGTTAGGTTTGCAATACTTCTCAACTTGCAAACCCAAAAGTGAACAGAACTAAAATCTAATTTCACACTCAATTTAAATAAAAATTAATTTCCGAGTTTTCTACGCTGATGTAAACACACTTCAAAGATGCCAATTACAATGCCTTTACAGATATCCCTTATCCTCCAATTTCTTTCCATCCCAAATTGTGTTTACGGGCAAATCAACTTAGTATCAAAGGAAAACAAATGCATGACACTTGTTTTCATAAAAAATAACAATTAAAACCACTTTCAAAATGTAAATAAGATCTCCCCATAATACTAAAGTGAAGAAACTATTTCCTCTGAAAACCACAATATTTTTAGTTTTTAAAAAAGCTCAAAAATATTTTCTTGAAGATACAACATGAATTTACTTAATGAAACTGTGGGTTTACAACTCAATTTTTTAAGACTTCACAGAAGAAATGCAGCAATGTAAAGACTGTTTCTCTGCAAAATACACATATCACAATTCCTCAGCCATAAGTCTGTAAGAAAAATATTCTGCATTAAAAACAACCGGATGCACACTGGGCAATCAAAAGTCACAGAAGGTTTCTGAAATTTGCTTCTTTCTAGCACATCTGATCTCTATGCCAGAGATACCACACAGATGTTCAGACATCTATTTTCCTTCTTCAGCACTGCACACATCAACACATTTTAATGTGTTTTATACATTTGGGAAGTACAGTATACAGGTTTTTACTTGAAAATACTTTAGGTAATATTGCAACCTAGGTCTTTTGCTTATTTTGATACCTTGCTAACCATTTAAACTAGAAATTTAGTATAACAAAACTGAAATGATGAGAAAAGTTCTAGAAGCATATACTCTTCTCATTCATAGAGTTTAAAATAATTATGAAGTGAAATTAGCCAAGTGAGGCAGCTAAGTGTCTGGTTTGTTGTCAAAATTAGAAACATAAAAGAAAGCAAGGTCATGCAATGCCAGTTCTATTTTTCAAATAAAAAACATGAGAGTGCTGAAATACATTTAGTAATGATAAAAATTGCTGCATTTTACAATAAATACATATTACTGCTTTTTAAGCTTAGGGATTATTTCAAAAAGCCTTTTATTATATCAAATAAAATAAGGATTCTATTTATACAGAAAGAGTCGAGTAATAAAATGAAGCCCATATTCCTTAAGACAAGATGCATTCATGTCTTTCCCACTGGAGAGACTGGTTCAACAATTTTACAGTTAAACAGAATTAATTCTACTCTCAAAAATCCATTGACCTTAAGCTTTTAACAAACATTTTCAACTGCAGAGTGTATTGTCAATATTTACAAATCCTTAAAATTATATTTCACTAGAACAGCTTTTATTTGCTATATTAATATTTCCTTGCAAATGTATGCTTATCCATATCAGAGAAGAAGAAACAGCTGCTACTCACAGGAAATCTCTGGGGTCCTACAGCAGGTCTTGGCTGGGCAGGAACTGGCAGCAAGGGCACTGAAACAAGAAGCACCTTTTAACACCATTTGTTTTACCTAACAGTTGTAGTTATTTCCAAAAGCATTTGCAATAAAAAGCCATGATTAAAATCTGCTACTTTTACTCTCACATGTCACAGTTACTACAATTAACTTTGAGGAACCGTTCCCTCCCCTACAACATGCAACAGGGCAATTAGGATTCTCCTAGTTAATTTACATAATTTAGTTCTGCTTTTTCCAGAATTAAATTGCTCCTTGTTGCAGGAAGACAAACTAGAATAGTTATTCAGCCAAAGACATCCCTTAGACAAAGCTGACAGAGACACTAACAATAATTTCACGTTTCAAATAGAAGGATACATGATTAATTTGCCTTCTCAACTTCATGCCACTCAACATTTCCTAGGCATCTCCCAGTCTCACCACCAAACTACCACAAGAAGCATGAACATGAGAGACACTAACTGGTAAAAATCACTGCTCATGAGGGTAAAATGAGGCAGGCAGCTGCAATTAACAGCACACAAAAACTACTTAGTCTGTCTGGCCTTGGCACCACAGTGGTGTGTGCAACTGCGATCACAGAACTGCTGATCTCAGATGAAAGACAGTGATTGCATAGAGATACCAAGAAGAATCAGGAAACCTTTTCTTGAAAAAATAACCTCTAAAACTAGTATTTCAGGGGGATTAACATGGATGATTTGCTCTTACAACTGCACTTTGAAATGCTAGTCACAAAAAGCTATTTCCCAAAACATTCACTTAATGTTATGGCAAAATGCACAAAGTGCTACAGCTGGATCACCCTGGGAAATGAACCTGTATTCCAATCTCAAATACAAAGTGTTATGACAGCTCTGCTGTTTTCCAGAGCACTTTTTATTTCCTCTCATAGTTGTGTAAGTGGTTAAAAATACAAACATTTCCATTTTAAACAAAAGGCCTAGAGAAGCCCAATAAAGCATTTCCAACCTCACAATGTGTTTGCTCATTTACTAAAAGCTTTTAGTAAGATTCTTCTCCAGTTTGTTTTTAGCACTTCTGAAAGTGAGAGGGAAACATTTCCCAAGCAGGGTTAAACAGTGACTTTGCACACAGCTACTGTGTCACACTTCAGAGCAGGAAAGATACCAAGAAATGTTTCTAATTTGAGAGAAGTTGGGTACATTTCCCAACATAGAGCTGGCTAAGATGCCTCAAAAATCCCTTTTCCCTTGGTAACCAAGGCACAAGAACTAATGCATTAGTGTTTTGTTTTTCAGTTCATGTCCATGTCTGGCTTCTATCCACTTTCATTAAGTACTTGTGGTTTGCTGGTTCAGAGACTGATGGGGTAAACTAATTGCAGCAGTCTTTCAGCATGGGAGGACTGTGTGCAAGCTTTGTATCACATTACACCAGAAAATGACTGCAATAGTTTCATCCTGGCTTCTAATGAACATCTGTTGGTATCAAACAGCCACGGCCACACAGAAAAAAAATGCTAAGATGCTCTTGACAGACCTAGTCCTAAAATAGTTCAGGTATTACAGGTCAAAGAGGCACTGAGAAAAATGGCATAAGGTGGGAAATGTAGAGAAATGTCAACTGAACTAGAGTCTATTTCAGTATTCTGCCTCCAGCAGTAGCACATAAATTCATATATTTATATATTTTCAACAAATTAATTTAATACTCATGAAAGATAGTAGTTCAAACTCTGTGCTCTTTCAATCCTTGGACACTTGCTTAAGCAGCAAAGAAGTCTCAAGCCCTCATTTTCTTGATGTCAAATATTCCATAGGTGTGAAAAGTATGTTTCAAAAATAATACACAGCATGTTGTAAGGCACTATTTTAAGAAGATTAAATTGCTTCTTGCTATAAATTCCAACACTATACTGGAAAAGATGAAGAAGCAATTCCCACACTGATTATCCAGGAGAATTACAATGTGATTGTTCCCAAGACACCAAACAGTTTTCAAAAGGTGAATGGCACAGTGAGCTGCCATGAACTGCTCATTAGTTCATGTCAATTTTGGCAGCACCACAGGATCTCTGAAATAGTTACTGGTGGTATAAACATTTAAGGGGAAAAATGCAACACCTATTATCACAGGTTAAATCAGTACTTCACAGTGCATCTATGGACAGTTCTCCAGCATTAATAAATTGATCATACTCAAGTTTGGACACACATACAGCAAAAATTACTACCTACAACTCAAAAGTAATTTGCAGGATAGGACACAAAGAAAAGATAAAACTATGAGACAAGCTAAAAGATATGGGATTCAAATGCCACAGGAGGCACAGCTGAACACCAACTGCACAGTACCTGCAGCAGGTATCCACAGAGACTCATCTTTTAGGGGTTTGAAAGACCAAGTCCTTAATCATTTATGAAGCTTCAAAGACTAAAAATAGTACCAATCCATTTGAAACAAAACTGACTTGAAAGTAACTGTTTTTTTCAAATCAGGATTCAAGGCTGGGCAGGGAGATGGTGGCCACTGTAAAGAGATTTGCCTTTGAAACATCAAAGGAATAAGCCAATGATAGGATTCTTCAACAGTGTTTCTACTCCTTTTCAGGCTGAAGTAGCTGTCTACTAAGAGCTCTTATAGATGGTATTTTATTCACATGAAAATTTTGTAACAATTTACAGGAGGTTTGAGTCTATTTTAGAAAATACTGATACAGTCGAAGCATTTCAAGACTAACTCAAACCAAAAAGATGTTTTAAAAGTGTATTTCTATGATCTGCAGTTAGGAAAAGTGTCCCTGGTGCTGACAATTAGAAGTGTGTGAGCTTTATCCTGCCATAAAATTAGAGAGGGAAAAATGCCAGTCTACACTAAAACATGACAGCACACCATTAAAATTACCAGAACCTAAGTGTGCATATCATGCACTTCCAGACATGGCATTTTTAGCTTCCAGGCATCACATTTTCAACAAGAGAATCCCAATAAACTTTGCACCTATCTGACTGTATTCTCCAATGTGTAAAGCCCCTCATGTATCTAGAAATACATTCAGCCAAGAAGGGGCAGGACATCATCAAGAACACAAAGACAATCTGATCTTTCATCCTTCCCATTACCCTGAAAGAAATGATGCTGCAAGTGGAACACATCCTTTTGTTGCCAACCACCAGTCTCTGCCTACTGGGTCTTCAAGTAGATAGATTAAAGGAAGACTTTTTAAGAGGAAGCTTGGAGCAGCACTTCCTACACTGGAATTTCTATCTACCATTTGCCTGCAGTGACTGCTTTAAAATTTACCTTAATATGCAAATACCATTGAATATGTTAGAATTATGCTCATTTGTAGCAGACAACTTTTCATGTAAAATCTTTTCTTTAGGATTTTTTTCTTCTTGAGAAGCTGAGATTCAGAGACAAAATGTAAACAATGGTTATGTGCTGCTGTGGAATGCAACAGGTGGATCTTTCATTGGCTCATCTTAGATGTTTATAATTAATGGCCAATCACAGCACAGCTGTCTCGGAGAGAGTCCGAGACAGCTGCCTTTGTTATGATTCTTGCTGATTCTATTCTTAGCTTAGCTATCCTTCTAAGATGAAACCTTTTCTTCTATTATTTTACTATAGTTTTAATGTAATACATATCTTAAAATAATAAATCAAGCCTTCTGAAATATGGAGTCAGATCTGCATCTCTTCCCTCATCCTAAGACCCCTGTGACCACCGTCACACTAATTTATCTACAGAAAGCTCCTCATTTCCAACACATTTTCACATTTTCCTTATGTGTGTGTTTACTCTCATGTAACTTAACTGTACTGCTACAGATTAAGACTGAGATGGCCACTACTCTCAGTCACTGCAGGAGACTCAGCTTCCAATACATGCTCTCTAATCAAGAATATGAAATTTCTACAGCGACTTAAAAGATTGTATTTAATGGTATGCTGCACACCTATTAGCAGAAAAATTCTGTAGTCTTGCCAAGGACTCTTTCAGTAAAATTAATGGCACAAAGGTATTCCATATGAAGCAGCTGCCATGAATACACAGAGCAAAAAATGTCCTTGCTGAATGCAGGTTTTAGCACCATTCAACAATCTCAACTCACTCTCCAGGGCAGCTCAGTCTAGAGAACACCTGAACTTCTACAAGTCAAGAAATGAATGTGCACATAAAGTCAGCAGATGTAAGATCTAAAAAAAAACCTAATAACACCCTCCCCTTTACAAATCCAATACTGAAGATCTCCTAACCTGCAGGAGGTACACAACTTTCTGGAAATAAGGATATGCATGAAGACTGAAAAACAGACTGTGAACAAGATCAAGCAAGAGACCTGCAACAGCTACAGTGCCACAGACACAGTGGTAAAGCTGAGAAGAGCCTGAAGCTTCTCAGCAATATGAAAAAAGACTCCTCAGACAGAGGGAAGAAAATACACTGGGATAGTTCTGACATTAGGCAAAAGCACACACCCTCAGTAGCCATTCCCAAGATTGTGATCACATTGTTGCTTAGCTAGATAGAAAAGATCTAGTACTGTTTCACAGGGACAGAGAAAAGGCATAGAATAATCTAAAGGCAATTTCTGCTTCTCATTAAACAGTAACTTACTTTGGTAGTGCTAGATAAATGCACAGAAGGTGCAAACCCACAAGTAAAGATTCTTTTGGAGTGTTTCCAGATAATCTGTCCTGATGCATAATTTTGTGGGAAGCACCACGGGGAAAAGCAAAATAAATTCTCTGACAAAGCCATATGTGAGCAGCAAAACAGACCTCCATACTCTGGCAATGTTCTACCCTGCCAAATTCCTGTTTTTCAAAGATAGCACTGGCTTGGAGTTCTGCTGATGTGAAGTGGGGGAAAATACAGAAAACTTAATGGCAAATATGTATAAATATTTATGTATTTCTTTAGTCTGTCTTGTCCCAACATAATGAGAAATCAGAGCTGTGCAGGTATCTTTTTATAACCCTCTTTGGGATTAAACACTTCCTAAATAAGCAGTAGTAAGAACAGCTTTGCTGAGAGCTACCCTAAGAAGTGTAGCTCAAATGTTTGTGTTAGCTTAGAGAAAACACGTATTTGCAAATCAAAACAATTACAGACGTGCTTCTGTGAAAGGAAAATTGAGGGCATGTATCTTGTCAAGAAAGGACAGCAACTGGTATCTTTCACAGAGAATTACATTGCAAGGAGTGCCTCAGTACCCTCTCACCAAAACTGGTAGACAGTCCTGGTAAATTTACAAATTGCAGTACTTTCCTAGTTTTGAAAAATGACATTTATTGTTTTTTTGAAAAGCACATTCTCTTTTTAGTTTCCATTTTCCTTGCTCTTCTCAGGCTTTACATTAGAATATCAAACATGGTAAAAGCTGAAAAGGCTTTGCTTGTTCAGCTGGCCACAGTCCAACAACATTATGTCTTACTTCAGGCAAAACATTTGTTTCAAGCTTCAAGAAAAAAAAACCAGCAGCCTGAAGCGCATTTCCATGAAGTGATAAACAAACAAATTGTTCCATCTCTGGCAAAGAACGAGATGAGTCACGCTTGCATGACTGGCAAGGTGTTCAGAGAGCTCACCTTGTACAGGCGTCACCACGGTCCCCTTGAAATGCGGATTGATGTGGATGTTCTTCGGCTGCTGGGGGGTCACTGGAGGGGGAGTCATCATTATTCGAGGTGTTTCTAGCTGAGGGGGCATATGTAGCCCTGGAGGAGGAGAAGAATGATGCTGATGCTGTAAAGGAAGCAGAGATTGTAACTGTTGCTGCTGCTGCTGTTGTTGTTGCTGCTGCTGTTGCTGTTGTTGTTGTTGTTGCTGCTGCTGTTGCTGCTGGAACAGACTCATAACAGGTTGCTGGTGTGTTGGAATTAACCTCTGTGAGTGAGTCTAAAGTCAGACAAAAGAACAGAGTCACTAGGCTTTAAAGTTAAAATATCCTGACATAAATGAGCACAAAACCAAGACATCTCTGGAGAACAATTA
Organism: Agelaius phoeniceus; assembly: GCF_051311805.1. Taxonomy (NCBI): domain Eukaryota; kingdom Metazoa; phylum Chordata; class Aves; order Passeriformes; family Icteridae; genus Agelaius; species Agelaius phoeniceus. Next base: position 8,563,605 of record NC_135265.1, on the reverse strand, counting down.
AGGCCAATTATGAACAGAAAAAATTCTTTTCCCTATAATCAACTGGATCCACCAAAAACCATCAGCACAGGAAAGCAAAGGAGCAATCAAAAACATTCATGTGAAGGAGAAGGCAACAAAGAGCAAAGAAGCACAGGGAATGCAGACACATTCACTCCTTTTTAACAGTGAAGCTGTCTGGTTTCATATATAGTCAGGGCTCTGCATAGGTCAGTGTTATTAACTGCAATAAGGTTTATGTGGAGATCACTAGAAATCTGAGTCCTAGCACCAAAACAAATCCACTACCTCTTCTCTCATGTATACAAAAGCCTCTCTCGGATAACAGACCTAGCACTAGCAACAAAAGTTAAAATACAAATTCAGGCATCAGTGCAGCACAAATTCAAATATTCTTTAATATCAGGGCAGTTTTTTCCTCAAGCAGTATAATATCTATACTGCTTGAAGAAAAAACTCATTTGAAGACATCATTTAAAGGTATCCTTCCAGACATAGAAGAAAGTCTCTTGCTGCTCAACTCTCAGAAACAAATGGCCAAAATCAGTGCTAATAAAAAAATAGTGTCTCTTTTCAGAGAAATTCTTCTGCCTCTGAGTCACTGTTACTAGATCTCAGTCCTACACCAGCAACTTGCAAGAGGCAGCACAAGAAGAGGCCCAAGGAGGCAGCCTTTTAGCAACAAAGGTGTGACAGACTGTTTCTTGCTTCTTTCAGTGTACATAAAGCAAAGCAGCTACATAGTATGCACAAGAGGACACTGTGATGAACATAAAAATATTTAAATGTAAAATCAAAATAGCTTGCAAGGACTGCAGCAAAACAGAAAAAAAAATATCCAACTTTCACTGCTTAAAAAGCACGAAATTTACTACTGCAGGGCTCTCAAGCACTGAGATATCCACTGACTCCTGCCAGTGACCAGCTCCTACTTACTGCTGTTGGAAAAAATCACCTTTGTTTAACACAGATGACTTTGTCCTGCAAAGATATATAAAGACTTTATTCTACAATCTCAGCTTCCAGTATATTTTATGACAGTGAACAAAAATAAGTGCTGACCTCTTGATCACTTGCTGGAGATGGTTTTGGTTTTTTAAGGTTTTTTTGATGGAAAAAGTAAAGTCTTAATATTGTGATACAAAGCACAGCAGAGAAATAGAAGGTAGTGACAAAGCTAAATTTCATTTGAAATCCCAAAATAATAACTTATCTAGTAGTGAAGTGCTGATTACTGTCCTCGGGTTTTATTTACCTCCATAGTAGCATAGCTTATATGCAAATAGATTTTTTAAAAAAGTATTAGCAAAAATATTACCTTGACAGAACCCAGGAAGTATTTTACAGAATTGTATTTTTTAAACTACATTATTATAAATAAAGAGGGACTGAACATGTTTCCATGTTGCATGTAGACTTTTCAGAGGAATTATTCAGTTTTTCCTCCATCCTCATGCAAACCAGCAGATAAGTCTGACTATGACTCATCAGTCAAAATGCACTTTTCATTTGGAGGTCTTGAGATTGCTCAGGGTGAAGCCAGTAACAGGATTAAGCACATTCTTTACAGTCATCACATCACACAAAGCCCATACTGCCTAACAGTGCCCTGAAAGAGCAGAAGGTCTACACTGGAATATATATCCCATCTTTGCAAAGATTCACGATTTAAAATGCATTTCTCCACAACTTCCTGCAAGGATGCTCAAAGAATACTAAGGACTGAAAGGTACCATTGATGGCTGGTTTGGCAGCAGTGCAGGCCTGTGATCCTTCATTCTTCCCCTATCATTATTGTCTCTCCTTTGATCTCCCATTCCATGGCACATCACTGAGCCTCCTCTTCTCCCTCCTCTCCTGGAGCCGTATCGCCCCTGCTTAAGCTGCCTCTCCCTCTCTTCAAACTCACGTAGTGCTGCTTGGGCTTCTGCAGAAAGCTCTGTTGAGAGAGAAATGGGGAAAATTATTTCAGCTTTGTGCTGAAAAGGTGGAACACACATTGACAAATAGAACACTGCCAGAACTACAGAAGAATCCCTGCAACTAACAAAATTTGCAGGCACTTTGATCTCCTTTAGGTGGCATGTTAACATTTTGTTAAAGACACCTTTAAAAGGAAAAAGCACAGATACTTCTCTCCTCTGCACAGGCAAAAACCAGCAGATAAATGAAACAAACATGAACAAAAAGGTTTGGTTGTTTTCTTTTTCAAGATGGTATTGAAGTCTGCCTTTCTGCTCTAAGAGGAAGCTGTGACTCCCCTCAAAGTTTTGTTATCTTTAACATCTCACGTCTCTGCACATATCAGGCAAGACAACGAATCTGCAGCAAACTTTACAGTAAAAGATCTGCTGAGTCTTCCATATAAACAGATTTTATGCACCAGACTCTTCTGCACATTGGTCTATTCCAAAGAAGAACATTCTGCTTGCTGAAGTCTTTCTAGTACATAAATACTTAATTTTTGTTTTACTGTATGTGGTTTAAGAACCAACTGTACTTCACAAGTAGTAATGCCACTGAAGAGAGAGCACACATTAAAATCTGTGCTCAGTTCAAGTCAAACATATGGTGCTGATAACACCCACCCAACTCACACCACAGGTAAACACCAGAAAACACCTGGTACTCAGCAAAGAGGACAAATTTGCTTGAAACCTTTGGATAGTGCTGACGACATTAAGCAAGAAATAATGCAGTAATAGACCCAGGTATTGAAATCACAGAACAGGTCTACAACAGACTTCAGAAAACCCACCATGAAAGTATAAGCAGAACCACTCACCAGGTTTCACTCACTGACAAGGGGTAATAAACTTTAACTCAAACATGCAGCTGAATCTTTTGACACACGTTAGTCAGATCCTTTGTTACCCTAATATTGATTTCTGCCTCTAACAATGCAAAATTAAACTACTTTTATTTGTCACGAGTGTATTTGTTTTTAGCATATTTTGAATTAATATGGTAATTACTTGTCAACACTACACACAGTGGCCATAATATCAGAATTAAAGTAATAAGTATCTGGCAGGAGACATTACTACTATGTCTCCACACCATGAGATATCCTCTCCAAAGAATATATAACTAAATCAATTAGAAAACTCTAACAATTTCTTGTGAGTCTAAAGGCCAAAGCTACTTAAATCACCACCATCTTTAACATCTTCATAAGTAATCTCTGTTAGTCTTTGAAGTTGAGGATTGACAGAAGGGCAGAAAAGGGTGAGCACTGAGCATTCCCTCTGCGGCAGTTGCTCTTACTTTGCTACAAAAACTACCTGCATGACTGAGCTGCAAAGACTGTAAATTTGCATGTCCCAGTTTTCAGAAGTATTCAGCACCTCCACAAAGCAGGAGCTTTTCAATTTTTACAAGTTCTGAACTTGCTGATGGCCTGTAAGAACACAGCAAACAGGACAGACTTCTAAAAGCCCAGGATCTGCCCAAGTTTCCTATTTCATTTTTGCACATTGGTGATGAGACAAGTTTCTCTACCTCCTTTTCTCTCCACTCTGACACCACAATTGAATGGCATAACAAATACTCTTATGAAATGCAACCTTTGCCCTCAAGGCATAGCAGAGCCCAAGACAATCAGGCTTTATGAGGAAAATCTTACAGAATGCTTAGAATGAGGGAAGGAACCACAGTCACTCAAGTCTTAGTATGAAATGTGCATTTCTGACAAAAATTAAGAGAAATGTACTCTTGCCCAAAGCAATTAAAAACATTAGATGCAAGTAAAACAACTGCCATAGCCACCTTTGGCTGCCAGGGATCAAAAATGCTGGTTAGATGGGAAAAACCATCTAGCTTTTACTTCAGGTCGTCTTCCTCTCCACACCTGAAGCAAGCAGTGTTTCTTCAGAAACCCACAAACATGGAAGGGCAAACGTGGGCTTTGACTTGACCTGCCTGAAAGACAGACCCCTACTCTCCTTACATTCAAGAGGGAAAATAGTGCCACTAGGCTGCAAAAGAGTCTCTCTATCCCTTATCCAGAAATGATCCAAGTCCTGCAGGGCATCCTGAGCATTCTGCTGCTTGGACAGTTGTTTTGTTCTCCCAGAAATAGGACAGGCAGGACAATTTCTCTGACATCTTCCACACTACAACCCTGAACTCAGCAAGGCTGGAGTCTGGAAAATAAAGTTCAGTCATTGCAACAAGTACCTACCAATGATGGTCAAGCAAGATAAGAAGCAAGTTCCTATTAAATAGCTTAGAAATCACATGTGAGAAAGCAATTTTTAATGAACCTGGGAACAGAGCTAGGCTTCCTAAAAAGCAAGACTGTGGCCAAGTCTCTCAGCCTCCTGAGCACACACTGGAGGACACTGAATAGACACAAGAATGAGCTGCTCCAAACACAATTACTTCAGAGCACTGTGCTGATTAAGCTTGGGGAAGGGATGACAGCATCCATGCAAAGTCAAGTCTGTCAATCTTGGATGTGCAGAATCACTCCCTTTAAAATACATAAGTTGTTTTCCTCCTCACTTTACATAAAATTTCTCAAATTTTTAAGGCCTTAAAGGCACAGCTCACACTCTCAATTTTTCAGCCAGAGTAGGGGCCAACTTTGGAAAAAATCCCAAACAAAACCACACACAAATTCACATTTATACTACACCTATGACCACAGAAGTACAATATAACAACTGGATTTTAAAAATAAGATGATTACATCAAGTATATTTCCTCCACAACATGCCACTGCTTAGACACCTAAATGCAGGTTCAGAACCCTCTTGCAGAAGTTAAGACAGATGCCATGAGCACCTCAAGTGCTGCATGTAGCTACATATCACCCACCACACATCAAAATATCATCAGCTCTACTATGAGGGGGGCTGCATATTGAATTTGAGAGCACTGTGTCCCACACACAGAGATCAAGCAGAGCAGAAGGCATGGGAGATGGTTTTGCAAGGAGGGAAGCAACAGAAACAGTCCCTGTTTCCCTGAAAGCAACCTCAGACTGCTCAAGAAAAGAGGGGATGAGCAGAGGAAGAAGAGATTCTCCTTCTCTCCCTGGGCTCTTCCAAAGCACAGCCAGGTGTTCATTCACATGAATACAGCTCCTCCCTGGCTAAGAACACATGCACAACTACAAACACATATTCATTTACATATATATGCAATTTGTTGTCATTTCTTTTCTCCTCATCATCCAGATCTGCAAACTGATTATACTCTGTGCTTTCTGGACACAGAGCAACTGGACAAATTTAGAACATTCACCTTAACTTCTCAGCCCTGTCTGAAATCTCAGACATGAGGCATCACAGTGAACATAAGCCAACTAAGCAGGGCATAACAAGAAGTACTGCCACAGCCAAATGACCTTTGTTAGCACTTTGCAATTGGTTCTGCAGAAGTCTAAGGGTTTGAGTTTGTATTTTTCATTAGATAGAAAAGGAATACTTTAGTTTGGTAATACCAAAGACATTTTTCCTCTTCACTTTCCTTAAGATCTAACTGCCTCCACAGAATAATGACAATTTCCACTCTAAGAAGGCTTCACCAACAGGCACTAAAAGAAGATAATGTACTTCTTATCAAAGGTGACAAACTTGGTATTGCTAGAAATCAATTGCAGAGCTGTCCTACAATACCCATCTTCTGAACTTTGAAAATCCATTCTTTACATTATCTTGGATGAATAAATGTTTAGGAAAGATCTTAGCTACATTACTGAGAACACTGTATTTTTACATCTTTTTTACCAGCACAAACTTGGTCTCATCTTGACGGTACGTTCTCACACACACAGTTAATGCAGTGAATCAGCAATTATTTTTCTAGTGTCTCTAAGTGTCAAGATTAATTTCACTATTGCTGGTAATAAAATGGTTTCAAATGACATCTTTAATCAGTAAGTAAGAATGCACTCCTCCAATAGAGACAAGCTGTCACAAAAGGTCACCAAAATGTGACAGGATGGAAATTACGTTTGTAACTTCAACTGAAATGTTAATTCCTCCTTAAGTGTTTTCTGAACTATGTTCATATTTTAGAGTAAGGAGATGTAGGTCTGCAATGAAATTTCATTTTTAAACTATAGCAGCTGTAAAAATTTGCTTTATAATCTTAAAAGGAAGCAGATATTTATATATGCAAACAGAATTTTTTGTGGTTTAACCTTCTACCACATGGTCAGTTATCTGGTCTCTATCAACAAATAATTAAGAAAAAGTAGTATGAAGAGAAACCATTTCACAACAGCAATATTGTGCTTTTGCCAAACATTGGTTTAAAAACCTCTTTATAGGATCATCCACATGTGCCCTCATCTTCTCCTTATATCTCAGAGCTGCATCCCAGATCACTTAGAATTACATTTAAAAGTCTAATTCAAATCACTGCTCCTTTAACAGTCAAGTTCCACTATAAGGTTTTCTCCGTATTGGCTGGTCTTATTTTTATATTAAACTAAAGAATAAATCCACAGATATATGAGAACAAATGCAATTGTCCTTTACCTTACAATATGTGCAGAAATTTAGTTATTCCAGTGCACTCTTGTTTTTAAAATATTCTCTTTTTTTCAATCCACCAACACCTTTTGTATAAACAAGATACAGTCTCTATGTGGTTTGTAGAAATATGGTCTCATGGTTGCAAACCCATTTGGAATGCACCTCAGCTAAAACACCCTTTGCCTTTTATTACCATTCATTACTGCCCTGCAAAACAATCCATTGCCACAAAGCCTCACCCAAAGTTTCTGGAATGTTTCTCCTTTCTCTTGTCACATCTGAGAGCCTGATGATGGTTCCTTCTTTCCGTTCGGTTTTGAAACGTAATCGTCCAGACTCTTCATCATCATCCTCCTCCTCATCAGACTCTTCTTTTGTTTCTTCTTGAAGTTCCAGAGACCCAATAGCTGCCTAAATCACAAAAACCAGAGGACATTTAGCCTCAAAAAACCAAGTCTCTTGTAAACAGTATCAAAAGCAAGCTTTCTTTAAAAGGCCCTTTCTACAAATTTTGCTGCCATCATACATTGTGCTCATATATAATTCAGGGAACATTTAAGAGTTGGTGATTTTTTTTTTAAATAAAAATATATGTACTACATAATAAATAATAAAGTAAAATGTATTTAGAAAATAAATTTGCTCTAATATTTAAGGGATTATTGAAAGTCCAGTTAGAACCTCCATCTGATTAGTAGGTACTTCTGCACACAGATTTTTATCACTGAATTGACTATGATGCAAACTTTGGTTACTACCAGATTCAAATAAGAGGAACAGTAAAATCCTATTTTTTTTCATCTTTTAACAACTGTCAGGACCATACTGTTAAATAAACCTAACCAACCAAAAACAAAGATAACCTTGTATCTCAATCCCATTCCTCTGGGTATGTATGCCTTTACTTTGCTCTTCAAATACTTCCCAGTTTCAATTCAGTAATTGATGGGGAGAATAAGAATAGGATTGGATAAATTTGAAAATACTACATTTGTATTCTGGATGCTATTGGAATGCTTCTAGAATTTATTTTCCAGTTCTCTCTAAAACAGAAAACATTTATTTAAATAAAACAATGATCCAAATGAAAATGGGTCCCTCTCCTTCAAATGAATAGAAGTGAAAAAAAATTCATTTTTGCATGTAGGCCTGATGAAAATGTCCAGAGTGTTACACAAGTTATACTGGATTTCTACAGCATTAGAAGTGTTCTAATATCATGTGATTCTCCATAAAAATTTTTGATTGCTGCATATTTGATTATTTCTTGTACAAGCCTACTTGTTCATTTCTTAGAGCCTGTTAAATTAAAATGCATATGCATTTTAATTCTATGCAAAGCCACTAAATACATCATAAATTTAATGCTGCTTGAGGACAGTTAAAAAATGAGCCAAATCTAACATGCAAAAACGGTTTAATCTTCTAATTAACCAGATCAGTGCAGAAATTTATATGAGAAAGGCATAGCAAGTGTGACAGTCAGGTGGACAGATATTAAATCACAGATCAAGAAAGAATTAATAGCATAATTGTGCAAGAGATTGCAAATTTCCCTATCCAGCAGCCTAACTTCATCCATAACCAAAATAAAAATGTGTGAAGCAAGATCAGAGACAGGGTGACCTGGCAAAACAGTTTCTGCTTTAAAAAAAGACAGCAAACCTGACAAACTCAAGCTCAAAGCTACTCCAGCTTGGGTCGGGTGAATAAATGATCTGTGTCCTTAGTTACAAGCCTTTAATGGGCTACTGATCCCAAGTTGTGTGTTATACATTCCAGACAAACTTTTAAACATTCCATTTCCTGACCTCACAAAACTGCTTTAAGATATACAGCCAAGAGAACAGTCCAATTTTACAAAAGGTTTTAAGGCTTGCACGTTACAGATATATTTATTTTGGTGTAACAGCTTTATCATATTTAAAAAAAGCAGGTAAAAACAACAGGCAAAACAGGAGAAAAAAACCACCTTCAACTAGACTGAAAGAAATCCAAACCTCAAAAGCAAACCCAAACTGAGCACAACTCATCTAATTAACATATCTACATATAATCAAAACACCTTTGAGAGCAAGCATTTGATACTTGTGGAACAGAGGAGGGATGTTAGCAAGGAAAGAGATGCTAACATGGTTTAATGAAAACAAACAACACCAAGAGAAAGACAGGGTTGGCATTTTACTTGAAAAGAGGGACTCCCAAAAGAGCTAGGAGAAGCAATATCTCTATTAAATCAGTGTTTTCATAAATATCACAAACTCCATAATTTTATTGTCTTACTTCTTTTTAGAAACTTTTCCTTCAGGATCAGGATTTGGAAGTCAGAACTGGAGCAGCTGTTTTGCAAGACATACTTACTCTACACTGAGCCTCCTGTTTTACTCTAAAGCACAAACCCCAGACACATCCATGGCCCTTAAAAGCTACACTGGAATTCTGGGTTTTATTAATCTAAGACTGGTCTCAGTCCTGTAATCTCATCCGTGAGTGCTAAACTTAATCATGCAAAGCTGTGTGTAGCTCAAACTTTAGAATCAGAACTAGAAAGGGTAATGAAGCCTACATTGTCCTTAAAACTTCTGCTATGTTTTAATGAAATGTTATTAAAAACCCTGAAACTCTGTTGCATTTTGACAACTACTCATTCTGGGAAAAAAAAACTACTCTAAAAAGAAAATATCCCAATTTCTGACAGACTATCAGACAACTACTTACCTACAGAACAATAAAAAAAAATTCCAAACTTTTCTAGACTGGCATTATTCTATTCTTACCCATTTATACCAATTCTGAAGCCTTGTTCTGACTCACTTTATTCATCAGCATAATGTTCATGCCACCCATTAACCAGCAACAGCCATACAAGCATTAAATATCAAAGACAAAAAATATCAAAGGAGCCAATGAAAAAGCAGGCACCAAGGCAAGGCAGTGCTGGAGAATGGTAACTGACCCATGTCCAAATCTGATTACACCCATTACACCTTTTATTGAGGGATTTATGCAATGGAGACCCAAACATGTGTGACAGCCACCCATATGTTCTCTCCACACAGCTCCAGGGAAGGCTGGCTGAGCAGGGTAGGAGCACACACCCTTCCCTTGCAGTTTGTTCTGCAGTTGGAAAATGCAAGATTCCTACATGATCTTTTCCATCTTCCAGCTGAACAGAAGAAGCTGTTTTGCCAAGATACAGCATGAATGGATTCTGTGTTTCTAAAAGACACAACTGCAGACACAGAATTAAGCCATACTATTACTTACAGGATTGGCTTTAATACCTGCTAATCATGAATATCTCTGCATAGATATTAGCAGTCCTTGAATGGCCACTTGAGGTCACTGGACTGGACTCACCAGCCCAGGCTACCCAAAGGGAGCTTTACATTTCCCACTATGACACCTTGCACAAAGCTACCAAAGAGCTTTGCTGACCCTTACACAGAACCAGAATGACCTTTCTTCTGCCACGAGGTCAGAGGCTCCTGCCATCCTCATTCAATAACTGTGCCCTAAATCCCACTAAAAGCCACTGAGCAGGACTCCTCACACTGGGTTATGATCTGCTGGGATAAGGGCTGAGTGCTCCTGCCCTGAGCAGCTTACAGGCAGCTGCAGGAATGTAACAGACACAGCCCAAGGGATGCTGCACAAACACTGACACAGTATGATCCTCCCCAAGATGGGATGCCCCCCACCCAGACATGGGATACCCCCAAAGTGTTCAGGAGAACTTGGTGCCAGACATTCAGAAGATGTGCAAAAACAACTAAATTAAAGGTGAAACAAAGAACTTATACTAACAAGCCATAAAAAAGGAAATGGAGGCATCTGCTACAGGTTAACACTGAAGAAGATGCAGTTGTTCAATCCCAGGGGATCAGGAAATAGTAGGGCAGATAGGAGGAGATTATCCCTATTCCAAGGGCACCTCGATTCTACAGATGAAAAATGGAACTGAAAAACAAATCTAAGTGCCTTATAATATGTTTAAAAATTGGCTGGTTTGATTTGCACTCTTTTCACCACTTCCCTCCAGGCTGGCAGGTCGTGTTTTCAAACCTGACCAACAGAACTGAAGTGCAGAAGTTTTGGCTAAGCACAGATGCAACATATCAGACATAATATGTTATTTTGTCTACAAAAAAAAGACATATGGGTCTTTTTTTTCCCCAAGCCTTTATTCTATCAAAAGAAAAGCAGTATGCAGCATTTCTTCATGAAATGCTTTCTTGACTAAAGTACTCTTCACTTCTTATCAGCATAACCCAAGACACAGTTTAAATTATGGAATGATAAAAATCCTCTACCACTGACTTCACAGATTACTTTCAATATAAAACAAAGACATTACGAATTCTAATTTCATGAGATTTAACTTTTATGAACACTTCACAGAAGCAATTAGTGATATTTTCCCTCTAAAATATTTAGGACATGATACTTCATGTGGCTGTTCTGTCACACCTATTTGCTGCTGAAACTTCAGGGTGTTGGGTTTTGCTTTATACCTCAGGAAAACAAAAATATTTTCTGAAGCACTGCTACATTTTTCAAGGAAGTCACTGAGACTTGTTTATTTAAAATTCAAGTTCTGCAATTTTGAGCACTGTTTCAAAAACAAACTCTACCTGCCTATTCCTCACTTCTCCCACCTGGGTGCCACTTGTAACAATTGTCTCACCTCCCTTATTCACGTGTTTCCCCCATCACGTTCCAATTCCCCAGCCAGTCAGCTTTTCTCTTGGTTTACAAAAAGATTTCTTATTTCTTCATGCAATATAGTAAGAGGCTTTAGCTGGTTTTAATGTGGTAACTACTCAAAATAAAACACCCAACATCCTTCTCTGTTACTCAGATGCCAAATTTCAACCAAGGGACAATAATGTTCTTTCTTTGTACCAGATCCATTCCAGCTCCACTCTTTTGTTGCAGGAGAATGCCAACCCTTACCCCTGTTTACAAGCACTGAATGTTATGAGATTTAAGGTAAAGTGCTGTTACTTAAATCTTGAATAAAGAACAGAACTCTTCAGAGCTGGAGGCAGGCATCTAACCATGCAATGAACAGAAGTGAATACTCTAGAAAGGTTCTCTCCCATTCTTTAGAGAGTGCAACTGTGAGCCTACTGCTAAATGGAAGTAAGATCCATACAAAATAATAAAGTAACAAGAAGATGGCATGGTTTTGGAAAAAAGAAACCTGTGAAAGTCTACAAACCATGAGAATAAAGCCAAAATGTAGAATAACTGAAGATATGGCCAAAACATTCACCATATATGATGAACAAATTCCATAAAAGCTTCCTTTACAAAACAAATTTAAAACTTTCATCAATGGTACCTTTTGAATTAAACACATTTAATTCTGAATTAGACAAATTTAGACAATGTGAATATTAGAGAATTCTCATTCCCAAAATGAAGCTGTGGTTTTTTACAGCAATAAGTTTGGCATTGAGTCCCAGCTATGCATTTAATTTCACATGATGTGCATTGTGTCCATCATCTCAGAGTGTGGCTGCAGACACACAAATGCATCAGTTCACTCCAAAACATCAAAACAAAAATGTGTATCAATCCAGTGAAGGAATAAAGAGTGTTCAAGGATGTCACAGCTCTTTTGAAGGGCAGATTTAACACTTGGGAAGCAGGAAATTAACGACATGAATGTGTATTTTGTGCAAGATGTTACACTTGCAACAGTGGAGGCTGAAGGATGCAGGTGGTCCCTTTCAATGCAGATCTCCACCCACCAAAAAATGTTGTTTTACCAAGATAGGTTTGCTACAACTGGAGCATCACAGCACATCCAGTTGTGAGAACTTCATACAGTAATGCTGCTGTGTCTTTGAGGAATTAATTTCCTGATGAGTTAAAGCTCCAAAGAGGAAATACACTCTGACTACACTTCTCAGCAGGTAATCCATTCAATCCTATTTAATTAAGAACTGGAATAAAAGTAATATTAAAGCAGATTCCTGGTGGGGAAAGGATAAAAAAATCTTACATCAAAAACTTGCTGCAAATTAAAAATGGTTGTGATACTCTTGCCTAATAACAAAAGGAAAAACCTTGCAACACAGTTGAAGTGGTAAGATAAAAAAGCAACTCTTTTATGAAAGCTACAGCTGCACAAAATATGGCATTGCACATGCATGATACAGGATTTCTATAATTTTTATAAGGTTAATTAATTAGTTTATCTAGCCAGTACATCCAATAGGAAATCAGGTATGCCAGTAACCCAGCCCTGGGTCAGTTGGTCCAAGGACTCCTTCCCTTTTTTCTTGTTATGTCTCCTAGGTTCTGGTAGAACATAAGATGTCCTTGTCAGGAATTATCTTCTTAAGAATAAGACTAAACAGAATTTCAAGAATGTAAAGTAGGGTTTGTTAAATTGTGAGAGAGGGCAGGGAAAAATAGTACAACCTACACAAATACGTATTAAAAATCTACAAGGCTGTAGATATATGAAAAATATATAAAAAGCTAAAAAACCTTTAGGCATCACTACCAGGCTATAATTAGTGAATGCATACTTGGCAGACTTTACTATAAGCTTTCTTATTGCAAATGAAGGAACTCATCCATTTTCCTCACTGAAGAGGATAAATCTCACAGGAATTTCAGTCTCAACACAACTTTCAAAACAGCAATCTCTTTGCCTGTCCAAAACACCAAACTTTCCATGCTTACACCCCCTCCCTCAAAGGGGGATACCCAAGAACTGCATGTACATCCCACCAGCAACAATGATCCATCTGGAAAGGGAAGCACCACAGCTCTTGGAGATTTAACAGACTGTGCAGTATCACTGTCATTTCCTACCCAAATGGGCCCCTGAAGTTTCTAATGTTGAAGTCAAAACTAAATATGCACATTTTGGGCTTTCCCTTATGATTCTAATCCCAAGGGGAGAGGGGATCTGGTATGTTTGACAATATAGATGCTATCACAATTCATTTTATACATTGAATACTACCACCAATAATTCAACACTGGCAAAGTTGCATCAATTCTTATCCAGCACAATTCTATGTATAATTCTATGTACAATTCTACAAAATCAAATTGTAACAGAACTCGTTATTTAAAGTTTCCATTAAATTCATGACATACCTCTTCTGATTCATTAGCCATTGTCTGGGTTTCTTCCAACTCCTCATCAGCTGCATACTCTCCTTGTTCTTCCATTGCTTGCTCATTATATGATTGCATGTAATCTTCATCCTAAAGCAGTAAACAGGAGGGTGAAAAAACACAAGGCCAATGAATAGGTGGGGTCTGACTGCATTGCTGCAGCTTCCAGAGTGGAAGAGAAGTATTGCATTTCTGGGAACAGTAAACTGTGAGTGATATACACATACAGCACACATACAGCATAATCAGCAGGGCTTTTAACTAGACAGTGATTTCAAAATTATCAAAACCAAAACAGTTTCCATTCGTATCCCAGCAATGTCATCATAAAGATCCCATTTAATACTGTTTGTCCCAACTACTTCTATACATTTGCACCCACTGATTACAAATTCACGAAGCAAACACTGCAGGACTTTCTGGCCACAGCACATATACATTAACATCAGATTTCACCCCATCAAATATAAACATTCTTAAAGCATTCTGCAAAGGCTTACATATGCATGGGTTCAACTCTGAAAAATTATGAACATAAAACAAAAGCAAAATCTTGCTTAAGTTTGCTTGTATTTTTTCAAACACCTCACTGATCACATACTGTTTTGATTAAGATTAAATCATTTCATTAACAATTAAAGTCAGTGCATGTTCCCTAATATGCCGCTTAAATTATATTGAATTATGCAGGTGACATTTTCTGAACTAACCTCCAATCTCTTTATTCAGGTTTAGACAGTTCTCAGTTACAAAAAGGATGAACAAGCAGGACATCAATCACTTTGGGATATTAGCACCTTAAAGATGTCTTTAGCAGGTCAATAATCTTTTCACCTTGGAAGGACTTTATCAGATCTTGTCTAAAGCCTGGATAAAAGCTTTTGCATTAAGTACTTCTAACAATTGGCAGTGTATCTCCACCACACAAAGCAGTTTTCTTCCTTAAGGATACAACCCTCAAGGTCATGATTCTCAACTGCTTTCCAGCATGACAAAGGAGCATTACCTACCGCCAAACAAGCTGTCAACACAAACTTTGTCACAGCCTAGATAAAGAAACTGGCAGACAGTGATAATAGGTCTAATTTCCCCTCCTCCCCAGGGAGGTAAACAGATTTTAAATCAGTCTAAAACCCTATGCACGTGAAGCAATGTTATCTTTGAAGATACAATAGAAGGAAACTCACTGGAAATTCATCTAGGGGTTCATTGATTTCAAGGTCTAGCACTTCATCTTCTTCTCCAGGCTCTTCCCCATATTCTATTTGGTCTTCTGTCAGCTCAGGATCATTGCCTTCATAATGTCCTTCCTCTGCATACTCTGAGGCATATTCTTCAGGTGCTTCAGATTTGTCATAACCAATTTCATCTTCCCCTTGGTCATACTCAGACTCGTGTTCCAGGGAGGGGTCGTTGATGGACTCGTACGATGTCAGGATCCCAGATGTGGCATTGAGGCTCACTGTGACACCTGGAGAGCTGGGGGACAGGGGCACAATTCAGAGGCTCAAGTCTAACTGGCAACTACTCACAAAGATTCAGCAAAACAAAGCCAACAAATGTAAAATCTCCAAGTTGGTGGATAGAATTATACCCCATATACTGTCTGACTCCATGCCACATTCTCATAATGCATACTAAAATGCAGCTTATCACCAGCTGCAGGCTATTTGACCAGGGGAATCAAACCAACCAGATGGTTTAGCAGGTCAAACTGGCAAAAGTCCTGCTTGGTAACCAAAGCAGACCAGATTCAATTTTAATTCCAAGAATAACAAAAAAAAAATACAAAAAATGACTATAACTGCATCTATTTTCCTAATCTTTCAGAATACACTAGTAAAACACTTTTTACTAAATGTATTAACATTGTTCATTCTTGATTATTGAATTCAAACTTGCATTTTTATGATAGATTTAATATTCTACTTAATATAAAACAAATAGTCAAAACTGTAATGTAAATCATTAAGACATTCTTAACCAGCACAGACACTGAAAAAAAACAATAGAAAAAATGGCAAGTTTATAATCTTCAGGCAGGCAAAGCAAAGCTCAGGGTTTACTGTTTACAAAAGCCAGTGCCATCAACACAAAAAAGCAACTAACCAACAGCAGACTAGTTCTTGATTTGAGAGCTCTGTGTATAAGGAAAACAAAGATTTTTTTTTTAAATAACATTCCTATTATTCTCCATTTTCTTAAGTTTGGGGGAACAAGACCCAGGCAGCTTTGAGCTATTTGCATCTCTAAGAGAGAGAAGATTTAAAACAAAAGTGAAGACATTATGCAGGATTATCATTATCCTCCCAACTACAGAAACACGAGGTTGACAGGAAACATAAGGGCAAGGGAAAGGCTCTCTCTGGCAATAAAGCTGCTAAAAATGCAAAAGTTTTCTACAGAAACCTGCTTCCACTGAGCAATATTATCACATTTGAGATGTTTTATCACCACTGTGTTTGGTCACACAGCCATCTCTGCTACCCAGGTGTCTCAAGGAGGCAAAAAATACAGCCAAGAACTGTAACTGGGATTCCCCTTCTTGAAGGGAACAGTCCCACCCTCCCTCCTGCATGGAGAAAATGGCAGCCAATGAAGAGATTGATGGTGGAGCATTTTATCACATCCTCATCAATCCAACATAGGGACTAGAGTCTTTATCCTAATCACAGCTAATACAGGAGATCTCAGAGATGGAGACCTATGTATGTTACACATATACATACATTCACAGCCCTTCAGATGACATGCCCTGCACAGCATGCAATAAGGGAAAGCTGGAAAAACAGGCCAGTAAAAGCAGCAATGGCACTGCATCACTTTGGCATTACAAGCACTTTCTCTCCTACTTCACTCCAGCTTGAAAAGCAAAAACAACAAGACACTCATTTTGACTTGTAATGCCCATAATTCAGCTGAGAAACTGTATTACTACAGGGTATTCACAGGGCAGGATTCTCAGTAAACTCCCATGGAAATGCCTTAATCCTATTAAGTCTGTTCAAAATTTTTTGCTATGTAATTGCACACAAAAATTTAAGTCACAAATTGCCTTCCTCAGAGTCTTAGGAGGTAAGATAGATTTTTAAAAGAAAGATGGCAGAAAAGGACTATATAGGTGTGATGCCTTTCCCTTGGTCCTAAAAATTAAGAGCCAGACACAGTTAAGGGATAAAGGGCTTTTACCTTGGTATTTAATAAGGATCCTTATGGTGCATCACTTCACCAAGGTGGAATGTACCAAAATGCACACAGCACATGATAGATCCCAGATACAATTTACAGACCTTACAAATCAGCATATCTAACAAAGATGCCCCAATGAGAGGTTTGAATGAATAGTGTGATATTCTCCCACCCCAAGGAACTCCCCCCTGGCTGGGCCAAATCTCCAATTTACAGGATGCATTCCAGAGAGGACCTTGGTTTCCCAAGATAGTGTAGGGTTTTCCAGCCTCCTACTACAAGGCCTTCAGGATGTTTGGTCTCCTGGCCTAACAGAACACTAGGACTATGATAAATTATCAGACTTAAGGAATTACAAGTATGCATGCTAAGTGTACTGAGGATACATAAAGCTGATATATTAAAGAAAAGGCAAAAAAACATCTGGCATCAGAAGGAGGCTTACCACAGTAAGCAATACTGAGGCAGCAAAGTAAGCCCTGTAAGTGCTTATAATTAATTCTATATGCACAGCAGATTACACTATTTCTTCTTATAAGTTTTTTAGAAATTTGAATAAATTTATTAGATCAAAATTAACAAGAAATAATTTTACTGAAATGTTAACAATGCTACTAATCACTAAGTAGCTGGCTAGGTAAAAAGCAAAACTATTTTAAGTATATACCAATAACTTCAGTTTAGTAGTTAATAGTTATCAGTAATAGGAGTCATTCATAGCTTTGAGTTATCCAAGACAAGATTCAAAAAAGAAATACCGAAATTCTTGTTCCTCTTCATTGTCACTTTGCAGAAGATCATCATTCAGCTCTTCATCTGACAAGTCTGACTGATTCTAGGTTTCAAAAAAAGTCAATCATGAACACAAAGATACAAACTTAACTAAGTACTGAAGGCTAAATATTTTTTATGAAGAATACATCCCAAACTAAGACCATATCTTCAAAGAAATTACATAATTCAACAATAAAAATCACACAACACAAGATCACAAATTTTAAAATACATCTTTGACAATCCTAAGGAAATTTACAGAACTCAAATTTGTTTGTCTATCAACACTTCTTTTTCACTGATGCACTCTCAAATATGGCCAAAGATGACACCTCACTTAAGACAGACCAGGAAGGAAGGAAGGTTAGCTCTTGTACACAGCCTTGTGACATTGATACATTAGACAAGTCCAGAAAACACATGAATTGCAATTTCTAGAGAGAAGAAATAGGAGACTGGAAGAAAGGATATGATAAAGAAAACTGAAAAATCATGATTACTTTGTAAGAGAAGAAAAAACCTCCGAATTTCTCTCAAATTAAACAACTTTCAGTTGTTTCTTTTTTTAAATAATTACCCCCTAGGGAGACATAACTGCAGTTCTGCTGAGTAACATTTCCAACCTCTAAAGTAATAGGGCCAGCAAGGTTACACAAAGATAGATTTATCTAAAAGTATACTGGAATGAGATTAAATAGAAGGAAGTTTAGCCTAAATAACTCGGGGAAAACTTTCACATGAGTCCATACCCACAGATACTGCCTGTAACATGGCAAATTAAACAGAATAAAAAAGGCACAAAAAACTAGAATACATTGGAGAATCAAGTACTGTTTAGCATTCACATATATAATTTTTAAAGATAAGTAAGTAGCTTTATCACCTCCATTCAATATTAACCACTTCTGGTTTTGGTAACTGTGTAACAAACATCTGCAATCATTATCCTCCTGGAATTGTATCCTCTTTAAACCAGCACATGAGAATAAGGAACCTCCTATAGGAAATGGTTACAGAAGCTATAATAATTTCAAGAAGCTAACTTCCAACATTTAGAAGATGGTTATAAAAAACTACAATATATAAAACTCAACTCTTAATATAGAGCTGGGTTTCTTAACAACCTATTCATCTCCAACTGGAACTTCAAAAACTACTTTCAAAATTAGTTCATTTAAAAGATAAAATATAGAAATAGGTGATCTGTCAATTTGATTTCTCAAACATGTCTTCTCCTATGGATATCTGGCAAATCCAAAGGTAAATTTAGCTCTTTTCCCAGAGTTCAGTCCTGGAAATAGGTACCAGCAGGAAGAGTCTATAGCAGACATGGGGAAAACTTGTTTATGTTTCCCAGTTTTAGCTGCTGACATATTTTTCCCCTCACTTTAAAGGGGGAAAAATATGTTTCCTCATCAGACAACAAGGTAGCAGATCATGCACACTGAGTGTGAACTTTCACAGCCAACAATGACTGCTTTTTGATTTCCTCTCTGGTAAATACTGCTGGTATTTTGACAAGTGATTTTTAACAGCCAGGAAAGTGACACTTGGATTAAATTTTCCATCATGATAATTAGCATTCAGGAGACCTAACTGGGTTGAAAAGAAATTTTTCGCTAAGTTTTATTTTAAAAAGTCACACTTGGAGGTATTTCACAAAAGGAACCAAAGCCCTGGGTGCAGAATGCTCTGGCAGTAAGGCAGACCTCAGGTACCTCTGGCTGTGCTTTGGGGAGGTGACTGTAAAATACATGAGGTCAAACCAAACACCTGAACTGTCTAAGCTGAACAACATTCACACTTTAATATCTGAAATAATTCACTTTAATGCACATCTCTTACCTTTTTTCCAGTCAGCAAATCCTCTCCAAGCAAGTCATCATCAAGTTCACTGCAAAACATAACCAATTTAAGAAGCTGAACTTTACAAAACAAACCCAAAAACCTTACAGGGCATATGCCTTAAAAAACTGCCTCAAGGAGGATTATTGCCAAGCCAGCACAAAGCCTATTTTAGCAAAGCATTCAGAGAATAAAAGGTTTTTACTTTTCAGTGAAACAACAGATCATACATATTCAATAAGTCTGCTATTGCACAGTCACTTCATTTCTATATGCTCTCCTTTCCATATTCCCTGAACTGAACACAACATAGGAACAGGCACAGCCAGCCAAAACACAGCCATTGTAGATCCTTCACTCCAAGGCCACTTGGACACACTGTCCAAACTCCAAATTGCTGATTTCCAGCTCCCCAGGGAGGACATGGGACAGGAATGTCCTGTGGGCTCAGTCTGCAGGTCCCCATGTGGCCCAAGCTGCACTCAGCAAGGAGCTGGGAGCCTGGAGAGCTGCCTGGCTTGGGAGCCTGGACCTGTCCTGAAAGCCAGGCTTAGGCCTTGATCTTGCATAAATACTTCATTTCCTCCTCCTCAAGTTGAGGGTAAGGTCAAACACACATTTGTAGGGTGACAAAATCAAATGCATGTTTCATCAGTTCTATATTTGTGCCCCAGAACTCAGGAAGCACAGAAATATTGGCTTACAACACTTCTGCTATCACAGTGCAACTGCCCCATAAATACAATTCAGTGCAAGGAACTACATTCAAGGTGAGCTAAACTTCAGACAAACTGCTTAATTTCATTCCTCCTTCAGTGAAAGGACTATCTAGTGACAGGGATGACCAGATTCCCCTTCAATAACAATTACTTGTTACTGACAAAAACATGGATTAGAATATGCATATCAATACTACAATGAGATGCCAGTGATTTGAAATACGAGCTGTACTTTCAGAGACTATCTCTACCTGACCACCTTAAAAAAAAAAAAAAAAGAGAAACAAAACCCACCACCCCTTAGGTAGTACAGAAAACCCAAATCATCCCAAGTGAGAACAGCCTATACAAACTGGAAAGGAATTTGTGTAGGAGTTCCTTAGGACTACATGGCAAATGCTTGAAAATGGGGGCACAATCCCAAAATGTACAGCAGTTGGTTTTCAGATGGATCAATCTCTTTCAGAGCCAATTACTGTAGAGATAACATAGGAGGGAAGGGGTAGTGAGGGCTGTAAAACTCTTGTGGGCTAGGAAAGAACAAATGATACACCAAATAAGCCAAACATGCCAAATAAGCCAAATGATACACCAAATAGGACATCAACATCAGTATACAGAATTTATCTACTATTACTGATCACAAACAGGTCCAGGAATGACTGAACATTAACAAATAGCAATTGTTTTGTGCTCCATGGAATATTAAACAAAAACTGGGAGATAAGACATATCACACATTCCAAAGAGCAAACTGACTAGAAATTCAGCTTTTTCTTTTAGAGACAGGAGAGTCTATGGAACAGAAATGGCTGCAGAAGAATTTCCTACTTCAATTCTGTCTCTTAAAAAAAAAAAAAAAAGAAAACACTTATCTTTCCAACTGTCAGTAATCTGACAAATGCACCAAAATGTTTGAAAATATTTCCAGCACTATGGCCAACCATGACAGCTTTTAATAAAACTGCACTAGAGAAATTCCAAGAGATGCCAAGAGCATATGTTGCAGCAGCATTCAAAGATAAAACCCAAGTTTGGGTAGCAAGAAATTCAGATTAAGGAAAGGAATGCAAAAGAAAGTGAAAGATTAATTTAGTTATCTAAACACACCTAGGCCTATTTACCAAATTATTAAAAGGATCCCTGAAGTGATTGTTTCGGAAAAAAACCAACATTTGATCTCCAAAATTAACTGCAAACATATTCTAGATTTTCAGAAACTCTGACCTATTGCTTGACAGTCAAAAAAAATTAACACTAGGATATAAATGAAGTTTGTATCAGAAGCAAAGTGTCGTTCACAGGGTGCCCTTCAAAGCCTATTAAAAAATTCAATATCATTCAGTATTTTCATTGATAAATTAGAAAAAGAAAAATGACCATGAGTAACTTTTTTAGTAAACAAAGTAACAGTGAAAAGCCTGCACAGTAAAGTGGAACTAAAAGTACACACCTATTCTAGTTCCAAAAGCATCTCACTCTTGCTATCATCAAGACACGAAAGTCTTAAAAGTCTTTCCAAAACCACAATACCAGAAAATACTGGGTTAAGATAATTTTGGGTTTGTTGCTCTCATAAGAAAGATTTTCCTCCCCTTCCTCAACTCCCAATACCCAACATTTTCCTCACTGAATAAATTTAGCCTACTCAAATTAGAAAAAAATAACCAAAAAAAACCCCAAAAAAACCAAAACACCAAAAAAAAAAAAAACCCACAAAAAACCAAAAACAACCAACCAAAACAAAACAAAAACAAAACAACACAACAAAGCAGACAATAAAAAGTGGAAAATTTTCAGCCAGCATAGAGAAATCAGTAATCTCAAAGAGGGGTCTGAACGAGTGAATTTCAGCAAAAATCAGCTACTAAACCTGCCCTGTCATCTTGAAGGAGAGCACCAGAAATGCAGGTTTTTCCCAAACCCAAGCTTTGGGCTACTTAATGAGAGAAATGTACAAATTAACGTGATAAAGACATCAGACTGGCCCTTTCAAGTCTCCAATTTCATAAGCATGCCTCATTAAACATGAGCAGTAGCAAGGACACAAATGTTTCAGGAAAAAAACTTGGAAAAATGGGGAGAAGTCTCAAGAACAATTTGTACTCCCAAATAACTGGGGCCTTCCAACTCTCAGTTAACACCCTCCAGGGTTTGAGAAAGGACAGAGATATGAAAATTCAATATTTAATTATATATAAAATAAATATACTACTAATAAATATATTACTTCTATATTCAAAATCTTATTATTTTAATTATTTAAGTGACTGGGGCATGGGACTCAGTCAAGTAACAACACAGCAGGAGCTGATGGTTGATGAGGATGTGTGACTATCAGAACTCCTTCATCTCTCCCTCCCAAATGATGCTTCAGTTGAAAACAACACATGAAGGATTAAAACACCAAGATTACTGTGTTCATCCAGCCTTTTTTCCATCTTTGAGAAACTATGTCCTACACTGAATTAGGCCAAGTAGGTAAAAAACTCCTAAGCAATTACATTAGGCAACATACCATGTACAGCATTTCTAATTGCCAAGACAACCACAGAACTCAACACCTACAAAGAGAGCTTTGCAATTTAAAAAGAATAATATTAAACAAAAAAAAATATTCCAAGACATACAAATAGCATTTTACTAGATACAGTTGTAAAATGAGATTTCTGAAATTATCAGCAAGATGAAACTCTAGAATCTTCTGCTCTGCAACTGAAACCACTTCCCTCACAATTTCACTACTGAATTTTTGATAATCTCTCTTAAATTAAATACAGCTAATAATAAACACATAAATGAAAACATTTTTCTAAAACTAAATCCCTTTATACTTCAAAGTCTCAGCTCAGTGCAAATACTCTAAAACTACTGTCAAGCCCTATTAAAATCAGCTTTGCACAAGCAGAGTTTGCCACTGGGTAAAAGCTTCCAACTTCTGATGTAACAGCTGCTGGACTCTTTCAGATCTTATCAAGTGATGAGTAGGGAGCTAAACCTGAATGTGACCAGTCAGCAGCTAAGAGCCCACCCATTTATTATGCACCAAAGGCCAAAAGTTCAGAAAATATTCCAATACAAAACATTCTGCCTGCAATTTTAAGGTTTCTGAATAGCCAGTCCTGGGTACAGGAGGCAGCCCAGGAGAGTCCCAGC
The DNA here is from genome assembly GCF_051311805.1 of Agelaius phoeniceus. Taxonomy (NCBI): domain Eukaryota; kingdom Metazoa; phylum Chordata; class Aves; order Passeriformes; family Icteridae; genus Agelaius; species Agelaius phoeniceus. The sequence continues at coordinate 8,540,288 of NC_135265.1, read as the reverse complement.
ATTTTAATTGCACTCTCAAAGCAGAGCAGCTCCTTGGTGCACCTCAGCATGCAACCCTCAAACAGCTGCACTGGGCTGACAGAGAGCAGGCACTGCTCATCAGCAAACAGCACAACACCTTGAATATACAGAGCTACTGCCCAAATTCCTCAGTCATCCTCCTGCAGCAATGAAAACTACCCACTCAACCTAGCAGAACACCAAGGAAGAGGAAACTAATGCCTCTGGAATGACAATAAATGTAGAGCAGTTGATTTACTCCAAGGGCTCAGCTCTGTGGAAAACTACTTACAGTAAAATTTGTTTACTACAATCACTTGAGTGATTATTAGAGAAGACAGAAATCTACTTGGAATATTTTCTCCCTTTTAGAGTGAAAACCACTGGCAAAGTCTGAACAAGTCTATTACTAAAAAGGAATCATAGAAAAATGACAGAAATAAGTGAAATGTTTTCTCCCAGAAAGAGCAGATCAGTGTAGCTAGCAGCTTGATTCCTGTCTCATAAAAGAACACACATTCTCCCCCAAAACAACCCAGAGCACACACACTTCTCTATCTTTAGAACAGTCATATTGTTGAAGAAGCCCATGCCTAAGCTCTCCTCCTCTCCCCCAATTTAAAACTGAAGTAGAACTTTGATAATGGGAATTTAAAGATCAAAGTAAAAAAATTTAAACATTAATTTAAACATTAAAGTAAAAAATATTTTAAAAATTAAATTGGGAAAATTCAAGTACTAGCAAATTCTATTTAAACCACCTAGCTCTATTAAATATTTAAAAGCAAAACCAAAACATTAATTGCAAAATTACACACCACAAATACTTTGTATTTATCCAATTTCTAAAGGCATCTCTTCACAATGCTCTATATTCCTCAAGGCAAGTACATGTTTGGCATGATCTAGCATTGGCTGACACATGCAAAACAACATCTTCATTAGAATCTAAATGTGCACTGCTCTAAATGTTAGAGTACAAAATGCCAGAATGGGAAAACAGAACAATGCAATTCAGCTTACAGAACTGAACATGGAAATATTCTACCTACCTGTCCCAGTCGTCATCTCCAGCTCTTCTTCTCCAAGACCTTTCTGCACCAGGCTTATCAAACTGATCAAAGTCATCATCTGTAAAAAAAAGTGACTACATTAAATAATCCTTACTGAAACTGAAGCACAGAATAGAACTCTCCAACTAGTTAGAAAGTGGTGTGTGTTCATTGACAGCACTGGGCACACTTTGGGAGTAACTTCCCAAAGATGTACAAAATTCACTGAGCTCTGGCTCTCCGTTTACTCACAAAAGTCTTACAAATTCATATAATTACCCAATACACCCATACAAATGCATTTCCTAACCCCACCTACCCCTGCTTCCCATTAAAATGTATTGAGTCCAAAGTTCTTTTTACACCTGCACAATCTCTTGGTTGAATTAAGTCAGTGGGCTTCCAAATGGGTCTGTGGTCTTCTGAGAGCACAGTGACCTTTTTACTTCTGCCTTGCTGGCAGGCTTTGGACCCCTTGGCTATAGCTCAAGTTTCAGGGCCCAGGTGAGGTCACAGTTTCTTCATTTTCACAATAGCTCCAAATATTTATCCTGCTTCTTCAAACACAGTAAGACACATAAGTGATTTATATCCTTAGCCTTAACTACTATCTGCTAATAATTAACTATTCCCCATTACTTCTACTCTTCTTGGTATACTCTTAATCATTATAAATTGTTTCTATCCTCCTAACTAAATCTAGCTAAACTCTTAACTCTTTCAGTTTCTTTAAACCTTTGATTCCAAATGAAAGGTTGCCAAAGCAACCACACAGATGGGATTTTCTGAGTGGGTGTAGGAGTGTGCATGTTGTTTAGAAGATGCAAAACCACCTTTTTCTACTTTTCAATTAGCATGAAGAAAACAGACAAATACCAGCATAGAATTACAGAATCATTAAGGTTGGAAAAGACCTGAAAGATTGCCAAGTTCAACCACCAACCATGTTCACCATTAAAACATGTCCTCAAGTGCCATATCCATGTTTTTGAACCTTTCCAGGGATGATGACTTCACTTCCCTGGGAAGGCTGTTCCAAAGCTTTACAATCCTTTCCAACATGCAATCTAAACCTCCCTTGGCACAACTTGAGGCCTTTTCCTCTCATCCTGTTATCCCTTGTTACCTGGGGTAAGAGACAGACCCACCTGGCTACAGCCTCCTCTCAGAGAGATAAGGTCCCCCTGAGCCTCCTTTTCTCCAGGCTGATCCCCCCAGCTCCCTCAGCTGCTCCTTGTCACACTTGTGCTCTGACCCTGCACCAACTTCCCTGCCTTCCTCTGGACACAATCCAGCACCTCAGTGTCGTTCTTGTAGTGAGAGGCCCAAAACTGAACACAGGATTTGAGGTGTGGCCTCACAAGAACCAAGGAAAAAGGATGATCACAGAGATGATCACAGCCTTTGCCTTGCTGGCCACACACACAAACCAAGATGCCCTTCTTGGCCACCTGGGCACACTTCTGGCTCATGGTCAGCCACTATCAACCAACATCTCCATGCTTCAACAATAAAAAACCCCAGAATGTACTACACAGCTTTGCCTCTTCTCACTGTTGCAACAAGGATCACCTAAAGGAAACAGAGCATGAGCTAAATCATGGGCAAAATCTGCCAGTGAAGGTCATTCCAGAAACAGCAGCTCCCCAGAAATGCATGGAACTGAGATGCAGTGGAGGTGAAGATAACATCATCTGCCAAATCTCTGCTTGCCTTGGAGGCCCCAAGCTCATCCACTACCACTGAGCCTGCAAAGGCAATGTGAAAATAGGAGTGAACATCAGGACAGCACAGGGCAGGGAAGCAGCAGCAATGCAGCACAAGAGAGAAGTCAGGTGGAAAAACCATCAGTCATCTCAACTGGGGCAGTAAAACCACCAGAAGTCACTGAAGCAGGTTACACTCTGTACCTAAACATGCACTTGCCTTCCAAGAAACAACTGCTGCTCCATATTTCTCTCAATAAATATCCTAATTTAGCCCACCACTTCCTCTTGCATAGCTTAGTTTGCAAATGACAATTTTGCTACTGAAATATGTAAAAACTTCCATTTCTCTGCAAGAATATGCAAAGGTCATTTGCTCTGTTCAGACATCATGTCTTGTCACCAGGAAACTGGAAGCACATACCCTCACATACCCTCAGCCTCCACTCTCCCCTGCTCTGACCGCAGCCCAACAGAGAATGCACAGCTGGATTCACTCTCTGTTCACACATTTTAACAACTTAGGTAAGAATCCAACAAGTGGACAAAAGTTATGCTCAACAGAAGGAAACCTGCTTCAGTTGAATGGCCTGCAAAATACAGCCTGCAAGGACAAAATCCAATCCTTGCAGTCTGACACTGAATTGGGATTGCTAAAATGCCATAAATCCACTTACCCTCCTGAGTCTATTTGCATTCAACTCTTTGACCAAGTACACTGCCAAGGAACAACTGTTTTATTGAACTGTGTTTTTTGGTTGGTTGGTTTTTTCAATAAATCTCCAAAACCAAATCTGTCTTCAGCTCTTTAAACTCAGCCCAGTATCCTTAAGTGAATATTTCCCATATACAATGACAAACCTACTCACTTCTCACTCCATCTCATCAAAATATCAGTGTTAGTGACTGATGGAAGTTTAAAAGAAGGTAAAAACATTAAAAAGAGAAAATCCAGATCTTGCAACATCACTGTATTAAGAACATTCAAACCAGAAATTTCAATCATAAATAGCTATGAAAGAATGATCAGTATGAATTATGATACAACAGAGGACAAGTGTGGCAACTCTTTTATTTTGAAACAGTAACTAGAAATAATTCCCCTTGATGAGGTTCTCCCCTTTACTATCAACAGATATGTATATATTTAATTTATCTTTTATGTTTTAACTGACTTGCATAATCTAAAGCCATTGAAAACAGTTGTTTTACAGGTCTCTGCTCAAATATCTCCATATTGCAACCTCCTATTCCAATTCCTATTTCACTCACAGAGGAAAATCAAACAAATACACAAGTATTTCCCATCTTCCTCCTGAACACTAAATTAACTAATTCTGTGGTCTCTGTGGGGGGAAGAAAAAAGGTCACATTGCTCTCTTTATGGTCACTCAAAACCATGCTGCAGTGCCTTAGTGCACTGACATTTCAAGGGCACGAACATCCTACACTGACACTATTCTTACAGCTGGATTACAGTAATCCACTGACTTGATGTAACCACCACCAAAGATTATTTTTTAAGGTAAAGCAACTGGTTTGGCAGCAACCCAAATAACGAGTGTCCAAATATTGCCTAACACAGCTCAAGAAAATTGCCACCAGGAAGACTGTAAATTCTTTTTAAGGTGTGCCTGCTTGCAAGATATATTTTTTCATTTCAGGCACCCCTTTAGCACTAGAGCTGCATTATAAACCAGGAGCACTTGAAGATCTTTCACACCATCCTTCCAGAGATGGACCTTCACATCAGCCAGTTTAAATCTAGACAACACAAAATTACACACCAAACCTTTCTTCTCTCCACAAAGAATCTCTCCACAGCACAGTGAAACACTTTTTGGTAGAACTCATGGTTGACTTTTCCACCTAGATATCAAAGTTTCACAGCCATAAAAATGTTTCAACCTATTACTACTGCTAGTGAAGAAATTATAGCAAAGGACAGTCCAAGCTCCTGGCAAGTTTCTGAACCTGGAAAGTGTGGACCTGAACTCTCACCACTCAGCCAACATCATGAACCTCTATGCTCCAGCTCTTCCAACCCCTCCAAATTTCTTGCATCTTATTTCTTATTTATGAGCAACTTCTACCAAAATTCAGAGCTGAATCACATCCAGCAAAGCTCCTTTCCCAAGTGCCCTCCAGCAGGATGCACACAAAATCCTCAAAATGACTGGTGCATTTGCCTTAGTGACCACACCTTGCAAGAACTGCTCCCCACATCCCCTTCACCTCCCTGTTCTCATCTCAACACACATGATATAAAGATCTTTGGGACAGAAGGAGACAGCTTTTCTTCTTTATGCTTATTTGTTCTGTGACAGCTGACACTGAGTGTTACAAATTATGCCATTTTGGCATTAAGGACTGTCAGAGCCCAGAGCAGGTTGTAGCTTTTCTTTAGAAAAGGAAGTCACAACAGTTACACACAGCATTCTATGCCAGCTTTATTTGTGAGACAGCAGCTCTGAAATGGATTCAGGCCTTGCACCTGCAATGTGCTGTGATACCTAACAGTGCTCATGAGGCATCATTTTCTCTCCATTTCTTAAACCACACAGACATTTCTTTTTCTTTGACCTGTCTAGGCAATAACAACATAAAATACCAGTAAATAACAATCAATGTAACATTTATAGCTGCTTCTCCTTGAGAAACTTTTAAGTCAATGTTTGTGTCACAGGTAGTTAAATGCCTGTAAAACATTAACTTGTACAGAAATAAAACCACTCAGCATCAGCAGAGTTCATAACCACTGAAAGCAACAGCCAAAGTTTAATTTTTTTTTTAAAAATAATTCTCAGTATTACTGTGTGGAAGATGGTAGGAAAAAAATGGATGATGGAAATCCATGAAAATAAGGGTTTAAAGCATTCAAATGCCTATGGCAGGGAAGAAGTTCTGTTTCTCTTGCAGCACTGGTACACAGCAACTGTTGCTAAGACACGCCAGGCACTGGCCACAGCTCCTCCTCCAGCAAAGCTCACCAAGAGGATGTTTGTGCATCAGCTGGGTACCAACTGGAAAATGCTGATAGGTGATCTCTAAACACATTAAGCCCCCTCTGATTTCCAGGCAAAATCAGCAAGTAAAACAAAAAAAAAAAACCCACAGCAAACCAAAAGAGACCTATTGAACACTAAAAAAAGCATGAAGTGAATAAGGAAGCAGAACAGGCCAGTTAAAGAGGGAAAACCAAAGCAACCCACAACTTGGCTCTTCCTAAAGTGGCAGGGAAATTTCAGGATGCTGCAGAGAAGGACTAATGCTGGCTGACTTGTCAGAGCAGCCTGTCATGCAAGGCTCTGGCCAGCTGTGAAGCACAATAAACACAAACACACTTGGGCCCCTGTGGCATTCACATTCTCTGAAAAATCCCTTTGCCCAGGATTTTTCTCCTGGGAAGCTGAGAAGCCTCAGAGAAAAGGAAAACAATTCTTATCTCATTTGCTTCTCTTATGTTGTGCTCACATCTGGAATGTGTTTGGAGATTGTTTCATTGGATTCTGCTGTGAGTTGTTTTCACTCTGGCCAATCAGGGCCAAGCTGTGTTGAGACTCTGGAGAGAGTCACGAGTTTTCATTATTATCCTTTTTAGTATTTAGTAAGTATCCCTTCTGTATTCTTTAGTAGTTTAGTATAATATTCTTTAATATAATATAGTATTATAGAGTAATAAATTAGCCTTCTGACAACATGGAGTCAAATTCTTCATTCCTGGCTTCATTGGGGCATCTCCAGGAAATCCAACAGGACCCCCACTAAAAGGCTCCTATTTTATTGATATTTACCCTGGTGCTGCACCAGCAGTGCTGCAAGTTGTTCCATACAGCTTATGTTCTGGTTTTATAATATATGGCCAAAACTGGTATCTTTTTTCCTGTTCAATGAGAACAGATCATCCACATCAGAAATCCACAAAATACAAACCTCATTTCTTCTCTGGCTGTGCTGATGGCAGTTTGTAACTCTGTGGACACCCCTTCAATAAAATCCTCCAATAAAATAATTTTTTTGTGTAAAATGGAAGTCTTAAGCTGCACAGTCAAGTCTCACAAGCGTGGGAGGTAAATCAGCAGAACACTGCAGAGCTCTTAACATCTTCAAATGGTACTAAGAGCCTGAAAAGGTAGTCACACATAGCAACTGTTGCTACGATGGAGTATTTTACTGCAGTGACATGGCCAAGACTTCTGGAGGAAGGAAAACATTTGACAACTGCATTTTCAGTCCTCCCAGACCTACACCTAAAAGCTTTCTGGAACACTAACCAGATGCTGTCTCACAAACCTGAACAATTCAAAATTCTACGTTCTGGTTTGCTTCAGCATTACACTTTCATGAACACAAAGCTTATTATTGAAGTTTTAGGCACTGAAGACTTCTCCTGATTGAAAACAAGATGGAGATGCCACAATGATCCTATAATTCAATGGATAAAAAAGTCCTACATACTCTTTATCCAACAGGTCTTTCAATGAAGTGACTAAAACTCACTGCTTTGGGGCAAAATAAAAATAAACCAAATATGATTCTTTGATAGGTAAGGGAGCCAGTAAAATAAAAAAAGAAAAAGAAAATAACAGAAAACTAGAGAAGAAAAGGTCATTTACCACATGAAAAACACCATTTCAATGTTTTTCAAATAATACTGAATATAACAAGCCCATCTTGCTCTATCCCATTCAAAACACTAAACATGACAACTTGGCAGCATTTCAAGAGCAAGACTCCAGCTTAAAAACATTTTACCAGATTGTTTTTATGTAATAACATATTTCTACAAAATATTTTTCTGCATATTTCATTGTTAAAGGTTACAAAACAGATAGGAATTGTAAAAACTTGATTTTCTGCACCTGAGTACACCATGTGATAACAGCTAAACAGTGAACTGAATTTTGGTATCTCTTGCCATGCAACACAAAAAACAGGTTTCATGAGCAATGTGTGTGCCTGTAGCACAGGCTGGCAAGGTAACTGTACTGTTAACATCAGTTTAACAGAAACTTCTGGTAACAAATCCTGACAGCATCTGGCAGGAAAAAAAACATGAGGTCAACAGGAATTTCTGAATCCAAGTCTGTGCTACAAACCCAACACTTCATGAAGCCCACTATAAATCCAGTCCCACTTATTACAAAATAATCAACCTTCCTACACCATCAAAAAAATCATGTTCAGCCTCACTACCACATTATGCACAAATACACCACACTGAAACACAAACAGTTCAGTTTATCTGTTCAGGGACAGACACCAGACAGCCTTGATATTGGTAAACAATTACTCATAGAAGCCCTAAGTACTCGGTGACTAAGTATGACAACCCAACAACTGCCTAACCCGTTCCTCAATTAGTGTATTTCATGTTTTGTTTCCAAATTATTTTTGTAGACAAAGTTTAGCTTCCTCAAAGACATAAAGCAAAATAAGGTACTACAGGAGAGAAATTATTTTTATCTTCTTATAACCAACCTTTTTTTTTGAGAGTTTGTATGCAAAGCAAGTCACTAGCAGTATGCAAGATCAGAACTAATTATGATATGCTGTCTGGAATTGAAATTTCTTAATCAATGCTTGAAAGAAATAGGGTCTCTTCTTCCTTTTCTTTTTTAATTAATAAACTACATCTAAACCCAAAACTACCAAGTCACACAAAAAATCTACTTTCAAAGTCTGATTGAACTAGAAAATATATTTGCTTTGGAAAACCAAAAGTGCCATAGTCTTTATATTACAAATGTTCAACAGTGAAGGAAAGCTGAGAGCTTAAATGAAATCCACATGAGCTTGGTTCCTAAATGGATTTGGACACTGATGAGAAACTGCAACTCTCCAGAAACTCTCCAGCATCCTTCAGAGCAACCAAAATTATAGTTAAAATTGAAGCTGCATCACAGCACAACATAACACAAGGTGAATCACATCACTTACTTGGAAGTTTTTTGGTCAAGCCTCTGAAAGCCATCATCTTAAATTATTCTGACAACAAATTCTATGTGATCTAAATCTGAGGTGTAGTATTTGATACAAAATAATTTGGCCTGGCTTTTGTAAAAACAACTGATACTAAGGCTATGTTTATTTCAGATGACTTGAAAAGAGAAGACATTCAGAAGAGTGAGACCTTGTCAAAAAAGCAGAGATTAAACACTGCTGTGTTTAAAGGACAGCTCCCTGCCTCAAGCACACTACTTAGCACTGGTTTCTGGCACTAGCCCCTAGTACAATACTACATACAACACAGGTGCACAGGTTCTTGGTACACCCTGAGCATATTATTTTATGAACTGTAAACTCTTTAGACCTCTAAGACATGGAGTTTTAATGTGTGCATCACCCAGGCACAAATGCAGAATCTATTTCCAGTCCCTGGAGGCCACTGCTGAATAGCCTGAAGCTCAAGTTCAACTGAATCTGTCACCCTGGACAATTTCTACTGCATCCTTGGACAGTGATCCACAACACACAGAACCTACCACACATGCTGTGCTAGCAGGATCAGCTTTGCTCCACTTTTTATCAACTGCTTCACAAGAGGCTTTTAAAGCCCTGACACTGCTGAGAGTGCAGGAGCAGACCTCAAACATGCTCAGATTCAGTGAAGCTGCTGACAGCCTCAGAGGTAAAGAAACACCCATTCTGCCACTGTCCATGCAAGACTGCCAGCAGGAAGGGACACATCTGTCAATGGACCCTCTCCAACTCCTCCTCCACCCCATCCCATGTCATGACTCACAACCCCAAGACATCTCCACCCAAAGTCTTCCAGGCTACTGATGTTCATCAGAAGTAAACTAATCCAAAAAGAAAATTTACAATAATTTTCCCTTACTGCAGTATGGCAGAAAATGAAAAGATTCTCCTTGCTTTGTTTTGAACATGTTTTGTTGCTTAACCTCTCCCTAAATGAGACTAATATCTAGCTGCACACTGACTCCAGAAATATCAAGATAAGTATCAAGAAAAAATGTCAGCATTTATACAAATGGCTTTACCTTATATGATCATTAAACCATGTAGAAGTCCAGGTTTGAAGGGACCCTCCAACACCACTTGGTCTCCCATGAAAAAGGGAGCCTAGAGGAGATAATTTATCTAGCACCCTGTCCAAACACATCCCAAAAGCCTCCAGTAACAGAGGTTCCATCATGTCCCTGAGGAAATTTTTCCAGTGACTGATTATCCTCCCTGTTAAAAGAGTCTTTCTTGTAGCAAGTGAAGCCTCTCCTGGTGCAATTTGTAGCCATTGTCCCTCGCCTGCTCTGCATGGATCCTGGTGAGGAGAATGCCTCCATCCTCTCTACACTCACCTTTTAAGATTATGTTACTCAACACTCAGTGTTTCCTCTGGTTCTGTTTTTGTGTGTAAAATTGGAACAAAGTTTGGGAACCAGTGCCTTATCAATGAGCAACGATGAGCCCTCAAGGTCCCTCATCACTTGCACACTCACCTCAACTTCTCATGTTTCAACATGCAGCCATTCTACAGCTTGAAGCAGGTTGGATCAGGCTGATTAGCTAAAGAATTTGCAAACTATTATGCAACTGTGAATTACTCCCAGAGACCTCACAGACCATCACTTCAAAACTTTCTGGTTTGTGAAACCCAACACCAAAAGAGCCTTAACCTTCATCCTTAGAAAGCTTTGCTGCACCAACACATCTGGTCACAGAAGTACTTGTGAATTATTTATTCTAAAGAATCACACCAGTATTTCCCCAAAACTTGAAAAACTATAAATGAGCAATGAGTCCATACATGCTGTCCAACAGACACATCATCTTCCTTCCATCAAATACATTGAAATGTTCAGCCAACACAGACATTTCACATTTCATTCTCAGTCCTATAACACACCCTTACAGAGGACTTAAACTTTAATCTGCATCCTCAAAGCCAAAACTATCCAATTTTGTCAGGAGTCATGCTACAATGTCAAATTAACACTAATTTATATCCACGACACCTATTTTGTACTATTTTACCAATCATTAGCCTGCTTTTTTTTTCTTTTAAGAAAGCAGAGGGGTGCTGTTATGCCCATATTTTAGTCTTTTCCTCACCCCAGAAATTCAAAAACTAAATTCCAAACATTAATTTCTACAGTTAAAACTTTAAACAACCAAAACCACTTAGTTTGGGGCTTCTTTCACATGCTACCACTACTGACTTTAGACAGCAGTCCCCTCCCAAAAACAGCTGCATATTCCTTTTCTGTAAGTCCTAGGCTTTCTTGACTGGGCTTTAAAAATGTATTTAACAACCTCAACCAGGAATTTTCCCTGAGCAGTCACATGGACCACATAAGTGTGTGACCTGTGGGTTCCTCCATTCAGCAAGTGTTGCACCAAGAGTAAACAAACACTGTCTATATGGGGCAGAGACCATATTTAAGTGGCCGCCATTTACTGATGAGCACAGTGTGAATGCTGAACAAACAACTGCTTGTGCCCACTTAAAAAAACAAAGGGATCCCAATTCACCCCTGGACACAAATGGGAACTCCACAACAACAAAAATCAGCCTTGAAATGGCAGTTTCACCACTTTCTTGAAGGTTGCCTGCTGCAGTACATGAAAGCACGTTCATTCAGCTTGAAGCAGTTTTAAACATGAGAACGAAAATGCTTCAAAAGTGAAACTTTACTTAAATTACTCTATCCTCAAAATACCACAAAAACTTCCACCTAGCACATGAATGGCAACCTTACTTCCACATCACAAGTGGAACCACAGACCTGAACCACAGAAATTAGCACAAAGACTTTCGAAAAGTAACTCAAATATTGCAGTATATTTAATCCTATTATAACAATGCTCAAGGTATTAAACTATTTGCTGTTTTACCAGTAGTGTTGTCCTTCCTAGTCTTCTTCCCAAACTCAAATCCTAAATTTGGGGATTTCTTTGTAACATTTACCTTTATGTACGGTAAGACTTCCCATAAAAATGTAATTATGGTTATTTCCTAGTTACCCATCAAACCAACCATGGAGCACAGTCAGACCCCTCAGCTGAGTGAGCACTGAACCAACCACTCCTCTCCTCCTCGACAACAACTTACTGAGACTAAATCACCAAAAAACTTTTGTACAGACAAGGACAAGTGGGTCAACTGACCACTCTGATCAGCCTTTATCAAAAACTGCTACTCCTAATGAAAGCAAGCACAGAAACACACAAATCCTCTTAACTTTATCACTCCTGAAGACTCCAGAGAGACCCCTGAAAGACTTTCTTTTAATCACCCAACCAAATGTTCTCATTTTAAAGTTTGCGTAATCAGAACCACAGAGCTGTCTATTAAAATGCCGTGTGTACAAGTATCTGTATTCATGCAGAAGCACAGTGGAACAAACACCTGAGAATCTTGGAGTCAAACACTGACTTCATTTTACACTTCTCAAGTGAGATCCTCTACTTCTTGATAGTCTACGAAATAAATTATAGCTATGCTGCAGATTAAAGACGTGTTACTCGAGCCACATACCTGTACCTGTAAAAACTATGTGAAAAAATAGCCATCATCCCTAGAGGTGTTTAAAGAACGACTGGACGTGGCACTTAGTACCGTGGTTTAGGTGATACGGTGGTGTTCGGCCATAGGTTGGACTGGGCGGTCTCACAGATGTTTTCCATCCTAACTGACCCTGTGAATGTCTTTCACTAAAACCCACCCACGTCCCCCGAAGGCCCCGCACCCGCGGCGAGGCCGCTGTCCCCACGGGCCCTGCCCCGCCGAGCGGCCGCAGCCGCTCCCTGCCATGGCCGGTCCCAGGAGCGGAGCGGCGCTGCCAGGACCCCGCGGCGCCAGGGCCGCTCCTTCTCCCCCCGATCCGCGCCCCCAGCCCCGGCCACGCGGGACGCGCCGCCCCCAGCCGTGCCCGTGGCAGCGCCTAGGCCCCGGGCGGGCCCCACCGAGCCCGCGGTCCCCTCACCCCGCCGGCCGCGCCGCCCCGAGCCGGCCCCGCTCCCCCGGGCGCGGCCCCAGCACCCACCTGCGCCTCCTCCCAGCGCGGCAGCCATGGCTCTTCGGCCGGCCCAGGCGGCGGCGGGTCGCAGCAGCGCCGCGGTGCCGCCCGCCGGAGCGGCGGGTGCCGGTGCCGCGGCGAAGGACGCGGGCGAGGGGCCGGGAAGGGCTCGGATTCAGCGCCCGGCGGGCCCCGCTCCCGCCGCCGGAGAACAACAAACTAGCACGACATGGCGGCCGCCACCGCCGTCGCCGCCGCGCTGCATGCTGGGACGGTGGCGGACCTCGGGCCCTCCCTCCGCGGCGGGGGCGGGCGGGCGGCGCGCGCCGCTGGTTGGTCAGGCCGGCGCCCCCCGCGCGTGCGCGGGGCGGGAGGGCGGCGCGCGTGCGCGGCGGGCGGGGCGCGTGCGCGGGGGCGGCGTGAGGGCGGAATGGCGGCCGGGGCGGGGCACGGCACGGCCAGCGCTCGCTGTCCCGGCTGCGTGCGGGGCGGCTGAGCCGGTGTTGGTGCAGGCTCCACTGGCCTGCACAAACAGGGGGAGTGGGAGGGAGAGACTCCCTCATGGAGGTCTGTACGTGTCGCTTGGGGACGTGGGTGATTCCTCGTACTACCGCTGAAATGCGCGGCCCGCACTGAATCACGGGCTCAAGTTGGGAAAGACCTGAGATCATCGAGGCCAGCCCGTGACGGAACAGCGGCATAGCAATTACAGCCCCGCACTGAGTGCCACGTCCGGTCTTTCCTTAAACGCTTCCAGGGACGGTGACTCCTCCACCACCCTGGGCAGCAAATTCCAATCTCTAATCGCGCATTTTGTCCCACCTAAACTTCTCCTGGTGCAACTCAAAACTATTTCTTCTTGTCCTATCGCATATTGCTTTAGAAATGAGGTCAGCTCTCCGCTGACCACACCTTCCTTTCAGGTAGTTGTAAAGAGTGATAAGGTGCCCCTGAGTCTCCTTTTCTCCCGGCTGAACAGCCCCAGCTCCCTCAGCTGCCCCTCGCCATTCTTGTGCTCCAGGCCCTGCAGCAGCTCTATTTCCTTTCTGTGAAGCCGCTCCAGTGGGTCCAATGTCCTTCGTGAATGCAGGGTCCCAGAGCTGCGCACAGGAGGCTGTATTGAGGCTTCGGGAGTCACTGCTCCAGCTTGAACCACCGAGTTCAGCTGCCTGTTGGGTGACAAAAAACCTCACAAGTCAATTAATTGAATACACCATGAGGGGGATGGGTCAAGGTGTGTTAGGTAGATCTATGATTCCCCCTCTTCCAAGGCTTAGCATGCAGAGAAGTTAACCCATGTATTAATTGAAGAAGTTCAGATCCTGTGGTTCTTGCTTCCCCACTCAAACCTCACCTGAGTTTCACAAAAAAGTGGCATTCCCAAGTGGCATCTCCCTTTATGGTTCAGAGTTACAACACGCTCAGTTTAGTTCACTGCAAGCTGTGAATCCCTTCCTGCTGGCACTCCAAACACTGCTCTCCTGGCTGCTTGGCCACTTGCCCCCTCTCATTTTCACTGTGGCTGCTGAGTAAATCAGTTTGGATCACTGATCAGAAAAGTAATTACCAAAAAGTTTTCCCTTCAACTTTTCCTTCCTGACTTCTCCAAGTCTTAACAGGGAAATCCAGACTTTTGCACAGGCCAGGTTAAGTGCAATATAAAATTATGCCATGATACAAAACAAACTTCTAGGTTATACTACTTGTAAGGAAACCAAATCTGACCTAAAACAATTTAATGGAGCCTACTATAACAAGACTAGTTCAAGTAAACGGCAAAACTTTCCCAGGTGGACAAATCCTCATGGAAATAATTAACAATGTTAGTATTTAAATTATCAGCGTTATCTGATTAAACCCTCGCTAGGAGAATAGGGAAGTTCTCATGTCACTTTGTTCTGTGCTCCCTGCAGACTTGTCTCTACATTGCATTTGATCTCATTTTTCAGGTTTTCCTCACAACCATACAGCTAGAGGTTTATTCTTTATGTACTCCTACAAACTCACAGCCAAATTCTGCTTTGATGTGGGAAACAGGCCATCAGTAGGTGATGGTTACTGATAATTTAATGTGTAGTCCATCAGTCCAGCTCTGACTGCCTGACATGGGGGTGATGAGTGAATACAACAACTACCAATGGTAAAAACCCATGAGGATTTCATGGGGGGGGGTCAGGAGTTCACCAATTGCTCCTTGGTATTGATCTTTCTTTCCTGAAGCTGGTTCGCAGTACAAAAGGGTTTCCTGGCAATGGAAGGAGTTTCCTGGACCCTTTAAAGGCTGTGTGGGGCAAGACTCAGCCAGGCTCATCTGCAGCCTGTTACAATTCACAGCTCTCCTGTCAAAATTCTCTGTATCCCTTTTGTTTGATGCTGGGAAATTGTTAAACAGTGTTCACAATGGGCAGCTTTGTGGAATTCATATATGTAGATTTTATGGATATTTTATACTCTATGTTTTTGCTAATTTTAATAGCAAATATTTTGACTGACAGTCCAAACAGAGACCAATTACCATTTTCTTAACAGACCAGTCCAATGTTAAAGAGGAATAACAGGACACTTAACTATTATTTTGTTAATATGCAAACACTTTTGCCACTTTGCACAGCTCTGGTACAAAAAAAGTGGCATTCCCAAGTGTCTGAACTTCAGCAGGTGTGAAACAGGGACCTAAATGGTAATGACAGAGACAGGTGTGGTGACTCTACTCACCTTCCCTCAGAACTTTCTATGAATTTTCAAATTCCAGGAACTGTACTTGTTCTGGATTCTGTATAAAAAGCCCCAACTTTTTCTCTGTACTACCTACACCATGCTATGAATGCAAATGTGCTCGTGTCTTTTCAGTAAGTTAACATACAGCTTCTGGAACCCATGAATTAAAATTGTTTTATGTGAACTAATCGTCATCAGTTTAAAAAATACTTTTGGAAGTTCTGCATAAATAACATATTTGCCTGTGCATCTTCCAAGCAAATCCTGTTGTAGTCAGGAATGCAACAGATTGTCTTGCAAGGGGATGAGGTAAATGACAGAGAGAGAGCTCAAGATCCAATAATCCTGGCTCTGCATTCACTGCATTACTGCAGCAGGTTGCTTTGCGTTTCCTGCCCCACATTTCTTCTTTTAAACTTTTCAGTAAAAATTGTTGTGTCCTAACTTCTCTACATTAATCTATTTCCACAGTAATAGTCATTATCAGTTCATTTACAGTGGGTTTGGATGTTAACATTTTCTTTTCAAAATAGTTTGTAACTTATTTCTGGAGAAGAAATAATATTTTTAAAAATCTTTTTTATACTTAAATTATTATTTATTTTTGCACTCTAGAATGCTTAAAAATTAGTCAGAAATCCAGTACAGCAACCTTCCAAGTTTAATGCCATGAAACACTTGGAATTAATATGAGGGTGTTTAGAACAGCGTTGTCAACAGCAAATGGTTCATAATTCCATAGACAAAATATAGTTTTTACTTACTTTTGAACCACAGTTGCCTCTTTGTGTGCTTGCTTTCTAATCTGGCAAAACCAGACTGAGTTTTCACAGCATGGCAGGCTGGGCCAGATGGGTGATCCAGTCTGGGTTTGGCTCATAACCTCCTTGTGCTGAAGCTCTCAGTGACACCTGACATCTTCCATCCAAAGTTAAACCTGTCTGGGTGAAGTCCTCCAAAGCAGACACTTAACAGTTCTGGGGGTATTTCAGCAACATCCTGTGATGCAGCATGTTCTGTCAAACCTGACAGGAAATTCTGGATTTAAAGTGTACAAATGGGAGGTGGAAAAGCAAATTTGCTCTCTTGTAGGTGTCACTGGGCCTGATCCGTGACCTGTTGGCAGTGCCAGCAATCATAGGAGGCAGCAGTACCTCTTGAAAGAGAGACACAGGTGAAAGGTCCTTTCCCTTTGAGCCAATCCCTGGAAAGGCAGAGGCAGATTAGGAAATGGCAAAGACTTAAAAACTAATAAATGTCTTACTTAAGGGAAGAGAGCAGTATGAGAAATAAAACAAATTATATGAAAAACACTGGTGATAAACCTTGAACAGAAACATTTCTGAGTGTGTTACAGCCCCATGACTAACTGTAGTTTCAGAGCTGTGGGCAGCTTCATGTGTATCCAATTTTGGTTTCACTGTAATTTTTCTTTCTGTTTCCTCCTGCATTCTTGCTACATATTTATCCCCTTGTTGCAGCTTATCTGCCTTGTAGTCTGCAATCCACTTGATGCATCTTATTTCAGCTGTAATTTCTTCAGGGCAACGTGACCCTGAAGCAGCTGTGAGGATGGGGAACAGGAGAGTTTGTGGGCTGAGAAATGGCCTGAGCAAGCAACGTGTCAAGTGTGGAGTCCCTATGATAATGGAGCCCTGGAAAATGATAAAGGTAGACTTTGAAAATATTAGGCTTTGTGTTTTCTCAGATCACTGCACCTGAGTAAGCAGTATGATAAATGATATAATTGTTAGATGTGATGATTGTTTAGTAATTAAATATAATTATTGTATAATCATAAGAAGAATCATGAGAAACTGTGTTGGAAATTTAAGGGGGGCTATGCTAAGCTGAAATCTATGTATACAATAGAACAATATAAGTTTAATAATTAACATGAAAGTTATATAACGATAGAAAATAAAAACACGATCATCTCGAATGTATGGTTAGAGTCAGATTTGAGTTGAATACTCCTGACACCCAGAGCTCTTAATAAAAGCACCTGCATATAATCACTTATGTGATTATGTGTTTCTGAATGCTAACACCTAGAAAGCTGGTCGACCTCCAAAGACCAAAATCTCAACAGAACACATACCTTGTTGTATTATAAAATATATACATTTTCACCAGCTCCAACTGGGCTATACTTTGGGTTCTGAACAGAGAGCAGCACTCAGAAGCCTGGGTAGTTCTCTGGACCCCAGTGTTTACAATATATTTTAGGAATCTAGTGAAAAGAAATCAGAAAACACCAAGGAAATCCAAGTGTTAAATGTTCACAATGATTTTTTCTAATTTTTTTTCACTCTGGATGCTGGAAATCTTACTAAGCTTTGCTTCATTTTACCAGGATCCCATCTGGTGTCAGGAATGGCACGTGAATCAGGGTGAAGTTGACAAAGTAAGGCAGTCCTTCCTCTCAAGAAAGGCTCAATGTAGTGGATAATGTCTAAGATCCCCCATTCTTAGGTAAAAGGAGTGGTACCCCATGATAAACATATCAAAATAAATATAAAGGTTAGGATTGTTTCCCAAGACTTCCTGACAAGGAGCCAATGTACAGCACTGTTGTTGGCCTTGCCCAAATGCTGAGCTTTGGGAAGAGCTTGCTTTCTCTGGACACAGGCCAGGCTGTAAAAGAGCAGAAGGAGATGTGATGGCTCTAGGCAAACCTCAGGGCATCACAAGGAGCTCCTGTGGCTCAGATTCCTGTGACCTGTACCTGTGAGCAAAGCACAGTGCTCTGTGGAGCTCCACTGAACATTGTGCACAGGTAGCAAATGTCAGCACTCGGGTACAAACTTCCAGATACGAGCTCATGTTCCTAAGAACTCCTCGTGCCAGAAGGCTATAATCCCGTTAAAAGCCTCTGGGAACTGCTGCAATGCAAATAATAGTAGCAATAATTAGCTCTGCTTTAATTGATACTGTGTATTCCTCAAATGTCAGTGAAAATTTGCTTTGCTAAGCCAACAACTTCTCCCCTGGAACTCTGCTGTCTTTACCAGAATTACACGAGGGGTGAGTTTGGATCATTGTAGGTTCCTGGCATAAATTATCAGCTGTTGATTCCTTGCCCTTTAAAACTTGGCAAGCGTACAAGAAGAGTTTGCCAGACATGCAAGAACTAGGTCTATGCATTTATGGGTAAATCCTCTGGGACTATGCACAGAAAGGAGTACAATTTGCTAGAAGTAGCCAGCTGTGAAATCCAGGAACTCCTGCACACAGCTCAAGCAACTTAGAGCATATTTAGCCTGGCATCAATACCAGCGGTTCCTGGAAGCAGTTTTTGCACCCTCAGCTTTATGGAAACAGAATGTGATAGCAATAAACCCTGTAAATGTGTGGAGATGCTAAATTTACAGAATGATTCTAATGGGGGTGATTTGGAGTGGCATAATCTAGAGTCGGTTTGTGGTTTATCCCAGTGGCTAGGAGTTGTCTCTGCTAAACATTGAGAGTGCAGGTCTGAGAACATCATTGGCATAAATTAGTAAAAATAACACACTCCAAAGCTCTCAGCATCTTCAGCATGAATCATGTCCTCATCTGGACCTTTTATCTTACTGAGCACCTGAGAATTTTAATGCCCCATCCTTCACGGACAGACATCTTGCATTGTAGCACTGGTGCAGCTTCATGATCAGATGCTTCTCAGGGCTTCTTTCTAAGGGGAGGATAAATGTTCTCTGCCTCTGGTTGTGTAAAGGTCAGAGCTAAGCTTGTTGTGTAACCTCCTTCACTCAGTTACATTAGGTGGGCTGAATGGTGCCTCTTAGCTGTGGGAGACCTCTCTTGGTCAAAGTGAAGGGAAATAAACCCCAGCCAGAATCTCTGTTTTTATAGAACTGAGCAAGGTTAGTGCTGTAGCAGATTTTCCAACATTTTCCACATTTACCAGAGCAAGACTCCTGGCTTGGAGAGCTTCAGTGTATTATAGAAACAAGTAATTTCTGTGTTTGCTGGGCCTAATGGGTAATGGGTTTAGGCTATAATGGGGTCCTCCAAAGACTCAGAGACACAATGCACCTGATTTTATGGGTTTTCCATATGTACAAAAGTGTTGTTGCCAAACAGACTCAGGAACAGATCACTCTAGCACATTACTAATAAGCCAATTAGTGAAATGAAGCATTGCAAGTATTAGACTGCTTTATGCAAATATGTTTGTGTGGAAAATAGAATCATTTGAACTGGGTTTCCATTCAGGAAGGCCTTGCCAGTACGATATGTGGTGATAGTTGCTGTAGCTGTTATTGATCAGTTTCTCTTTTCAACCTGACATGTGTGGATTCAAATATAATGAGTGATGTGAGCCTTAATGAACACAAAGATGTTCAGGATTTAGACCTTATCATGTTTTTCTTTCAGTAGCTACATTTGGTCCACAGGTTTTGCAACACCTTCTAACATTAACTTTGGTTATACTATTTTTCCAATACAGTCATTAGCAAAAGCAGTATTTTATTTGGTCCAAAATCCACAATTTTTTTACATTCAGCTGAATTCCTTACAAGGAAGAATGATAGAATTAGGGCTTATGTATCAAATCAGTTTGATTTGGGAACTTTAATTTATCAAGTTGATCCAACAGATTTATTTATCACAACCTGTCCACGTTAAGCTGGGTCCCCTTTTTGTAATGAATTCCTGGCAGCCCAGGAGCAGGTTATGGAACATGACCCATTACAGTGGGCTGAGGTACAGGGAACCTATAGAGATGCATTATCCAATGCACAGGCTGAAGTGCTATCTTGTATAACAAATTATTGACTTCATTGTACATAGTACTAGGATTTAATTAAGCGATAAGACCCATCATAGTGGCCCTTTATCTAGCAGATAAGGATTTACCAAGCTTACCCAAGAGGTCTTTATCTGAAAGATAAGAAAAAGGTACATAAGGTGCCTTCTGCTTTTAAATCTTTAATTGAAAAGACCTTATTTTTTTAAGTTCTAGGTTGTTTTTTCTTCATGACTTAGTATTAAAGATTCAGATGGATTTTTGTGAAGGAGGTTGTAGTAGGGAGGAATGTTACCAGTCGCCTTCACTGGTAACTGTGTGAAATTAATAGGATTTATGTCATTTTTATTCACTATGTTCCAGCTCTCAGATGAAGTAGAAATGTAGCCTCTGATTTCCAGGAGATTTTCCAGTGACTTCATGATCCCATGGCCATAAAAGAGATTCATTCATTGACAATTTCAGAGAGTTGTTATTGTGATTATGTTGTGAAGTTTAGAAAAAAATGTGATTCCACAATAGACAAAAATGGAAGAAAAATAATTTAAAGACAGTTCTTTTAATGACTGTGTTGTCATGATGCTTAGTCCTTTACCTATGTGATATAAAGATATGTAAGCAGAAAACATATAAAGAAATTAAAGCTAATGCAAAGAACTGGCACTTAGAATGAGATTAACACACTGGAAAACACAAAATAATACTACTGCTAATGTTCAGTAGTGAAAAGCACACAGTAAATTCCAGAGAAAGCAGAGAGGAGCATATGTTTTTTATGAGAAAGGCACACATAAGGGCCACTGCATGGTTGAAAACAGGGCAGGATCTTTGGATTTAACTGATTTAATCCCTAATGTTACAGACACTTTTTTAATAGCATCGTTTCATAAAGGCTCAAGCTCTTTTTGGGAGTAGCTGGGCTGTTGCCTCCCCCCCCTTGGAGGAAGGCTGTTGTGCAACATCCGTACACTCATAATTACCTGGCACCTTCCAGTTTGCAGTGTGACTGTATCCCTGGCCAGTCCATACTTGTTTTGTCTTCCCTGCTGATGCTATCTTTTAGCATAGTGACATTTCTTCCTTCCCAGTGTTTTTCATTCCCATCTCCATGTAAGCCCAGACACCAGTCAGCCTTTGCCACAGCACATGGACAGAGCCCTCCTTGGGCCATTCTGTCCTTGCTGGTCCAGAAGTGACAACCACCAATTGACTCTGTGGCCCTTCTGGGACCAGGGACGTATCAGACCCACTGTTCATTCCACCTCAAGTTGCTTTGTGTATGCTCTGTGAAATTCTCCTGAATTTCCAGGCATCCAAGAACCTAAGCTGCCACATACTGGAAATCCAGTAGGTTACTGCCCAAAGCAGTTGTCTACCACATAAATTGATAGCGTTGGCAGCTCTGCTTGTGAAAGACCCCCTGTTCCCCAGATTGTTAATCATCCTGCTCTGCACCTGTTCCAGCTTGAATTCTTCATGCTTGAACAAGGGCAGTAAAGCAGAGTCTGAGGGGATCAGATTGTATTAGAAGAGCTTGGAGCAATTCAAGCCAGGACCGAGTAGCAATTATAATGAGAGATACCCTCCAGGTTACACGAGAGGCAAATTGCCTCAGTGCTGAGCAGGAGTTTGTAGTGCTGCTTTGAGCCTGTTTGTTCAGGAACCAGGGGATTTCATTGCCATTGTTGACAATATGACACCTTTAATGGGCAATTGATTCCCATTCTTAAAAACTATCTGGCACTGAAGCAATAAGTGAGTGGAAAGGTGTGAATTAAAATATGTACATGGCTAAATATGATCACTCGGGTATTTGCTTAGATCTGAAATTCCAGCTGCAAAGCTGGTATTATTCTCTATCACTCCAACTACCCTCTAGTAATTGCCCCATGAGCAATTCTGCTGTGTCTTTTTACTTATTTATTTGCAACTTTGAAAACTGATTGAGCTTTCTGCCTCTGAGAAAGCTATAAGTAGGGTCCCTTCATTTTAATGTACCCCACATGGAGTTCCTTCACACTGGTGTAACCTCTCATGCCTGCAAGTCCTTGAAACAGGTTTTTGCTGCCTCATACTCCAGAGAAGCCAATGAAGCTGCATCCACTGGATTCAGCAAAATAACTTTCCCAACCCACACTTCATGTTTATTTCATTCAGAAAAAGATGTTGTCTGAGTGTTGCTCACAAGCACTTCTGCTGTCGTCTTCTTCCCTGACAACATGGGAACAAATTCAACACTCCTTCACTTACATGTATTTAAAAATGAAAATTATTTTGCTTAGTACATTTGAATGGTATCTTATAAAAAGGGATATTTCTTCCTTGAAATCACACTCCAGCAGGAGCTGCCCCAATCAGCAATGTGTGCTCTCTCTCTCTCTGTAGTTGTTCCATTAAAGTAGTGTGAAAGCTACAACTGTGTGTCCACTGTCATTCTGTGTTAGAAGTCAGGGGGTAAGGTAATGATATGCAAGGTTGATCCATCTGTAATACTTTCCTTGGAAGTACAGTTCTGCTGTTTCTGCTGTCAGCCTGTATTTAGAGTGCAGAGAGTGCTGCATGACTTGAAAGCAGCAGTAGGCAATTCCCAGTTTAAGCCTTAGATATTTACATATTTATGCTCACTTCAGCAGAGTAAATATGCTATGAATAAATCCTATTATGTTTGAAACTGTACTTACAGTATAATAAAACCACAGTACTGTGGTGCAATCTCAGGTTTTATTTTGGTTTCAATATGGGCATAAATTTTGTAAATTATAGATTGTTAACATTACAGTCATCATCCAACAGTAATTAGAATACCTTGTATAACATGAGAAAATAAGGAAGAAAAAGTCCTTTAATCTTTAAACAAGAATTGAAGGAAAAACATTGCCTGCAGGTAAAACAGTTCTGAGAGAAATGGCTAGTCCAGCAGGGGTGACTCTGTAGCTGCTACCTTTGTTGTTACTGGTTTTTAAGTTGTGTGCATCTAAATGGGCCAGCTATTGCAAGAGATTTTTTTCAAAGGGCATTGACAGGTATTGCTGATACAATGCCATGATGGTGCATGTGTCACAACCATATACTGGTGTTGAATTCTGGGGAAGAGATCATTTGATACCTACCAAAATTTTTCAGAGTTTATGTTCTGGAAAAGGTGGCTGGCTGCTGCTTGTGTTTGTGGGATCCCTGCAGCAGTTATTGCAGCATTATGCTAAGATGAGGGATCCCTATCAGAAGAGAGGCAGTCTTTTCTTGTAACAAACACCCCAGCCAGAACACCTGCTTTGTGTTCTGAATCTTGCCACCAGCCTTTTCCATGACCTTTCTCAGGACATGACACCTTCCTGTGCTTTTATTTCCTTCCCATCCTCCATGTGTATGTTATTTGCTCTTCATAATATTACCATCCAAAGGAATTTTAAATGCTTTCATTATTTCAAAGCCCTGATTTGTGTGTGTGTGTGTGCACAAATCTTTAGCACCAACATCTCATCTGGAAGACTCCTGAAGAAGCCAACGAGCTGCTCAGTGTAGGAAACTGTAGTGGGCTCCACATGGTTGCTGTGCTTTGACAGCTTGACCCCAAATCCACTGAAGTAGAAGAGTTTCACATTATCTCAGCACAGACAATCCCCTAATGTTTGCCAAGAGCCTTTTGGTAAATTCAAAGATCAAGTCTTGCTCCATCTGCTAGATGGTGTATGAAAACTACTCATCTTAATTGGGATAGTCACAGGATTTTCCATGGAGTATTTGACAGCATCCATCTAGGCTAAAGCTTTCACATTCAGAGGTGACCTGCATTGCAGAGGGAACTTCCAGGCTCAGAAGCAGACTAAGAGAAGCTGAAGGTGTAACACTTTTGTGTATGTTCTAGTGCAGGGCATGAGAAGTCTCTTACAGAGAACCTGAATGAAGGAAAAGGAATTGAAGGAGTAAGGAGAGTTGAAAAATAAAAAAGGTGAGGAACTATAAAAGTTATAAAAAGAAGAAAATGTATCTCCAGGTAAGCACATCAGAACTTAAACAATAGATAGTCATGTCAGGTTGCTGATGATAATTCAGGCTTTGCTGGACACAGGGATTTGGGCTGAATCCAGTAATGTCTACTTGTCAGAGAAAAGATAAGAATATCAATGAAACCTTTTGAAATTTGCCATTGAGACTGAAATGTTCTTCTTAACTTTGAGGGAAGAATGAAAAAACCCATCTCCAGAAGGCATTTGATGATATTTTTCAGAGAAAGTATTATCTCTGAAATTCCGAGGTGGAATACTTTTTAAGAAAGGCCAGTTTGAATAGGAGTTGCAAAAAGAGGCTCGTGCCAGTGCAGTCTGCAGCCTTGGACTGTGTGTTGAGTGTGTGAGGGGTAAAGAGTTGCTGTGCTTATCTCAGAGCACCTTCATGCAATGCTCAGGTGGCTGTGTCTACAGTAGGACATAAACCATGGAACTTGCTTTCTGTGGAGTTGGTGTGCTGTGACAGTGGCCATTTCACTTCCCATAGTTGCCCCTCTATTCCTTTATGATCCTCATTACTGTGTTTTCAATATCGTTCTTATTGCTTTGTATGTTTAGTCTGTGAGATCTTTGAGGTGGGGACACTCACAAAAGCTAGAAGGCAGATCCTAATCTCAATAGGAGAAAGAAACACAAAGATCTCATAAAAGCATCACTTTGGTCAGAACTTGAGGAGGATTAGGAATCAGTATGCAGTTCTACTTTGAGCAGCTACCAGCAAAATTAGCTCAAGGAACAGAAGAAACATCTTGTGCACTGCCTTTTATTGAAGTCTGGATCAGATTTGCTTATATTTCTTAGCAGTTTGGTTTAGGGAAAACACAGATTTCCTTCTGTTAGACATCAGTATTGTGTTATTGTGACATATTCTCAGGCCATTTATTCAGTCAGCACAATCTCAGGTCACATTACTCACCATAGGACCATTATTTAAAAAGCAAATGAGTCCTTCTATTAAGAGAATGGCTACACCTGTGTCAGTAAAGAGAAGACATCAGAGGTCACCCTCTGGTCCCCAGGGTGAATGGTCCAGCTCACTGAACTCTTGTTACCCCCAGAAGAGGGTGGCCAGGCTCTCCTCACCACTCACCACTATTATTACCATTTTAAAATTAAGAATAAAATGCTACAGGAGAATTAAGGGTCTATAGAGACATATGAGCTATGTCAGAAATTGCTGAAGCCTCGTGTCACAGGAATCAATGCTCATTTTCTAGAATTCTGGGGTCTGTGACCACAGATACTCCCAGGGCTACCATGCACTCAGTGTGGGGACACCAGCATGGCTGTTTGGACCTGGCTCAGGAGCCAGGAGCAGAGCAGTGACGTGCAGCTCCAGATACACCAATTCATCACAGTCACGCTGCTTCCCAGGCACAGCAGCATGGACCTTCACAGGGATGTTGTCCAAGATCACACAAGAAGTTTGATGTTATGGCAAAACTGAATTCCTCTGCCCTAATTCTCAGCCTCATACAGGACTATTGGGTCATTGTTCCCCTCTTGGGAGGTTAGATTTCATTTCTGTGGCGAATCAAACACAAATCTCCAGAAGATTGTTGTTCCACAGTCTGCTGGCAGTTGTTCCCAGACTCGAAGGCCCATAAAACAAATTATGGGGTTATTTACTGAGAGAACAGAAAGATACTTTTAAATTGTAGCAAATACATTTCTAATTGAGTCTATTAGGGTCGTGGTGGGTAGGATTTTTGACATTGCTTTCAGTGAATAAAGCCCTGAGAAATTTGAAAGCACGAGGACTCTAGTTGTTTTTATTTTGGAAAACATGAGAAATAGTATGTGGAGAAAACTTTAGTACAAACCACAGTAACTTGACAGATCTTCTGCTGAGGATAGAGTGCGCCAGAGCAAACCAGTATGTCTTAATTAATAACCCTGTCTACTCAGTACAACTGCAGTAATACTAATCATTTCCCAAGTAGTCTTGGCTGAACACAAAGGCTTTTTAGACTTCTGTTTGATTTGTTTTTTTCATAACTGTAGTGTTTTGAAGATAAATAAAAACTGCTAATGAATATGTATATGTTTCCTGATGCAGAGTATCTCAGTGAATATTCTAGGACAGTTTTGTAGTCTGCAATGAACATGTTCCTTTGAAGTTTTTACAGATCTAAAAAGGAAGTCATTATGTTTGGGTCACACATTAGTTTACTGATCTATTTAGACAAAGAAACTAAGCTTAGACAAAATATTTCAAGACAGGAATACTTTTCAACCTCAAACCACACAATACCATGAAAATTCTTCTCAGTAGACAGACAATTAAAATCAGCTTAACAATATGGAACAAGCTTTAGTTCTGCCTCTTAGGAAAAACCCATTTTCCACGATTTTCTCATTGCTTCAAACAAGAAAAGAGAATGAATTGAGAGGCACCAGAGGACTAGAGATGTCCATTTGAAGGGTGTAGGGATACTGTACTGTGAAGCATCTGCTGTGCAGACTGGTGACTTCATGTCCTGCTGTCCAGGGAGAACAGTGGCAGCTGGGTCTTGGGAGGCAAGTGTCCCTGCTCCACATCCCTGGGCAGTCCCAGGGACAAGAGCAGAACTGGCTGCATGGCTCTTTGCTTGTTGACTGTTCAGGTGGTCTGTTTTCAGAATGATAGCTGTGGGAGCATCCTTTGATTTGGCTTTGATGGAAAGTGAAGGTCTTGATGGAAATGGAGTCTTCATTTCCAATCTTTCCAAAGCAGAGGTGAAAAAATGACATTTCCATTTCCTCTTTGTGTTTTCAACCTTCCAGTGTCAATCAAAAGACTGAAGCAAGAGCATTTTCCTGTTGCATAAGGTACTGCAAAAGCTCCAGGCAGCCCAGCCACATTCAACCTGCTGCATTGAAGGTTATTTTGGAAGCATCATTCACCTTTGCCATGGGATGAGGGGACTATGCTTATTATGAGAGCATTTATAAGGATTATAAGAATTTATAAGAGCTGAGCAAAATTGAGATTAGCTCCCTTGGTTAGAGCATGGTGCTGACAAGGTCACAGACTTGATGCCTGTATGGGCCATTCACTTAAGAGAGGGATTTAATGATCCTTCTGGGTCCTTTCCAACTCAGATTGTGCTGTGATTCTGTGAATGCAGCAACCAATGCTGAAGCCATCACAAGCTGCCACCCAAACCTCCTCATAGCCCCAAAATCCTTGCACTAGATCTCTCTGGAGAAGATGGTGTGTGTGTGTGTGTGTGTGTGTGTGTATAACTGTCCTGTGACACAATCAACTGGGAATTAGTGAAATCCTACTTTAACTGATGACTTAAAGCAGGATGCAAATTCCCTGAAGGGGAGGGGATAGATCCTGCAACCATAGATGCTCAGGTCCTGTAAGACAATTAGCATTACAATCAGCTTTACTGCATCATCCAGAAATCCTGTACCAAGTCTCCAGTGAGGTCATTTCACGCCAGGTGAGAACTCCAATTCCAGCCTGACCCTGGAGGCCATGAGAACTCCAATTCCAGCCTCACCATGGCACTACCTGGCCAGAGCTCCGTGGCAGGGGCTCTGCTGCTGAGGCTCCCTGGTTCTCCTGGCTGCTGTTGTCACCTCCCAGGGTGGTGGCAATAGCAGAGAGCCCTTGGAGCAGACCTGTGACATACCAGCAAAGAGCTGTGTCTCTTCAGCATAGGTGCCAGATGGCAGTGGAAGGAAATGCATTCATCCATCAGCCTTGGGCTCTGGATGAGTCCAGCCTGAACTCAACTTGGGCTGCCTGCTCCCAGATGCAGGTGGTGGGTTTGGGGAAGGTTTCAAATCCAGCTGATTAAGCTGACAGGTGTCAGGCTGCAGCTACAGAGCAAAGGCTGCTCTGTGATGGGACCTGCTGATCTTGTTAATCTGGGGAGATCTGTGTCAAAGTGCTTTCTGTGGGCAGAAATTTGCAGAAGAAAATGCAACATCATTCACCTGCTTGATGTTTTGGCTACGTGAGGTTTGGAAGCCACTTAAAAACAGGATTGATTTTGGTTTATTTTTTCTTGTTGTTGACAAGTGTTTTGTGTTTAGTGAGCCAGAAGCCAGGCACTGATGGTTGCATTCCTCTCTTTCCAGCAGGAGCTGTGCTGAAATGCACATTTGCTGCCTGTCATGGGCCTGTGCTGCCTGCTCTGGTACCAGTGGTGCTGACTTTGCATTGGACCCCCCAGAACCTGTTCACCTTTATATTTACACTGACAATACAAATCAGCTCAAGAGCAAATGTCAGTGATTGCACAAGTACCAGCTCATGGTGTATCCTTAAGTGTGCCCAGCAGCTGTGGAGTTGTGTTGAACAGATTATTCCAGAAAGTGCTTTTGCACCATGCCAGGCATCCTACAAAGAGAATAGGTCAACAGTGCTATTTAGTGCCTAAATTTAGCAAAAGGGATCTTCTGCAGCAAGCTACAGGAGCGCTGCTATCACACTTTTCCATGTTTGAAAGCCTGGCTTTGTTGACCTAAACTTCCTGCCTACCAGTTTGGTCTTATTCCAGCAGTTATTCCAAGAGCTGACATCCATGTGGGGTTTGTTGTGGTCCTGACTGTAAGAAGAGCTCTCTGACACACATTGGTCCAATTCTGCAAATGGGCTGGATGTGTCTGGGTGTGGAAGCTCTGGCTGGCAGAGATCAAGGACACCAGTGCCAGGTTTTGTCTTGTGCCTCCCAGGAGGCTCAACACAAGACAAGGGAGAAAAACAGCTTCATGATGTCTTTGCATTTCTGGGCTTGGGGACTGATCCAAGGGCTGGCCCAGCTGCCACCGTCACCCCAAGCGTTGCCATAGCTCATGGATGCTGCCCACAGTGCCCATCAGCTGCTATGCAACCCAAAATAGGCTCAGCACAAAGCACTCCAGGAAACTCCCTCTTCTTTTCCCTCCATGTCCCCTTCATCCGGCACTCTGATGCAGAGAGGTTAAACTGAAATGAAGAGGTTACCTCATGAATGAATGGGATTAATTTAATTAATATTTCATACATTTTAAGAAAGCCGGTTTTCTCTTGCAGATTTGAAATGAAGCAGCATTTTGTTTTAGCTGATCATTTTTAGCATTTCTTTGCACTTCTTAAGATAAATTTAACACTCGTTTCATCTCTTTTTGACTTGTGGGAAATAAAATGAGTGGCTGGGGATTTCTTTCTTTTCCTTTGTTTTTCTTCTTGTCACCCTGTAACTACTTAATATTTTCCTGGTTATTATGAATAGTGCAGGGGATAATGATACTAATAATAGTAATACCCACCAAAACTTAAAACTGTTACTAGATTGATGGCATTCCTTTTCCTTTTCTATTTTTCAATGCTTCCAAACCTGGAAGATTTTGGAAAGCTAGGTCTTGGTCCTACAACCATGTAAGTTTTGTACTAGGTCAGAACAAAAGTCCATCTGACACAGTATTTATCTCCAGGAAAGACCAGTAAGAGATATTTAAAGCCAAGACCAAAAAAGGAAGAACAATTTTATGCACTCAAAGTGTTTCCCATACATTTGTGACTGAGGAACTAAAAATTATATCTTTGTGAGTAAAACTGTTCCACTCTTGTCATTGCTATCTTGCTC
Source organism: Agelaius phoeniceus (assembly GCF_051311805.1). NCBI lineage: Eukaryota > Metazoa > Chordata > Aves > Passeriformes > Icteridae > Agelaius > Agelaius phoeniceus. Next base: position 8,510,505 of record NC_135265.1, on the reverse strand, counting down.
CTCAGTACAAAACCAAGATTCAAAGACAAGGTTGCAAAATTTAAGTCATGATTGACTACAAGTGACCTCTGAATTTGGGGGATTTCCCTGAAATTTCAGGTCTTACATAGTGAAGTTTTTATAGGCACTCTTGGTTTCTAAATCCATTGTGGCTATTCAGCCCAGACTTGCATGAAGGTGTTAAATACAGCCATGGTGTGGGATGAAAATATTTGTTAAATACTAATCAAGGAGGTTGCTGGAATCCTTGAGTGAGAAATTAATCTTATCAGAGACAATAGAAAATGGAGAGGATATATACTGAGAAAAATATGTTTAGAAATTTTCAGTTAAGCCTCTTAGGAAGTGTTGGAGAAGATCAAAAGCCATTTGTTTGCTTGTTCCTTTTCTTTCCCCATGGTGCTGTATTTCTTCCTGAATAAAGTCATTTCTTTCTAAAAGGTTGTACAGAGTTTTATCCTTTATAAAGGAGTGCTGTATATCAAGGTTTAGCTTAAACATCCCATCCCAACATTCCCTGCCTTTCACTGTGGAGAAGGTCATCCCTGCTCACCTCACAGCAGTGTCTCATGAGCTTTGTTATCCTCTCTAAAAATTTACTGAAATAAGAAACCATTACCATTCCACTGATCAACTCAGACAGCCTTACCAGGGTGCTGATGGCTGTGCTGAGGGGACAACAAGGTCCCCTGGCCTCCCAGCCTTGAGCATGTTACATTGTGATCATGAAGATGCCCTGCTCATGGAGCAGGATTCTCACTCCTTTGCCTGTTCAGCTTCTGACAGTTTTTCTCCCTTTTTTCTCCCTTTGAACAAGATATCCTGCATCACACAGAAGAGGTGTTTTTAGGGATGTGTTTGAGGTGTGCAAATTATAAGCAGGATTTGCTGCCTTGCTTCATTCCCTGCCATGAAGACAACCACAGGATGACTCCTGAGTGTCATCCTACCAAACCCATTTGCCAGAGCTTTAAACTTACTTTTGAGACAGAAGAGCTGGAGAGCCTGGAGTGTTACTTCTCCTCATACCTCAGGTGTATTGCTTTGGTTTTGCCATTCTCACCAGGACCTCCATAGCTTTGCCATGAACCAGAGGTTTTGCTGTGATGCCATGTGATGATTTCACCCCTTGATTTGGAGTGGAACATCATGGTTGGGATGCTTTAGAGAAAGAGGCTGTCAGGGAGAAGATGGGGAGGAAGAAGGGCGATCCAAGCGAGTTTTCCAAGGGTATCTGGTCAGCTTTAAGGAGAACAAAGCTGCTTTAATACTTGGGTTTGTTGCTGACTTTTAGGCTTGGAAAAATGCCCATTTGGCTGCTGAGGCAGCAGCCTGAATTGTTGTGCAACTTGGCTGTGAAGGGAATGCAAAGGGATTTCTTCCCCTTCAGGTTCACGCATCGCTAACCATGCCAGGCGTGTTGCTCCGTACTGTACACCCTGAATGAATAAACTGCTCCTAATAAAGAACTGATGTTGCTAATATCTTCGTGTAATTTAAACCAAGGCTTTTTGAATTTAGCTCATTTGGGGAAGAAAAAAAACCACTGATGTTGCAAATGCTTATGCATCTGATTAACTTCTCCGCTTAGCTTAATTTGCAGGATCAGGGCCTTAGCTATCAAGAGGCTACGTGGCATTACAGCCCTTCTCTACATCTTCATTAGAGCCTCTTTCTTACGAATTTGCTTTCATGCGTATTTTTACAACCTCAGTTATAAACTGGGTTGTATCTGCCAGCAGCAGTGTTTAACTATGTCAGCTCCTCAGTGCCTGGGCTAATCCCTTGTCCTCCTTGACAGGAGTCAGGGGAGAGAGCTGTTTCCTAAGGATCGATGTGGAACAGTTGTCATGTTGCTGGTCATTTGCCTAAAAAATTGAAGAGGTCGTGAGTTTTTTATTAGGGCCAGCATTTTTGCCCCTTTGGAGTCATTTGTTTGGGTTTTGCTTTAAAATTTTGTAAGAGAAAAATTGTTATTTTTCTCCAAAAGTACTCCTTTTCAGGATTGAAAGTGATGGGGTTTTTTTCTTGTTTTCTGTTGCTTCTGCTCCTCTCCTTTCTACCCTGGGCTGTCTGCAGCTTTTTTTCTTCCTTTTCTGTTTTTTGGTTTTTGGTTTGGTTTTTTTTCCACTTTTATTCCATCTTCTTTTCCATTTCAAATAGCTTTTTTGAATGGCACAATGGAAAAACAGTTCCTCACAGCTTCCTCCAGCTGCTGTGGCTGCTGCACCTCGTGCTATCAGATTTTAGATCTGGCAGCCCTAGTGGATGTCCATCTGGGGAATTATACAGGTGCAGAAAGGAGCAAGTGTTTCTTTTCTCAAAGGCCTGTGTTGTTTCTGCCCTGCCTGGTGTCTAAGGACATACTACCTCAACCAGCACATCCCTCCAAGGTGCCATGACTCTGGCCTGCCCACCCCCCAAAGCACTGGGAGAAAAGCTTGACAGAGGCTGAGATGTGAATGCAGACATTAAAACACAAAGACTTCATTTGTTTTAAGGGTCATGCCTAATCCTTTCCCTCCCAGGGCTCTCTTTTTTGGAGTCCAAATCCTTGTTACAGGACTCAGCTTCTAGAAGCAGATGTAGCACTGGCAGATTCCCAGTTGTAAGAGACCTGGAGGAAAATTTTGGCTGTGTGGGTCCCCACATAAATGCTGGTGAGCTTGGTCCATGGCTGAGGCATCCCCAGGCCAGGGGACCCTGCCAGCTGTCCCCTTGCCATGCATTCAGACATTCAGGTGCAGCATGTGGGCACTCAGAATCAATGTGTGCAGGCAGACCCTGCTGAGGGCTCATGGCAGGCAGAGCTCTTCTGGAAGTTGCTTTAAATACAGAGGTTCTCATGCCTCAGAGATGTATGTCCATAACTCATCTGTTTTTGGTTTTTTTTGAAAAGAGTTTTAAGAGTAGTTTCACAGGCATTTGTGAACTTAAATTATAGCAGAAGTAAATTAATGGAGGAAGTAGAGAAGAGATCTGCAAATTAAGTTTTCCCCTAGTCAGAGTATTCTATTTTGTCGCAGACATCTTTCATGAAAAATCCTTTCTTAGGATTTTTCCTTGTGAGAAGCTGCACTTTCAGCAACCAAAAGTAAACAATGGTTATCTGTTGCTGTGGAATGCAACAGGTAGACCTGTGATTGGTCTCCTGTGGATGTTTGGATTTCCTGACCACTCATGGCAGAGCTGGCTCTTGCTCTGTCTGAGACACAGATCTTTGTTATTCATTCTTTTCTATTCTTAGCTTAGCTAGCTTCTGAAGAAACCTTTTCCTTTCTATTTCTTTTTAGTATAGTCTTAATGGAACATATATCATAAAATAATAAATCAAGCCTTCTGATCATGGAGTCAACATTCTCGTCTCTTCTTCATCCTGAAAACCCTTGTGACCATGGTCACACTATTTAAGTGATTTCATTTTTTTTTTTATTTAGTTACACCACTTGTAAATTAATTCCTGATTCTGCTGGGTGAGATGGGAGGAAGGAGCCTTAACTACACACAGACTTCAAAGGTGAAATCTCTGTGTGGATCAACTGGGCATCAGTCAAAAGCTGCATTTGTCTGGAAAAATCTTGAGAAGTGCTGGTCCTTTGGTGATGGTGCACCTCAGGCTCTCCCCACGTCCCTCATTATTCCTGGGCTCGCTCCTGATCCCCAGTGTGGCACATCTGAAGCAGGGACCACCTCAGCTGCCTTTGCACATGCACAGAGCCTGGCCAGAGCAGGTGTGAGCAGCAAGAGCCCTTGAGGCTTTGCCAAGGTGGAAGGTTTGGTTGAGCCCTGTGTTCACTGAGTCCTGCTTGGCTTTTGTAAGAAGTGACAGATGCAAACATCTGCTGGCACCCCAAAATGCTGCCTCCCAAGGGAGCATCTAGGTCTGAGCTTAGAAAGCAGGTTTGCAGTAGACCTGAGCACCTCTGGCTCCTGGGAGCACGGCTGGGGATGAAGGGGGAAGATGTTTCTAATCCTGGTGTAAAAAATGTTATTTTTAGTTTCATTTTCATAAAGTCTTTCTGGCATGCCCACCTCAGCAATGCATCCTCATAGGCAAATGCTTTGCTGCTTTTGCTGCTGAATTGTGTCTTCCCAGAGGACAACAGAGCTGCTTGCAGTGGGAAATGCCACAGGCTGCTGTCACTCTTGGGATGGGAGAAGAGCTGTGAGAGCAGGACAAACATTTGCTTTCCAGTGAAAATAAGTACAATGTCAGTTTCTATTCTGATCAGGTGAAATACCTGTTCCAAAAGGATCACAAGTGAGACTGATCTGAGCCTGGTTCTTTCTGTAAAACTTTCCATCCCAACCAACATCCCCTTTCTGTAAGTCTTCCAACTTTGAATTAGAATTCCTGTTACGGTCTCCTGTCTGTAAAGTCTGCCTTTAAAACTTCCAGCCCACAGGCTCAGAAATGGTCCCAGTTACACTGGAAAAGTGTCAGTTCGATATTAAAAGGTGTGATAATCACCCCTGGAAAAAAGGGGTGATTATCACCCTGTAAAAAAGGGGTTATTGATGAAATCAGTGGCTGCTTGTGGCCATTGGGGGACCTGGTGTTCACTCTGTGTTTGCATTTTCCCCCCAGGACTCAGTAGGTACTTCAGCAGAGCAGATTTCCTTTGCAGTCTGGGGCACTGGGGACATCATGTTCACTAAAGCTCACACCAAGCCTCCACTGAGACCTGAGGCATCTCCACAGAGTCAGCAGTTGAGGTTTTGCATTTTTTCCTGTCTCTGAGGTTCACAGTGCTGTTGCCAGACGGTGATTTGGGGCAAGCACCATCCACAGCCAGCCAGCAGGAGGGTCACATCTGTACTGGGGCTGCATGTGTTGCATGGAGCCTCACAACCTCCTCCTTGAGCTCCTCTGCTGGAGGTTTTGCTCAGTGTCCTGCAAGTCAGAGGTGTTTTGGGGACCTGCCCTCGCTGCTGCAGGCCAGCTCTGTTCACTCAGCTCATCTGCACACCCTGAGACAAGGTTCTTGGGGAGGCCCGTGCTGCAGCACCCTTCTTGCCAGGCGTGCTCGTCGTGGTGGTGATTCCACCTGGCTCCAGCTAGGAAGGCTTTGGCATGTATTGACAGGAATGCACACAGGGGGAAAAACTCCCCATCTGTGGTCACGGAGCAGAGAGACGAGTGGCTGCCTTCCTTAACAGATGGCACAGCAAACTACACGGAGCTCGCGGCCCCCTGAGACACACAGCCTGACATCAGATAGCTTCAAGAACATATTGAAATAAGTCCTCCCTGAATCCCCTGACAAAGCCTTGGGTGATGGAGGCACAGCAGTTTTGAGGGGTCCCACCCTGCTGCCTGTGCCTGCAGCAGGATTTGGGGGGGCAGGCTGAGCAGTGACTGAGACAGCCCCCAGATGCCGGGGACTGGAGCAGCGGGGAGCTAAGACGTTAGCTCTTCTCCGTAGGTAGTAACTCTTTTCAAGCTGAATAAGCTCTTTGTTCTGAGAAATTCTAACTTTAAACATCTGTGGTAGGAGTTTTAGTGTTTTACTTCAGGGATAACAGACTTGGGCTTGTCTAAATGGAAGGGGAGCAGAAGCACTTTGAGGAAAAAGTGTGTTCTGGAGATGCTTTTGCTGTTGGGAAGTTCTGTGGAGTGGAAATCTGCCCTAAAACTGGGCAGTGGTCGTGTCACCCTTGCCCTAAGAATACTCGGGACATGTGAAGCAATGCTCACATATAAGCAAATTTGAAAATTTGGGAGCTTAAAACCCATAGTGGTCAGCAGCCCAGATAGAACCATCAGCACCAGAGATGCTTGGTGTGTCTGTAGGGGATGGGGCAGGAGTCCCATTCCATGTCTGTCCAGGGTTTGGATGCTGTGCCAGTACAGCTGTGTCCTCAGTGATAGTGAGTGAGAAAGAGGAAGAAGCAACCCACCCAACATGCAAATAGCATCAGCATCAGATGGGGTTGGAGCTGATAGAGAAACAAACATTAAATTAATTTAGTTCACAACTCTCCTGTAGGGTATGGGATCTCCCTGTTTTCCCAGGAAGAAGTCTAGAGAGATTAATGTCAAAAAGATCCACTAATTTTGATGACCCAATTTGCATGCCTAATGACCTGATTTTTCTGAACACTTCACGTTCTTTAGCATTTTATGTGCTGGAAGGACAATGCCCTTGTTTTCTTTCACAGCAACGAGTGCTCAGCAGTTTTGTGAATCAGAACTTGGGGTATTAATTTATGCATTCAAAAAACAAAACCCCACACAATTACTGAGACACAGCTTTCAATGTATGGTTTGGATGACTTGGCAGTATCTCAGAAAAAGTCTTCAGCAGGGACGGAGATAACAGCCAGTGCCCCAGGACACCATTCAGCTGCCTTCACCATGTCTCCTTCCTCCTCAAATTTCCTGCCTTGTTCACTGGGCAGTTTCCAGTTTCAGCAACAAATGAGAGGGGAATTGAGTGGATACAGGGCTCTTTCCCAGCAGATGCTAAGGCAGTGTTTACAAATTTCTGACATCCTGACAACCTTGATATATTTGTGTGATTACTTCTGTAGAGCATAGATTCCTCTTTTTTGCTCTTTTATTATTTATTTTAACCTATTCTGAAGAACTTATCCTCCATTTTAACATGTGGCAGAATCACAGAATTGTTTGGGTTGGAAGGGACCTCTGGAAGTCCAATCCAACCTCCATGCCCAGGCAGGGTCACCTGGAGCAGGTTACACAGGAATGTGTCCAGGTAGGCTTGGAATGTCCCCAAAGAGGGAGACTCCATCACCTCCCTGGGCAGCTGTTCCAGTGCTGTGCCACCCTCAGTGTTAAGTTCTTCATGCTAAGGTGGAACATCCTGTGGTTTAGTTTCTGGCCATTGCTCCTTGTCCTGTTGCTGGGAACCACTGATAAGAGTCCAGCACCATCATCTTGACACCCACCTTGGAGATATTTATATGCATTAATGAGCTCCCCTCTCAGTCTTGTCTTCTGCAGACTAAACTGGCCCAGCTCTCATAATTTCTTTCCCCTTAGTGAATCCATGCTGACTACTCCTGACCTTCTTTTCTTCTACATGCCTGGTGATGACCTCCAGAATGACCTGTCCCACACTTTACTGGGATGGAGGGTGGCTGACTGGCCAGTAATGTCCTGGGTGCTCCTGCTTTAAAGTACTGGGTACTCCCTTTTTTTAAGTTGGGATTAATATTGCCTTCCTCCAGTCATTGGGCACCTTTCCCATTCTCCATGACTTCTCAAAGATGGTGGGGGTGGCTAGCAAAAGCAACATCTGCCAGCTCCCTCAGCACCTGTGTGCATCAGGGCCCGTGGATGGGAGGTGTGTACAGCTGGTCTCTAATCCACTCCTCTGTGACCAAGGGAAGCCTTCCTTTCTCCTGACTTTTCTTACCTCAAGGTCAGGGACTCCTGACATCAGCAGTAAAGCCTGAGGCAAAGAAGCCATTCAGTAATTCCACCTTTTCCATATTTTCCATTTCCAGGACACCCAGCTGGTTCATCAGCAGCCCCACATTTTCTCTAATCTTCCTTTTGCTGCTGGTGGAGCATCTCTGTAGCTTCCTCCTTGGGTTCTGCAGTTTCATAAGTGGATTTGAACATGAGGATGTTCTCACAGGCCACCACTGTGGTCCTGCAAGGAGCACTGCCACCAGGAGTGACAACTTTGTCCTTCCCCCTCCACCACTGTGCCACCATGGCAGGTATGTGACTGGGTCCAGACCAGAGCAATGACCCCAGATAAGCCCTAAGGCTTTCACCCATGGAGCTGAATTAGAAAACACATTGGATTTGGACAGGCTGATGAAAAGGAACAATATTACATCTCTTCAGCCTCCTGCTATTGGTCATACCTGTTGGATGCTGGTCTGGCCCTACTGTGGACCAGTGCAGGGGGACAAGCTATTCAAAATATCTCCCTGGGTATTTGCAGGGTGTTTGTTTTGCTGCTGATTCCACCATAACTCATTCTTTGGTGCAAGGAAAGCTCATCATGTGCCAGCAGGTTCACTTTTGCTGCATGTACATGTGCCAAATGCAGACCATGCTACCTGCACAGGACAAACATCCTCAGTGGGAAATGTTCTGGGGCTGATCTGTGTCAGGATCTGTAGCTTGTCACAGTGACCCTGAGAAAGGTGAGAAAGTCTCTTTTCCCAGCCTGGTGCTCAAAGAAGGAGTCAGAGCTCCTCAGTTCTCGGTCTCAAGGTTGTTTATTGTTCCTTATCTGCAAAATTCTTTCTCCTGTCCAGCTGAGGTCCGTTCAGCAGGACAGTCCAGGCACTCTGCCTGCCCCTGGGGCAGTGTTATCTTTTTATACTATAAACTACCTGTACAATGGTTACAGTTACTGTCCAATACCTGTCACCTGTGTTAGACACTGAGCTGCTACTCTAAACCAATCTGTGAGTGCCAACACCACAGCAGAAGATGGAGGCCAAGAAGAAGAAGGAGAAAGGCTGAACACGCCCAGATCCCTCCATCTTGCCCCCTGAACACCCATTCTTAAAACCCCAAAATCTATTTTCACCTCGTGATAAATTCACTATCATTCTCCCTAATTTGTTGTGGCTTGCAGATCTTCATCAAAGGTTGGTAACTTGCTCCATGGGTCATAATCAAAACCACAGGGGCATCTTGGGCTCTGTGCCAGGGTCCCTGAGCCCCCTGGCAGGGGTTTTGGCTGCTCAGGACAGCCAGAGGGATGTCCTGGGTCCTGACAGATCTGTTCCTGGGCTGCTCTGTGTCATCCACAGAGAACCTAAAATGCAGCAATGCTCAGGAGAAGTGGAGTGGCCTTTTGACTGTGACATGTTACACACAGGTTTAAGGCAGACGGTGAAGGAGAAATTCTGGTGGCTTGCTTGAAATCAAATGTCAAATAAAATCAACACAATTTAATTAAAAGGAAAAAAAATCTTTCAAAAGAAATCTTTGAATTAGATTGAAGACTCTATCTCTTAAGAACATACTGCAAGCCTCATTTTTGATGTTACAGTAAAATAAAGACATACTTATCTGATTAGCTGTAATCCTCTCATGTTTATTCCTTGAGTCAGAGACCCTATAAAAATGTATCTGAGATTTAGAAATGGGACCCACGGACAGTCTCCACCTGGTCTCTGTGTCTGATTGCAAGAAGATATCTCTGCAATGTTACCAACAGAAAATTTCTCAGCTGTTTTGATAATCTCTGTTGTGCTCAAAACTGAAACATAAAATAAATATATTTGGTAACCTGCTGTGGTTACCAGTCCTCACCCAAGTTTTTTGGACTTTCTCTCCTTGTAAACAGAAGTGGAGCACACACTTGACCAAAATCCCAAACCCCATGATAAGGGGGTTGAAAGTCTCCCCAGCCATGAACAGGAACCTCCATCCCATGGCCCTGATCCCACAGTCTGGGCTCCCTAGAAGGGACTCCTACATGGTGTCCTCATTTCAGCCATGGTTTTCCTCACTGGCTGAGCACAAAGAGGGTGTTTTCTGTGTGACATCACCTTGCAGTCACGCTGGGGCCATCTCCATCAGGTGTCTGGACCAGTTGCCTCAACTCCATGTGTAGTCAAGATAGAAGTTAGCAGGAAAATCGAATTCATGACTCAGCCCATGCCTGAAATAGGTCAGACCATCAATGGGAAGCACACCCTGCATCTTGCTCCCTTGTATCTCTAGAAGTTTCCGCTGCTGCTGTCTGATGGTGAGATAAAACCCATCCAAGGAAACTGATATACAGATTATTTTCTGTCATGCTCACATTCTGACAACAGAAAAAAATAATTAAAGTCTAGTTGGTAACTGTACTTCTAAACATTTAAAACCAAACACCAAAAATGTGTTGAAGAAGGGTTTGCAGAGGGTTTTTCTGTGCTCTGCTGGGAGTGCCCGAGCTTTCCCTTGCTGCCATTAGTGGGAGCCATCGCACAGGGCAGGGCAGGACCCGTGTCTGCCTGGGGCTCGCTCCCTTCGATACTGGTTGGGATTGTCTGCTGAAAATATTATGGGAACCAAAGTCCCAGAGAATGTCTCTGGTGGGATCTTTTTGGAGTTTTTCCCCTATCAATTATTGCATTTGTTTGTGAAAAAATGCATTTTCTAATGACCAGGTTTCTAAAAATTAAATGGTCCTGTGCCCACTTCACAGTAAATCTTTAACATATTCAAAATGAATCAGTTTGGATTTTCAGTTTAAAGTGATCTTTTGAGCCAGAAAGTTGTCAGTGTCTGCCATTGGCTGTCATTTCCCGTTACACTTGTGTACTCACAGCTCCCTTGCCTGTGAGCAAGTGTTACCTACTACTACTGAAAAGTTGTTAGGTTCATAAATCTCAAGAAGTGAGCAGTCTTCAAATCCATCAGCTAGACATTTTCTCAAGTTTGATATTTCTCTCATGGTAAGAGTCCCATAATTTATTACATCAGACATCACAGTCTCACAGGATTGCATTGAGGCTGTAGCTGAAGCACACGTGGTAGGAGTGGAAAATTGAATTTGTAGGGCACTGGAAAATATTTTTAAACCACAGAGCCAGAGTTCCTTCAGTTATCTTTCCCATTTGCAATATAATGTCATATACAATGGAACTGCTCCTTTCCATGGAGAAATGGCTCTGGCTGTGCTTCCTGGCCCTGCAAGCTGCTGCACTGTGATGCAAAGGTGCTGCTCCTCCTTGGGAAGATCCTCAGCCACAAGAATCTTCCTCCATCCCATTTTCCAGGGGCTTGAGGAGCAGTCTGACTTTCACTGGAGCTGATGACAGTGCTGTTGCTTTTGGAGGGGGAGCAATCAAGTCCTCCATCAGAGCTTTATTGTGAAACCTCTGCCTGTTCTTTGTAAGCCACACAGATAAACAATCATAAAAAGCTTTCCTGCCTGATTTGAGAGCACAGCTGTGACAGAGGTGTGATAAAAGGACCAGCTCCAAAACCCGTGTGGATCATGGTGGTCCTAGTGTGAGTTACAGCAACATTTCACATCTCTGTTTATTTTAGTTAAAGAAGAAAAGTTTCAGTTACTGTAGACTTAACAGATTTTTATCTCATATGAAATATGCCTAGCAGAGGACACACTTCAGCATGGTTTCATTGTTAGCAGACCTTCGGCAGTTCGTGTCAAATATCAGTGTAATGGACTTACACACACTATTGATTTAATGACAGCTATCACTGCGAGGAATTGATCTAATGTTTTCATTAGACTTAAAAAATGTTTCAACAACAAGTTCATTCAGAACTGGATAATTGCAAAGCCCTACATGGCCAAAGATCACATTCCCTATTGAAGTGTAGTTTAGACGATCTTTTTAGAAGATAAGTAGATTAATAATAATAGAGGCACAGTTGAGGGAAATTAAAGCTAGTCTTCATGCCTTAAAAACATAAATAAATTGAATTATCACCCATTATGTTACTGGAGGGAATTTTCTGAACTTTTGAACAAATCTTAATGAATATGCAATGGTATTCTACTTGCTCTTGTAGGCACAATGTAACTGGGTTTGTTGCCCTCTTCTATTTGTCTGTCCTTTTTGTTCCTTGCCCCCTGGACATTAGCAGAGGTTGGTCTCATCTGCTTGGACATACAGTTTTATTCATTTTCAGCAGTAATGGCATCTTTTGCCCTTGAATGTGACCAGGCCAGGGAAGGGCATTTTGTGGGAGGTTTCAGGAGGACATGCTGTCCTCACAGCCATGAATGTTGGACTGTCCTCCAAGGAAAGCTTTGCATTCCTGGGCAATGCTGGACTGATCAGTGGCTCTGCATGAGGGCACTGCCTCATTACAAGTGGAAAAGGAAGTTTCCTGTGCTGACATGGAAGGTGCAGACACATTTCCCCTGTGACTCCAGGTGACAGTGGTTTTCTTGTCAAACTATCTTCAACTTCTGCTTTGCCCTGTACAGAGGCTCCTCCTTTCCAAGTACAATGATCTATATTCCATTTCTTTGCTGACACTGGACCCATATTTAATGCTTACTAAGATGGGTCATGGCTTGCACATGGCTCTTACTTGGCATTGTGGGTTTCTTGATAAAGGTAAAGGACTGCTCTTGGTAAAGGACTTCTCTTGGTAAAGGACTGCAGCTTCCAAATACTTCTAGAGAGCCCACCCAATATCTCTGTGCACCTTGTCCCTGATTGCCTGCAGTCTGTTGTGCTCAGATCTTTAAACCAAATCTTGGACATCTTGGATGTTTGAAAATAGGAGAATACAACAACAAGGTTGCTTCGAATATGATGGTCTGGGAGTAAAATCTGGGTCTTCCCTCCCACCTATGGAAAGAATTACTTGTCCCTAAACTACAGGAATTTTTTCCTACCAGCTTTGCTTCAGTCCACATTCTGGGGGATGTTATAGCTCAGGAAAGTCCAGAATAAAGAGAATGTCTGGTTATCTAGACTGGTTATCAAACAGAGCAATTCTGAACCAACATGCCTATATCCCATCTCTGAAAAATCAGAAGCTGCTCTTTCAAGGAATTTCCTGACCTTTCTAATAAGTCATGTAGCTATACTGAACTTGGGGCTCTGTCTGACTGAATACATTTCCAGTGTCACCATTGGGATCTGATTGGGGCAAGCATTGGACCTACATGGACTCCTACCACAGAACAAATCTGGGAAGTAAGGCAGACTCACCAAAAAATCCTACCAGAATATGTGATATATTACTAGCTGTTCTCTGGTAGAATTATGTTTTGTAAGAAACACAATAACAGATTATTCTGATGGTACTTAAGTATTATTCAGAAGGTACTTAAAGTGAATAAGAACGATGCAGTGAACACACCCAGCCTCTTGCAGCAAAAGTACAATCTCCAGCTGCCACTCCATTTCTGCCACCAAAAAGCTGCTTACAGGCAGGTGAACTGCATGGTCAAACTGCTGAGGAGTTACCCCAGCACAGCCACACAACTAAAACCTTGTGGCAGCAGAGTTGCAGTGTGCAGCACTGTGGAAGGAGGAGAAGTCCCTTCCCAAAGCTGTGGTGATCTGCAGTGAGGCAGACAAACCAAACCTCAGGTGCTGTGGGGAGCAGTGAGACCAGAGGGACACTGTGGGTGTCCATGGGATTGCCCCGGAACAGGGCTTGGGCTTCAGAACAACACCACATTTGCTTTAAATAACTTCCACAGAAATTCAGCCCCTGTGGGAACTAAAAGTCTCCTTGTGTCCTTTGGGGCCAGGGGTTTGTGTGCTTCAAGGTATAATGAAGATTAAAGGCAATATTCTTAAATGAGCAGGGAGATGCTTATGCCAAAATATACATGAGTAATCTAGAGCATGATACAAAAATGCAAATGCAAGAATAGAAGGAAATCAGGACACTGTAATGCATATTGCTTTAATTTGAGGAGCAAAGGGATTTGAGTGGATTTCTAGGGTATAATGCAATACAGAATAATACAGTGTTTATGTCAGATATAGCTGACGAAATCTCCCAACAGATCAATGCAGGAAAAGGGTATAAATCAGAAGTATTGGAAGGTGTCACTTGAGAGCAAACCTATTCTCAAGCTGAGGTAATATTTTCTGATACTCCCTGTAGTTGAATATAGCTAATGTGAAACAATGTGGGAGAGGGAAAAAAAAAACTCAATCCAAATGGCACCTGAAGGGAAAATGAGACTTTAAAATATCATCTTCAGGATCCATCTTCTGTGCAGATCAGTCTGGGTGAAAAAGAGCACCCATCATCATAAGGGTGAAGTTGGAGCAGTCAACTTTGCTGCTGGGACAGAGCTGAACTCTGCCCAGGGCAGGGGAGCAGAACCCTGCACTTGAGCACTGCCTCAAGGGGTGGCTCAGTGCTTGGCTCTGTGCACAAACCTCCCTTCTAACAGAGTGACAGACACAGCCCAGCTGAAATAATGGAACTCCCCATTATTATGAAGTGCCACACATTTCTTTCACATTGCATTTTTTCATTCTTTTTGTCTGTGTTAAATCACTTTAAGTTAATGTGCTGGATACAAATAATCAGGTTTCTGTTGAGCATAAACTTTACTGAAAAAAAAGAAATGTAATGAACTTAACTAAGAGAACTGCTTTGCTTTCTCCAATAATTGCTTCTCCTTCATCATGTGTTGAGTTTTAGTATGTAAATGAATGGAGGAAGCCTTCTGGCTTTGCAGTCTCTGTGAGAGAAAGTTCTTTGTGAAAAATACCATTTTGGAGGAAAAGGGAATTTGCTGTACAGTAGGCCCAAGCTAGGACTCTTTTATACTGGTTTTAAATCACTGGACTCGTTTCCTGTCATCACTGATATGAAATCAGACCAAGGGAGCACCAGCTGAGCACCTCATCTTCTGCTTGGGTTGGGCTCTTCCTGCCTGTTCTGCACCTTCCTAACCCAGCTCCCCCTGGGTTGTTGTGTTATTCCTAAATTAAAGGCACAGAGAAAGATGAGTAGGTCCTTAGGGGTGGAAGAAGAGCTGGCTCAGTGGAGATGTGCACCATCCTGCCATCCCAGTCCCCTGGGGCACGTTCTCCTCTCTCACCTGAGTGGATCCCTTCACTCCTGGGGCTATGCAGGGCAGGGCAGGAGGCATGGGCTGGGTAATTGCCACTTTCCCCCCAAAATTCAGTTTAGCAGTACTCCTAGGGATGTCCTGTTCTGCCTTCAGAAATCATTTTACACGTGTCTGCCTCCTTTAGCTTCTGCTTGATTTCTTTATCTACCTAAAGCTTGGAGTTTAATAGATGGCTAGATAGTTTCAAGTTATCCTCTTGTGCATGAATGCCTGTTTTTTTTTCAGATAAAATTTTCTGACATCTCCAACTTTTATCTTGAACATGTATTAGACAAGTTGCTTTATATATATATTTGCAGTGTTCACAAAGTGACGGCTCTGTCAAAGTTTCTGTTAAAAAATGGTTTTTTCCTGCACAGGCTGGAGGTGAGGGGAGAGGATGGGTTTATAAACCACCCTCACAACCTCACTCTGACCTGGGACTCAGCTCCCTCCAGGGTGAATTCTCAAATGCAAAGAGATAGAGAAAATGGTCTTGTTCTTGGGCCACCAGCTCAGGTTTGAGGTGCATGGTTTCCACTGCCTCACCAAGTGCCTGAGCCCTCCTGTGCTTCCTGAGGGGAGAAAAGAGAGCCTGCCCTTCCTCCCATGCCATGATTCCTTTGCAGAGCTTCTCAGAGGCTCTCCTGCTCCATCACCTGCTGGTAGTGCTGGGCTGCTCTCCTGGAGGCAGCGTGACCTCCTCCTTCCCAGCTGCCTCTCACAGATTTTCCCCAGGTTTCACAGCAGCTGCTTTGCCTGCTTCCAGTGCAGCCTGAAGTTCTCCAGCATTCCTCATTTGCTGAGGAGTTGTTTTGTGTCCAACTACTCCAACTGCCCAAGTGCAGTTGATGAGTGATGCAGGTTACCCCATTATTTGATGAGTGATGCAGGTTACCCCACATCCATGGTTATCCTTTTGCTGTTCATCATAGAATCACAGAATGTTTTGGGTTGGAAGGGACCTTAAAGATAATCTGGTTCCAACTCTCCTGCCATGGGCAGGGGTGCCACCCACTGGATGGGGTTGCTCAGGGCTCCATCCAATCACACATCAAATGTCTGTGCCTTCTGATGATCTGATTTTGTTTTCTCCAGATGCAAAATATGAAAGACCAAGGACTTTGAACCAGGACTTTTTCAAAATTACCTTCAATTACTGATGGTTTTCTTTTGTAGTTACCATTAGAGGCATGTTTTTAAAATATTTTCCTTTCACATGGGATATGCCAGGTTAATTTTGGTTGAATTCGGTACCAAACCTGTCACATACTATGGAGAAAAACACAAGCCTTTTACATGTTAGAGTGTAATACTGAGTCAACAACCTTCATGAATTCACACTGCATTGCATTTAGTACAGTATTTTTTATATCTATTATGAATTGAATTCTAAACCAGCACATCATCCTTCCCATAGGAATAAATCCCAGCCTGAGACTTGACCAGGTCACTTCACTTCTGAAAATCACTATTGTGCTGACAGTTGTCCAGCCCCCTGCAATTTCCAGGGCTTCCTGAATATTCATATTCATATTCCAATGTTAAGGCTTTGGAGTAGGTTCTCTTACCTTCCTGTAGATAAAAGTTTAACAGAGACTGGCTCTGAGGTGGGAAGGCAGCAAAGCATGAGCAGGGTGGACAGGACTTGGTAGGAATTGCTGACCAAGAGCCTTGTAGTGGTTTTGAGAAGGCATCAAACACTCTTGTTCAGGGTAAAAGAACTGCTAAAGCTAGAAGGAGGATTAATTTAGGAGCTGTGATCCTCCATCTCTTCCAGGAGTGCAAACTGGGAAGAGACATGCTGAAGGAAAGGCAGAAGGGAGCCTCTGGGAAGGAGTGGGGATCAGAGGGGGTGTTGGGGACCCAGCTGTGAGTGCCTGGGGAGCTCAGGAGGCCTTTGGGAAGGAGTGGGGATCAGAGGGGGTGTTGGGGACCCAGCTGTGAGTGCCTGGGGAGCTCAGGAGGCCTTTGGGAAGGAGTGGGGATCAGAGGGGGTGTTGGGGAGCCAGCTGTGAGTGCCTGGGGAGCTCAGGAAGCCACGGGCCAGCTCCAGCCCTCGGACAGGGCTGCAGCCCCGGGCTCCTCTCCTGGGGGGTTGGGGTGCACATGCACAAGCCCCCAGGGAATTTTGAGATTAAATGTCACTCTCAGGAATGCAGGAACTTCACTTCTTTTTAAATACATTTTCAGCCCTTTGCCAGTGATTAAAGTTCAAGGTCGAGCTGCATCTTTCCTTGTGGACATTTGCTTTGATTCCTGATGTGCTTTGCTGAGAAATCTCAGCCGTACAGGGAAGGAGGTGACAGCATGTCAGAGAAGTACATACTTAGTTCTAGCAGCGAGTCAATCAGACATCTAGGCAATTACCCTCTGCTCAGGATGACAACTGAGAGATGTGTTTATTCTGTCTACAGGAATCTCTGTTATTTTAGGATCCTTTCCAGAGTGCAACCAGTGCTAACTTGTCAGTACGTGGAGACTCTTGTTTATGCTTTGGTTTCCTATCTGGGTGGGATTATTCAGTTATTGACTTGCTGGCCCCCACTCAACCTTTTAAATTCGTTTCTACCTTCCACACAATTTTTTGGCAGGAGCTACAGGCTGTCTGAGCCCGAGCCCTCATATCTTCATCTGTGCTGATGAATCTTTTATCTGCTTTTCAAAGGGTATTAGCTCTTCCATGAGCTGTGAGGTAGCACCTCACTATCACTGCTGAGACTCCTGCATTTGGCTGTGCTTTGGCATCTCCCAGGGTTTGCTGGTCCTTCCCAGGGCTTCCCACCCAGAGACAGGGCTGGCTCTGCTGCTGTGCTGGCATCCCCGTGTAAAACCCTGCTCTCCTTTCCATCCCTGTCAAGCCCCTGAGCTCAGAGGCATCACTGTGGGCCACTCTGGGACCCTGGCAAGCCAGCTAGTGCCTGTCCTCTCCAGACCTACTGCAGGCACACTGCAGGCAGCCACACTCACACCTCCTGCCTGGCTCTGATTAGTGAGCTAAATACTTTCTGCTCCATGGGAGCACCCGGTGCCATATAAGCTGGAGGCTTCCCTCAGGCAATGAACAGATGAGTTTAGCTGGAACAGACTTTGTTATCTTTTGACACTTTACTGGGGAATCAGTTACTTCTGTGAGGAAAAAGGTGTTTCTGATGCTGTTTGCTTTTCTGAGTGGTGCAAAGCCTCTGGCAAGCTACAGAAGTGAGCCCCAGAGCTCAGCTCAAGGGCCAGCCTCTGTTACCCCCAGATGGGGCAGGAGTTACAAGCAGCTTACATGTACAGAACAGAAGCTCCCCCTTTTCATTTGAAGAGGATTCAACATGACCTGTACTGCCCTGACAAGGCAGGACTCAGAGTACCTAGCTCCCCTGTCACAGACATCTTTGATGAAAAATCCTTTCCTTAGGATTTTTCCTCCTGAGAAGCTGAGAGGCCTCAGGAACAAAATGTAACCAATGGTTATCTGCTGCTGTGGAATGCAACAGGTGCATCTGGGATTGGCCCATGTGGTTGTTTCTGATTAATGGCCAATCACAGTCAGCTGGATCAGACAGAGAGTCCGAGCCACAAGCCTTTGTTATCATTCCTTCTTTTTCTATTCTTAGCCAGCCTTCTGAGGAAATCCTTTCTTCTATTCTTTTAGTATAGTTTTAATGTAATATATATCATAAAATAATAAATCAAGCCTTCTGAAACATGGAGTCAGATCCTCATCTCTTCCCTCAACCTGAGACCCCTGTGAACACGGTCACACACCCCTGAGTCCCTCCAATGTCATCTGGAGCTGAATGCTGCACACCCTGGGGTGGGGTGGCATCGGAACCATGCACACAGAAACAACCCCCTCCCACCCCATCAATCCTCTCCCACCCCACTCCACCCTCTCCCACCCCACTCCAACCTCTCCCACTCAAACTCTCCCCTCCCACACCCCCTTCTCCCACTGTGAGGATGGAGGACAAAGAGGGTTTTTGCAGGTTCAGGAGGCCTTTCTTTCTTTCTCTCTCTCTCTCCCTGGCAGCCTGGTTATTACAGCAGTAGCCTCTAGCTACATCTGTGAAGAGGAGCACCTCCACCAGGCACCTCCTGTAATAATGACTTCTTTTTTCTTTGAACTTGTGCTGTGACATTAGGAAGGTGAATCCAAAGAGGACCATGGATGTAGGGTCATTCCAAGTAAACCCTGACGGGACACAAGAGAGGAGTAAGGTAGCAGAAAAATGATATGACAGCACATAATTGCTGATATGTGCAATTACCAACCACTTATCCAAACAGCAGTTGGTCTTAATCTTACAACCTTTTTTCTTGCTAAGGGTATCAGCCACTAAATTGCTTCTGCTTCCTCTGGGACCCAAAGTAATCTTTAGGCTTGAAATTGAGGTATTTTCCTTCCTTTTCAGTACCTACATTTCTTTGCCTTTTTAATATTTGAAGTGGTATTGTTCCATTGTTAATCTTGATAAAAAATAAATCAGAGCTACATGCATTATTAAGACAGAGAAAGAAAAAAGAAGAATGAAAGAGAGAATACATGCTCTACCTAGAGACAGACTGTTATCTAATCAGGCACTGCACTGAGGTCCAAATAGTGCCCATTGCCATCCATGGGCTTCCTGTGCTTGCTGGATACCTTCAACTTCCACTGCCCATGGTGGGAACTGAGGGTCATCAGCCTTTTCCTGGACCAAGCCATCACACTGCCAGCCTCCAGGAGCAAGGCTTGCCTTACTCTCTGGGTTTTGCAGCATGGAAATTACAGATTGTCCTCCATACACATAGATAGAAAAACCCCTGGAGATGTTTGGTGAGCTAGGTCATTTAGCAGGTATTTCAGAGGATTGTTGTTGACTCAGATATAATTATAAACCTTTCCATCACCCCCAAGTGTAAACTCAAAGGCTTAAGTGAGTATATAAGGAATAAGAAGATGGAAGCTGCTTCTTTATAAATGGCAGAGCCTTCTCATGATTCTTAGGTCAATCTTTAGCAATTATGTCAATTCTCAAGCTGTTACTGAGGAGGACTGAGGATCAAGCTGTCCAAGGATGTCTGGAGTGAGGCAGCAGCTTTCCAAGGCAGCTGGAAGGGAGAGGATCAGAAGCTGTCCAAGGCATCTGAGCCTTCTGAAGTCCAACTCCAAGGATTTTATCCTTCCTGTCAGTGAGAGCTCCATGCTCAGGGTACCATTGTGGCCAACAGCAAGGGACCAGCTCATGGTAAGTAAGATTAACAACTTACAAGAGACTGTGAGAGCAGAGCTCAGTGGCTTGGCTGGCCTTGCATGGTTAGTCTGTAGCAGAACAAGGTTCTGGTCCCAGGTCAGTGCCCCAACCCATGGACCTGGCTGGCTCAAACAGCACAGGTCAGACTTCAGGACTGGGTTGACACGTGGCTCTTCCTCCCTCTGAGCAAAAACCACTCCAGCACACAAATCACAGAGTGGTTTGGGTTTGAAGGGACCTTAAAGATCATCCAGTCCCAACCCCACAATGTCTCAGTGTGGGCAAGAGTGTGGCTGGCTGCCCACAGCTGCCTGTGGACGCACAGGACCTGACTGCAGCAGATCTTGGTGTGATAAATAAAGCAATGCAGATAACCAAGCAGATATTAACAGAGCCTGACTCTGCTGCATAGTGCCATTCTTGTTTGTCCATATGTTGACCCCAGTATTAGCAGTACACATTTCTTAAACAAAATCCATGTCCTGCACTGCTAATTGTTAACATAACAGAGGGTTCGTGAACCCGTCTTTCATCACATCACTTAAACATTATTTAAACAGGATTTTATTACATTTATTTCTTCAGAGGCAAAACCATTTCCTTGCTGTGCCTGTCAACTGATTTGAAAACTAAATATCTAAATTGCTGTAGTTTATTTTTCACAATTTCTATATTGTTTCATTATTAGCCTTGGAGAATAAAACAAAAAATGTAGCCCTCTGTTGTCTTAATTTTAGGATAACAGAAGACTGCTTTCCCAGGAAAGAAATATTGGCTAGCTTGTTAACAGAATGAATTTTAAACCTTGGTTTGGATCTTCAAAAGTGAGCAAGGGAGTTAGAAGCCCAAATCCAGTGACTTTCAAAGAGAATTGGTTACTTAAAATTCAGAGGCCTCCTTCAAAAGCTCATCCCTAATCTCTTCAGAACCATTTATTCTTCATTGTAATTAACTGTGGATTTAGACTTCAGTATAAATTCACCTTGACTAAAATTTACAAAAACATCCTGAAGTCCTGTTTCCAGAAGGGCTCAGGCCCCAGAAAGCCCAGGCTCTGCTGAAAGTCCCTGAAGTTACCAGGGCTGTACCTAAAGTGTGGCACTAAAGATCCTTCCTGAGCTCCTGACTCCAGATGTTTGCATCTGGCACATCCAATTTCCACCCCACAGCGAGGTCTCTGCTCCCACTGCCTTCCCTCCCACCACAGGCCACAGGAGCAGAACAATTGCTCCTGCTCCTCCTGGACCTGGCAAAGGTGGCCAGGATGCTGAGATGGGCACCTAAACACTCCTGGCCATGATCTGGTTTGCTTGATGGGCCAGACAATTAAAATAATGAATTTTATTAGGATATTGGTCTTCCAGAAGAAGGGAAAGATTTGGCTTGGTATGTGTGAGTAATGGTTTATATTGTACATTGAAGTGAACATAAAGAATGGATAAATATGGAAATAGGTTTTCTTTTCTCAGCTGAGCTGTTAAATGTGTAACATGTACAGTAGGTTTTCAAAGAGTGGAATAATCACCTCCTGCCTGTTCATTGCTCTTCCATCTTCGCAAAGGAGAAGGGGCAGTGAAACCCAGTATTGAAAGTAATGTCAGAAAAGCAAAGAAAAAAACATTCTCTGGGAGCACTAAGATTCCCACTTCTCATGGTGTGATTGCAGGAGTCTCAATTCTAGGCTCTGTTTCTGCAGAACTCTGCCTGTCTTCATGCACATGAGCCATCCTGTAAACCTCTGTACTCCTCTGATCCCAGCATGTTCCTCTGTGTCCTGAAAATCAGGGCTGGGGTCCAGGGGCTGCTGGCTCTCAGCTGCTGCTGGGTGGAAAAAAGGAAGCTGAGAAAAGCCTGTGTTTTGTGTTTTCCACTGGCCAGCAGTGGTAGCTCCTACTGTCTGGGAAGCCCCAGAATAAGATTTCCTATCTACTGATTCACACAAGAGTTTTGGTTGCTTTAGGTGGGTTGGGGTTTTTTTTCTCTTGTTTTAATGCAGAAAATGCTGATTTGCTGATGACAACAGTTTTTTGGAAGAATCACATGAAGCAGCTCTGATGACAATTTCATAAGGGCAAAAATTTCTGTTCCAGGAGAACATTTCTGTTCAAGGCTGGACTGCATCTAAACAGAGCACGTTTTGGGAAGAGGAGGTTTATGGGCAGGTCTGTCATGGTACCCAACAAGGCAGGGACCAGATCCTGGAAAAAAAGGGTTGGGTTTGGATTCATGCTAAACATTCTTCACCCTAAACTGCTCACTGCATCCTGCACTGTCCCCATAAAATATTCTTAACTGGTGATATTTGAGATGAGGTCAATGATATGGATGGCACAAAACCTGTGCCTGAGCCCATGTGTGAGAGCCAGAGCCCTGCCTGTCTCCAGCTCTCCCTTCTGGGTACCACAGGCAGCAGCAGCCTCAGTGCCTCCACTACTGGTATTCCTGGACATTATTTGTACCCAGAAAGGTACTGATTATTCTGGGATCCATCTTCTGTCTTGCTTTGTTTTGTACTTTTTTAACAGAAAATTCATCCTAAAGCCAAGAACCCTTTTTTTGTTCATGTTTTTTTGTGAGGCTTGTTACATTCAGTAATCAGGTTTGGTTTCAGTAAATCAGGCTCTGTGTGAATGTGTGGACAGAATAAAATACACCTCAGAGCAACCTCCCTTATAAACAGCTCACAATATTGCCCTACATTTCTGCCTCTGATTTTGCACTGCTTGTCTAATTATGTTGGCTGCTGTGTAATTATTTTCATGGAACAATAATTTTAACAGCATGCAGTTTATCAGAGGTGCAAATTATACATAATAACATACAGCAATTTTCAGTTAAAACTTGCATAACATTCAAAAGTCCTTGCATTTTTCAAGAAATGAAGGGAGAAAAAGTGTTCTTCATTTTGTATCTATTCTTTTTCTTAGAGAAAACAACCTAGTGATTTTCCTGGAGTCAATTAAACCCATTTGAAATAAAGCACTTTTATTTTGGAACAAGACTGTCCACATGGGGAGTTAATCAAGAATAATTATTCCTCTCTAAATTCACATCCTCAAACAATTTGAATTAAATCCCCAGTATAGAACCAGCCCTAAATGTCAGAGGAGGTT
Organism: Agelaius phoeniceus; assembly: GCF_051311805.1. Lineage (NCBI taxonomy): Eukaryota > Metazoa > Chordata > Aves > Passeriformes > Icteridae > Agelaius > Agelaius phoeniceus. Next base: position 8,487,666 of record NC_135265.1, on the reverse strand, counting down.
AAAAAAAGAGTGAGCCAGAGGAGGCCAATGATATCAGGAAGCACTGAGAATGAAAATCTTGCTGGGCACCCAAGGCTGCTGAGGAAAGCCCTGTCCAGGCTGACTCTGTCTCACGCCCCATCACTTGCTCAGAGATGTGAGCCCCACACACCTTCCAGAGCATCATCTGTGCATGCACAGGTGGTGATGGCAGCATCAGGAATGGAGATGCTCTGCTCAGCTGAGAGCAAGGATCAACATATTTCAGGGAAAGAATTTTGCTCAGAGATGCCTTTTCCCCTTGCTCTTTCAGCAGGCTGGAGGCAACATGACTTTGGTACCTTTCAGAGTCAGGGAGTTAGAGGGAATTTAAGCACACCTGTAGTGCCATCTCAGAGCTGCTAAACTCTGGTTTTATTTAAACCCAGGTTTTTCTTTCCCATTGCTGCCAGTTGAGAAGGGCAGTCTGTAGCCATTATTTCTCTAGAACAGCAGTAACACTGCAGTGCCTTTGCTGTGCCAAGAGCCAGTGGCTGCAGCAGCCCCCAGAGAGTCTGGAGGCAGGAGCAGGTGCCCCTGTCCTCTGCAGCATCCCTACAGTCAAACAAAAACACTTTCACTCTGTTTACCTGCATGATCCCCAAGCAAACCACTGCCAAAGGCTGGAGGCAAATCCTGTAGCCATGGTACAAACCCTGCAGAGGTGGGAGGGAGGTGCCTTGGCCAGGATTTCCATCCACAAAATTCAATGTGGCACAAATGTCTGAACTCAAGGTTTTACCAAGCACAAGGCATGTGCCTTTCATTTTGAGCAGCACTTTCATTTTGGGGTGATGCTCTGTTCACAGAGCTTTTCTTACCAAAGTGTGCACTGAGGCTGGCTCCTCTGCAGGGTTCACAGGGAAATGGGGCTGCCAGGCAGACATGAAAGGAAACATCTTTATAGATAGGTGTGGAATAGACAGAGGAGTGGAATTAGATGATCTTTAAGGTCCCTTATAAGCCAAACCATTCTATGATTTTGTGGTTCAATGATTCCATATATCTTGATGCTCCCCCTAGGCTGGCCCACTGGGCTGGCTCCCATAGCACAGCATGGGCTGGGCTGCTTGGGTTTGCTTTTTCTGGGTAGGAAAAAAAAAAAAGAAAGAAAAAAAAAATATTGCTCTTGAGTCAAACCCCACCATCCCATCCCAGACTCCTTGTCCCCTCCTCTTCATTCCCTGCATGCACTAACTCTCAGGGATGCTCCAGATCCTTTCTTGAGGAGGGCTCGTATGAGTTAGAAGGGAAGAGCAATCTCAGTCTTGAAGGTGAAGGACTCAAGTAGCCACTAGAACTATTTTGGGAAGAATTTCTTCCTCCTGATGAGGACTAATGGGGACAAATCTCAAGAGTGACTTCCATCCAGAAGGAAAAAACAATGCTATTGGTACACAAAGGTGACAGCAAAATGAAAAAGAAAGGAGACTGCTGACCATCGTGGGCACCTCAGGCCAGGCACTGGTGCCAATACATGGAGGGAATTCTTTCAGAGGCAGAAAGTCATAGAGCAAAGCTCAAGATTATTCAGACATCAGGAAAAAAATCAAGTTATAGCCTTGGCAGAAGTTCAAACCATATGGAAATGTCTGGAGCCCTTGAACAGCACGAGGATAAAGCACCACCTGACTGTTGGTGAGCAGGCCAAGGGCAGGGGGTGGTGTAAGATGCAGCCCTTGGTAGCAGCACCTCAGCTCTGCCCAGAATCACACCCAAGGACTGGGGCAAGCTTTTTTTCCCAGTTCAGAGGGAAATGGCTACTTGCAATTTTTTTCAGAAGAATATCATTGGATGTTGTCCAGGAAGTTTACCCTGGGATTATGTAGCACCACTTTGTCATTCCTGTGCTAAAAACGTTGCATTTTTCAGCCAGGGCATGGAAATATCAGGGTGTGAATGAAATCCCTTTTCATCTGCTTTGGGTCATGGCAGTACAATCCTTCATCTGTCCAATTTGCAGCTGTGTGGATAGGAAGCAGCAGAGCAGGGCTCTGTGTCTGACTCAGCTCCCAAAGGCGGCTGGTTTCCACATTCCTCTGACATGGTTCTTCCATGCTGCATCTGCAGGGTGACTTTGCCCCTTCCCCATGTCTGATACTGCTGTTTGATCTGACAAATTCTTCTCTTTCTGGGTCATGGTAGTGTTAATTCTGGTTTTAAGGAAGAGGAATTCATCAGACAGTTATTGGGGGTATTAGTCAAGGGTTTTGACTCAAGGGAGTGCTGGAGCAAACACCAAGAAACTTGGTTTCTAGAGGATCCTGAACTCACTGTGGATGCAGGCAGATGTAGCCAAGGAAGTGCAGACAAACAGGATGGCATGAGAATTGTCACCTCAGCAGGAAGGTGACAGAAGACTGTGATGACCATACAGGAAAAAAGTGGCCACGCTGAAAAAGAATCCAGTTTTTCACAGAAATTTATGGTGGATTCTGCTCTGTTCCCAGGAGGGCAGAGCAGTAATTCCTGTCATCTCTTCTTCTCCATGCCCTCTGCCAGCTCTCATGCTCTCTGTCTGGGAGAGGTTTCCTTGTCTCTGCTGTGAGTGGATATCACACCTGGTGATGACACACAGGTGCTGTGGTTTTGATGCCAGCTTGGTTATCATTTCAAGTGCCAGTTCAAAATCCAGCATTCATCTCCAGAATGATGAGAAGACTTTGTGAGTCCTTGAATAATGGCTTCAGCAGCCAGAGTAGTGATTTGTGAAGATTCTGACTCGTGTCTGGGGGCTCTCCTGGGCTGTTTGTTTCAGCAGGTCTGATGGGACTGATGAGCAAACTGAAAGGAAAAAAGACCAGCTCAGTGCAGCTCAGACAGATCAGCTTCTCAGTTTCAGCTGGAGATATTTCCCATTTCAGGTGCTCCCCCTGTAATGGTGTGCCAAGGGTGGATATCATTGAGGCTTCCATTAAAACAAATTAAATTAGGAGCTGTCCTATTTCACATAAATCACGTTGGTGGGCTGGATTAGACTTCCTCTGGATCTATCAAGATGTAACCTAAATAAGAATAAATAAGCTCAGGCCATTTCTCAAATTGCCACTTTCCTACGGCTCTCCAGAACTGTACAGGAGTTAGAAAGACTGAAAACCTCTGCTACTGTCCACCCCTTTCTGTCACATGGGTTTTCTGATGGTTTCTCTCAAGTCTTTGCTTTAAATCTTTGACTTCTTGGTTGTTTGGTTTTTTTTTCCAGCAAAAGTTTTCTGTTGCAAAAACTCATTGAGAAAAGTGTCTGTCAGACCAAAGTATAGAGATGGATGGACTTCTTAATACTGCCTTGGACATTCAGAGAAGTCACTGAGCAGGATTTAATCTAGTGTGTGACATGAAATGTTGCTCTTCAGCTAATACTCTGGCCAGGTTAAATGTAGCTGTAGGGTCAGATCTTGCAGCAGGAGCAAAATATTTAAGTAAAATGTCAATTCTTCAGAATGTCAATTCTGCTAGCCATAATGTTACCAAGCTTGTTTGGGAAAAGCTCCAAGTAATAAAACTACTGTGACATAAATGCTTCTTGTAATTCCCCCCTTTAAGTTTCACACCACGACTTTGCTATGGTGTTCTCCACCTTACATTGCTGTGCCAGCTTCTGTTCATCAGGTAGAGGTAGAGTCTCCAGACACACAAATTTCAAGTCAGGGTATTTTTCTGAATTGCATTCTTTGACAAGTTCCATTATTGTATTATTTTAGACCAGATAGAGAATCCTGACAAGTCTCAAAAAAAAAAACAAAAAAAAAACCAAACCAAAAAACAAAACCCAAACAAACAAAAAACCCCCAACAACAACAACAACAACAACAACAACAAAAACAACACAACCAACCCCCCACGCCCCAAAAAACCCCAAAAAATACCCCACCCAAACAAACCAACCTTAGAAGATCAATATTTTTTTCCTTTAACTAATTTTCAATTTCTGACTTTTAGCAATAAGGCAGAAGAGCTTCCTAGCCAAGGCAGACTATCCAGGTGAAGTCTGGCATGGATCTGTAGGCTGTTTTGCTCAAATGAAGTGCTTCAGGAAAGCACAAACATATTCTTCTGACTGCCTGAAATGTCAGCCTGAAATCCCATTTCCTCCTGTAACCCTGAGTGCATGAGGCATTTTATGGGTAGCAGTGTCTGTGGATAGCTCAGATTTTGTGACCACTCTGGCTCCTGCTACAGCTGCAAGGGAAGAAGTCCTGCTCTCATCTCCTATCTTTGCTACATATGTTGGACAGACAACTCAGGAAAATCCACTCTGCAACTCATTTAAGCACATCTGAACATCTTTATTGGATACCTTTTCAGACAGGCACTTTTCTACTGAGTGGATTAAATTCTCTCAATACACAACAATATTTCTGACTGTGAACATGAACAGGGATTTACCTTTTCCCCTTTACAGTTCTTTTCCTTTCCCATTAAAAAAACAGCACATCAGCACCAGGAGAGACCAACCTCACCAGCTTTTGCAGAGACCCAGGCAGCTGTGCCAGTGTTGGCATTTCCTAGCACCCATCCCTACAGCCACAAATCCCCCTGGCAGGGGGAGCATCCCAAGGGGTGCAGAGGGAATCATGTGCCTGTGAACCATTTGTCTCCTTTGTGCTGAGATTACACCACGGACTGCAGCTGCCTTTGTGGTTTATGTCCTTGTCCCTTAAAGACAAGAAGCATTTTTTTAAAAGTGGGGGAGATAAGCATGCTCAGTTTGTATGGATGCTGCTCAGTGAAGCAGCTACCAAACTGCCTTTTGAATAACATCCCTGAATTTACTAATCTCGCTGCATAAAAGCAAAATATTTACACTCCTGAGTCAAAGGCTGGGATCTTCAGTTTGCTCAGTGCTGTCTCAAGTCTGTTCCTCCTGGATACAATGGCAGATTTATGATCAGCTTCTCTGGGAGTCATAGTCAGGCCAAAAACAAGGACTTATGGAAATTCCATCCATAGTTCCTAATCCTTTCCTGGAAAACTTTCCAGAAAAGCTCTACTGGCAAGCATCTCCTTCCCCTTCCACAAAAAGTGATATTTGCATTTTATGTAGTGTCTCCATTTACTAGATCCTTTAGTGAAAAAATTGAAGCAAGCAGAGATATTTAATGTCCATGCAACCAGCAGTGTATGTGCATTCAACAATGGAAAGGTTTTGCTTTCAATCTAGACAGACCCATCTCTTCATGGCAAGGATATCTACTTTATGATGTTATGAGTAAGACTGTATTCCTAGGCTTCCAGGTTTCAGAATTTCCTTTCCTTTCCTTTTCCTCTGAAAATTAAATACCAATTTATTTGCTCCGAAGCCAAAGTAAACTGGGTAGGTAGCACAAAATTAATTCCCTGATCCATATATATAGACCAAGTCTTCCTTGCAGTTCTCCATTTGTTGTTCCAGAGCATGGCTTGTAATTCCTGTGCAATGCCCAGCTCTTTGTAAGGACTGCTGCCTGGAGATCATCAGACCAGTGGCTGTATCAGCAGCTGCTTCATGGCCCCATTTCTGCCATGCACTGCAAACTGGGACACTGCAGGCAGGACCAGGGAATACAGAGAGAATATTTGCCATAATAAAAATTATTCATCCAGAGTATCCCTGACTAGTCAGTGTGAGGAGAGCTGTAACAGAGAAGAGGCAGGAATTCATCTTTCTTTCCTCATATCACTGGAAAAAAGGGATGCTCTGCACAGAAGCAGAAGTTTATTTTGGATGTCATGACTTTAATATTTCCTGAAATGCCTCCAAAAGCTTGTGAAATCACCAGCACAGATTAGCCAGAGTTATCACTTCTAACAATTTGTCATTTGAGGCACTGAAATGCCAGTCTCCTTTCAGGATATGGGGACAGAGGAATATGGCTGCACTTGGGCATCCTGACCAGGGTTAGGACCATGGAGATGTTAAGAAGAGATCAAACAAAGGCCAGGATGTGCCACAGCTTTGTGGGTTTCAGAGCTGACTTCAGCCCAGAGCTGCCTTGGCACAGGTTAGTGTCTCCTGCACTGCTGCTGCTTGGGCACTGCTGGGGCTGCCCAAACCCTGCTTGGGTGATGCTCTTGTGGAATCAGCTGGAATCAGCTGCACCAAGCACAGTGCAGGGGCACACAGAGAGACATACCTGAATGTCTGCTGTAATTTGTATGCTTGGATCTCTCTTGCAGTTCCTTCATAGATATGGCTTCCCTCCTTCTATCATTTGCATTCTATCAGGATATCCAAGATTTATCTCTAGATTTGAGACTGAAGAGAGAGGGTGTGGACTGCCTGAGTCTCAGTGCTCACTGAAGACATTTGCTGTTTTGTGCTGTAAGCTCTCTGCTCTGCCTGCTCTGTTTCTCCTGGCTACCTTTCCCTCCCTAGCTTTCCATATTTCCCAGCCTGAGCTCCCCTGAAGGGCTGAATCAAAGTGTTGGAGAAAGTGGACAGACATCACCTCCTGTGTCACCAGGTACAGAGCTGTTTGCTCACTGGAGCTGCAAAATGCTCTCACAGCCTTGACATGGAGGGCCTGGCTCTGCAGAGTCAAGCTCAACAAAGCTCATCCTTTGTGTTTTCCACAGCACAGCTCTGCAGGCTCACTTCTGAGCTGGACTTTTTTTTTTTTTAATGGCACACAACTGATGGGACTTGATGTTTTTGAGGGGTTTCAGTTTGCATTCAACAAATGAATCAATTCTGCTTTCATCTGTCAGAAGTCCCACGCATTTTAGAGCCTTTAAAGGGAAATGATCCAGGAGGCTTGGCAGGAATTAAGGACCTCTCATTTACTTGCTGATCAGTTTTGTTGCTTACAGTCTTCCACAAACAGATCTTAACTGGGCTGGGGTAGCAGAAAGGGAATTTTGCTCTTGACATTTCCCTGAGCATCCTTCAGCAGTGCTATAACCAGGCAGTGAGCACATCCCACTCTTGTGTTTTTCTTTATTGAGTCTCACTTCCACTTATTTTCCTTCTAATGCTGCACCCTTACCTTTTTTCAGAGACAAATACTATTCAGCCTCTTGAACAGGCATGTTGTCCAGGAATATTGGGATGCTTTTATCACACAGTCCATACACAGATTGCTTTTCTTTGTTACCTGTCCCTGAAGTGCCCTGTCAGAGATGCTTTTCTGCTTTGTGTTTCTTTGAGCTTTTTTTGTCTAACCTCAGGGCATTGAAACTTAGACCCTTTGATATTCCGTGAGGTCTCCACAGTGAAACAGTCATCAAATAACTGCTCTGACATATATGCTGGTCTCATTTGAGTTTAGTTTGAAGAATTCAGCAGCTGACCCACCTCATGTCTTACTCAGCCTGAGCTAGCCACAGGATTGACTCCGCTGTGATGGGGCCTGTGTGACTCAGGATAAATCTGCACAGCTCAGGATGCCAAAGAGCACCAGGGAAACCAGCAGACATCCAGGTATCTCTGTCTGTGTGCCTCTGCCCCGTGCTTGGTCCAGCTGGTTCCAGCTTTGTTGAGCTTGACTCTGCAGAGCCAGGCCCTCCATGTCAAGGCTGTGAGAGCATTTTGCAGCTCCAGTGAGCAAACAGCTCTGTACCTGGTGACACAGGAGGTGATGTCTGTCCACTTTCTTCAACACTTTGATTCAGCCCTTCAGGGGAGCTCAGGCTGGGAAATATGGAAAGCTAGGGAGGGAAAGGTAGCCAGGAGAAACAGAGCAGGCAGAGCAGAGAGCTTACAGCACAAAACAGCAAATGTCTTCAGTGAGCACTGAGACTCAGGCAGTCCACACCCTCTCTCTTCAGTCTCAAATCTAGAGATAAATCTTGGATATCCTGATCAAATGCAAATGATAGAAGGAGGGAAGCCATATCTATGAAGGAACTGCAAGAGAGATCCAAGCATACAAATTACAGCAGACATTCAGGTATGTCTCTCTGTGTGCCCCTGCACTGTGCTTGGTGCAGCTGATTCCAGCTGATTCCACAAGAGCATCACCCAAGCAGGGTTTGGGCAGCCCCAGCAGTGCCCAAGCAGCAGCAGTGCAGGAGACACTAACCTGTGCCAAGGCAGCTCTGGGCTGAAGTCAGCTCTGAAACCCACAAAGCTGTGGCACATCCTGGCCTTTGTTTGATCTCTTCTTAACATCTCCATGGTCCTAACCCTGGTCAGGATGTGTGAAAAATCTTAAAAATCTTTAAAAAATCTTAGAAAATCTTAAAAAAAACCAAACCAACACACACAAGTGTGTTTTGTATTTTTAAAGATTTTCTAAGTTTTCTGATGTTTACATTCTTGTAATGAATTTTTTAATGCACTTTATGTAAATAACTTATTGTTTTGCATTCTTTTATAGAAGAGAAATTTGATAGACTGTTGGTTTGTCCAGTGTCATTGGAGAGGTGGCACTGTCACTCTCCAATCCACTGTCACTTTTGGAAATCTATAAAGTTGGAGTCAGAAATTAAACACCCTCTCTTTTACCTTGGAGAGTTGCATGCCTGTGTCATTTTATTTCTTGTCCTATAGCAGCACAAGTGCAGCCATATCTCCTCTGTCCCCATATCCTGAAAGAAGACTGGCATTTCAGTGCCTCAGAAGACAAACTGCTGGAAGTGATAGTGGCTAAACTATGCTGGTGTCTCCACAGGCTTTTGGAGGCATTTCAGGAAATATTAAAGTCACGAGATCCAAAACTAACTCTTGCTTCTGTGCAGAGCATCCCCTTTTCCCAGAAAGATGAATTCCTCCATCTTCTCTGTCATCTTCTTGCTCCCAAAACTGGACAGATATGGGGACATTTAACTCCTATGCACAGAGGTCCCATCAGCTGCATGTTCCCAAACGACTTTAATCAGCAGGGGAATCAAATGGAGCTGCTGGAGCCTGTCCAAGGGAGGGTCATGAAGAGGATCAGAGGGATGGAACCCCTCTCCACCAGGCTGAGAGAGTCTGGGTTTTTTCACTCAGACAAGAGAGGGCTCTGGGCAGACCTTATTGCAGACTTTTGGTATTCAAAGGAGCCTTGCAAGAAAAATGTGGACAGACTTTTTAATCGAGCACATAGAGATGGGACAAGAGTTAAAGTTTTTAAGCTAAGAGACTGGATGCAAGGAAGATATTTTATACAATAACTTGACTTGTAACCTGCCTCCTTTGAGGGTTTTACACCACTGTACACCACCCTTCTGCTGGCAAGTAAACCACCCACTGTCCTCCCTGTTGCTGCCAGGATTTGGATCCTGGCAATCTTAATCTCTGTTTCCTTGTGGTGCTGCTAAGGCTCCCAAATCACTGGAGACTGGTATTGCCTGTAACCTGGAGATTTTGATACAGAAGTATCAAAATGTTAAACTACTTTCCATTTCTTTGGAATATCCTTGGGATTTTCATTTCCTGTGTCTAAAAAGGCAGATGATTTGAGGTGTCATCTCCCTGGCATCAAGTCCTTATTTCCTTTATGCTGCATCTGCCTGATTTGATTGCATGGGTCTCTCAGCCACAAAAATACCTGGCAGGGCAGCTCTCACTCCTGCAATCAAATAAAGGCTTTTCTCTTTTATAAAAGACTGGAAAAATGACTTGTGCAGCCATAAAAGCATCTCATAAGAGCAGCAGCAAACACCCAGGTGGCCCTTGGTGAGCACAAGAGACAGCAAGGGGTGAGAGAGCAGCACCTTGTGCTGGGATCTATGGAGGCTTTTCCCTGTGCCATTCTCAGCCCTGGAGCTGCCCTGCCCTTGGATTTCCAGCCCTGGGCAGTGTTTGCACTGAGGATGTGCTTTGGAGGTGCTTAAGCAGAGCATCTCATGGTTCAGTACAGTATGTTCAGTGATCTGTGATACCTGGCCTCTGAAAATTAGAAAGGGAAGGAATTTTGCTTCCAGGTGCAACAAGGAGCTGTAAAATGAATGACACATGTTCCTTAAAAAAACCCCAAACAACAACAAAAAAAACCAGGGGTGGGACAGAAAAAAAACCCCTGTATTTAATGATTTCACACATTGGAACTTCAAGTCTTGAGTGCTCCTGGTTTATGAAAAGGTGGCTGGGGACAGCAAACCCTGCTGTGTGATGGTGATGTGCCCTTCGTGCAGAGAAATGCAAAGAATCAGCCGAGTCTCAAAACGCTCCCTGGGGCACCCCGAGGCTGGAGCGGGGCTGGACCTGCACTTCTGCCTTTGCACCTCTGGGCTGCAGGGCAGGCACTCTTTCGGGGCACTGCTTTCCCAAAGGATGCCCCCAAACATGACCTGAAAAGGAAAAAGCAGATTTTTTTTTTTTTTTTTTAATCTGGCATAACCTCTTTTCTAAACTGACAGAATTTTTTTTTTACACATACAAAAAAACCCCAAACAAACAAACAAACAAACAAAAAAACCAAAAAACCCAACCAAACAAAAAAACAAAAAAAAACCAAAAAACAAACAAAAACCACCACAAATAAAAAAAAAACAAAAAAACCAACAAAAAGAATCCCAAAACCCAAAAAATAAACAAACAAAAAAAAACCAAAACAAGAAACAAAAAAAAACCCCAAAATAAAAAAAAAAAAACCCATCCCAAACAAAACAAAACAAAACAACCCAAAACAAAACAAAACAAAAAAATCCCAAAACAAAACAAAACAAAACAAAAAAACCAAAAAAAATCAAGGAAAAATTTGCACTTTGTTTAGGTAAATTGTGGGAGGACTTTGTGGATTTGAGGTTTAAGGAAGAGCTGTTTTGCCATTTATTTCCTTAACTTAGACAAACTAATGAGGCTTTTTGGGCTTAACTTGTCCGTTTTTCAGATCTTGCAAAAAATTGTTAAAGGGGGAATGCTGTCATATGCATCACCAAAATTACAAAATCTTGTAAATATTAATTTTTCACTCAAAAAAAAGCTTATAAAAGACTGGCTCTTATTTTCTTCAGAAATTTCCTGCAATTCAGATTGAATGCTCTCAAAACAGACCCTTTCTGAGCATTTTCAGAGTAGTTCTGTTTGTCTAGAGTTTTCAAAGTAGTTAGGAGTTTTCTTTAAGTCACCAGTATTAAACTTTCTATGAATCACTGGTAATATTATAGGCCAAAGATGTAACTATAGCTTTTCAATTCCTGAGATTCCTCTGAGTCTTTTGGGGTCTGTAGGATTTATTGACAAGCAAGATCAGATGGGCTCTGGTTGCCTTTAATCCAGATTGTAACACACATGGCTCCACACATATGGATTACAAACAGTAGCTGATACTTACTGCAACTGTTGTGCTAGAAGATTTACAGCAGAGTATCAGGAAAAGGAGAATTATTTCTTTAATCCCCTCCCTTTAGATAATCAGGATAATATTTCCTTCTTTTTTTTTTTTTTTAATCTTCTTGAGCAAAATATTGTACTAAAAGCACTTTTCTTCAGAACTTTTCCTGGGAGGAAGAAAACTCTTGGCCAAGCCTGGATTCTGGTATTGCCATGCACATCACCAAGGGATGTGGCAGTGCCTGAGCTCCCTGCTGGCACTACAAGACCTTCATGTTGGCAGGGAGAATTTTGCCTGCTCTGTGCTTCCAAGGGCAGGAAATTGCAAGGCTGGGGCAGGCCTGGCCCCTCAGTCCAGTCTGGGAAGTTGGGTTCATCAAGGAAAGGTAAACTGCTCATTCCACACTCACTTACACATGGAAGATTTACAGTAATTTTCTTGGCTTGGCACCCCTCAGGCCCTCACTAGTGTGTTATTTTAAACACCATTGTTAATATTAATTTATCTGTCAGTGTCCTGTATCCACACACATCTTTTGTGCTCTGCAGCGTGATGGAAGTGGGGGCTGTGGGTGCTTTTAGCAGTGTTTGCAGCAGCCCTGAGGACAGCCTCGAAGGCACTGCTGCATCCCAAGAGATGGTGCTGGCATCCTGGAGCACACTGGAACCACAGAAACACTGAGAGGTGAAAATTAATCAAAATTAATCGAGTCTAAACTGACACTGAATGTTGGGGGGAAGCAGTGTCTGGGTGTGCCTGCTGAAAAAAAACAACCAAAAAAAAAAAAGGAATCTGGTCAAACCCCAACACCTGGTACAGGTCATTTACAAAATGCTGCTCTTTACCTTCCTGGTTCCATTCAATGGAGACAGGAATATCCTTTGCTGGTGTGTGCACACAGCATCCAGCTCAGCTACCATGCAGCCCCAGATGGAGAATTGCTGGTGCATGTACACACACACACACACACACACACACACACATGTATATATATGTATATTTAATGGGTAGCCCGTATTTGAAATCTCACCTACGTCCACACCAAGCCAATTTATGGGTAGATGATGGAAGGTCATAATTAGAATTAATTAATCCAGTGGGAAATCCACTCCCAAGCAGCTCTCAGCAAAAGGCAGATTGGCAATGTAAGGAGGATAAGCTGTACTTCTAAAGCTCTCCTTAGATATCCTTGTCACTTCCAATATCCCCTGGGGTGTGAATGGCTTTAATCTCCCACCCTGGGAGCCACCCATTTTTCACTGGTGTGCACTCCTTGTGAGGAACTGAAGCTGAGGACAAAGTCTGACACCTCAAAGATGCTGGTGAAACACAGAGCCAGATCATCCTTGCAGTCTGCTTCCCCAGATCCCTCCAAACAATCCAAATGTCTTGGGTTTCTGTGGTTGAGATGACTTTTGAGGTATTAGAAGTCTCTTTTTTCCCAGCCCCACCACCAGAGAAGAAGTAGAGAATCGTTGGTTCTGCTTTTCAAGGTTGTTTATTTTCTCTTATCCATTACATTTTTTATCCAACCTGCTGAGGTCTGTCCATCAGGTTGGGTTGTGGAACAGTGTCTGCTCTTGGGGTGGTGTTAACTTTTTATACTGAGAACTACATGTACTTTATTTACAATAATTTTCCAATGCCCATCACCTATGTTAGACAGTCTGTATCTGCTCTAGAGAAGTGTCACCATCCCAGCAGAAGATGGAGGACAAGAAGAAGAAGAAGAAGGACAGGATATGCCCAGATCCCTCCATCTTGCCTCTTGAACTCCCATCCTAAAATCCCAAAACTCTACTTTTTCACCCTGTGATAAATTCACTAAGATTCTACTCAAACTCTTGTGGCTTGTAACTCTTCACACAAAGTTGGTAATTGCTTCCATGGGTTAAAATCAAAGGCACAGGTGTTTGTGACTCTGTGCCAGGGTCTCTGAGCCCCTTGCCAGGGTCTGGAGTCCTCCAGGGCAGCCAGAGCAATGTCCTGGGTCCCGACACAAATGGAAATAAAAATTTATATCCAAGGCAATCTCAGCCCCTGACATGTACATTGAAGCAGAGTTGGTGTTCTGAAGAGTTTGATGAGGAAACAGAGCCATAAGTGACTCTGGACTCTCCTGCTTGGCAGCAGCAGGGCAAGGCTCTGGAGCCTGGTGCCACCATTCACTGGGCCATGTCACCTCCTCCATGGAGAGCTGCTGTGCTGGATTTTGGAGAAGGAAACAGATCCTTCATCTCTCCCAGACCTTTCCAGGGTTTTGTTGTATGGAAGCTAAATAGAAACTTTAACAGGAATTTTTTTTTTTAATTTTGTTACAAAGCAAATAGATTTTTTTTCAATAATCCCATTTTGTGATGTTTACAGCACCTCTCCTGAAGGGATGAGATGCAAAAAGAAGGGTGCATTAAGGAGCTGCTACTGCTCAGTGCTGGCACCTCAGTGCTGCCAACAGTCTGAGTCATGGAGCAACCAACTCCACATGGCCCAGCACAAAGACATTACAGAAACCAGCTTTTGCACAAAGGTGTTTCTAATCAAAACAATGTCAATAATAAAAATAGGTATATTTTAAATAGAGGAAATCAGAGTTTGCACAGAAAATTTGGACACCAGAGGATAAAAGGAAAGCCCATTCCACCAGAGAAGATAAAATTAGCTGTGGTCTAAATTTCATCGCGGTATCTCATGAGCTTTTGGTGTTCTTCAAATGTCCCACACGTATATTAGCTTTGTACCCACTTGAGAATGAAGTCATTTTCACATAGGATTTTTAATGCTTAATTATTCTTCTTTTGTTCTTCTCTCTGTCACTATTGGAGTTTTAAGTTGTTTAGTTGCTCAGTGATTTGAGTTTTTCTAAAGAGAGAAGTTTCCCCAAGAGAGAGCTCAGAGGTGTTGAAGAAAAAGGTTCCACCAGCACAAATGGGGATTTGCATCAGAGGGCATCAGGGCCAGCTGGACAGGCACAACCTTCCAGGGAAAAAATCAGAGCTCAGTAAATCCCAAATTCAAGCTCACAGGTATTAAAACTTGTGTTTTTTCTCTTCTAGTTAGATTTCTATTGGCAGCAGCCTCATGCCTGTGCTCACCCTGGGACACCAACATCCTTTTTTATCAGCCAGCCAACACACAACCTTCCCTCTGAAATGCAAGGTCAACAATAAGAAAGCCCAGACTGGCTGTATTTATCTCCATGAAGTTTCTCTAGAAAAAAATATGTGATTCATCCTCATTTGTCTCAAGCTGGTAAAAATTTTAGGTCACCTAAAGTCCTTGGGAAAGCCCACAAATCCATAAACACTCCAGCAATGCATGCCTACCAAAAATCTTGTATTTCTTAAACTCACTCCCTTTTCTCACTCCCTTTCTCCCTTTTAAATTTTATGTTTTTAAATGAGAGAAAATCCCAGAGACAACATCTGTGTAAAATGAAGATCAGAATGTATTTATAGAACTTAAGGGCATTTTCCTAGCAGGTTGTAATTATCCTTAAAAAGATCATAAACCCCCCAGGAAGCCCAGATATAAATATGCACTACTGAAGAATTAAAAGCACGTTAAGGTAATAAACACAGAAGTATCCAGTGACCTGATCTGGCTTCCATCAGAATAAATGAAGAATACTATTGCTGTCAATGGGACACAGATCCTGATTTAGCCATAGGCTGGGAGAGGTGGAGGGATAGTTGTTGATGTCATTGATCATGGGAAATTGATCTCAGTTCACCTCAGGTGATAAAAGTTGATATGATTTCCTTGTGTCCTGCACTGTCTTTCCATACAATTTTGGGTATCTGGTTGTTTTACACAGCTTTATAATGGCACATCTTTTTAATCTTTTTTTTTTTTTAAGTATTTAATGTATTTGTTGATGTTAACATGTTGAGAGAGTTTTAAGGAAATTTTCACCTGGCCAAAGTTTTCTTAAAGAGCAATTGCAGTTGCATTCCCCAACAATTGTTTCTTCACTGAAAGAAGTCAGGCAATCTTTGAAAACCACAAACAATCCAGTATCTCCCATCAAAATGCATTTGAAAATGGCATCACCGGTTTAGGACACAAACCCAGGAACCCAGCAAAGAAATGCAAGATTTTAGTCTGGAAGTGACTCATGGGGCTCCATGGCCAAGGGTGCTGGGCAACCCCTTCTTCCCAAATGGGTGTTGAAGGAGGCCAGGACTTGGCCTGGTTCTTAACCAGGGAATGTCAAAATCCTTCAGGAACCTTCTGCTTGTCAAACTGAGCAAAAAAGAGGCATCTCTCAAGAGGTCTAGGTTAGCAGAATTGGGATGGAAAAGGTGATTTCCAAGAAAAAGCTCCCAGACATTGCTGAAACATCCTGAAGACTTAAATTATGGTCAAACCTTCTGGTAAATAGCTTTGGTGTTTTTCCAGTGAGCCACAAAACCAGGAATGGCAATTTTTTCCCAATTCTTTCCCTTTTTATTTTTCTTAATTGCGTGTTAAAAATTAAGTCTGGTTGGGACCCACGTCCTCATAGATCTGGGCTGTAGGAGTACCTGCCATTCCTGCTGCAATGGCTTTGGTGAAAGGAGGTGATTTGGAAAGGCTCCAGAGAAATTAAGCCCTTTTATACAGGTAATCAACTGAAGTGAGTGAAAGGGCTTTTCCTCCCGAGAGCTCCTCGCCCTAGTGGAAGTGATTCTATAGATGCTATTTTGAAAGCATGTCATATCCATTGTGTTTTGAAACATTTAATTATTTGTGACTCCCTTCAGCGTGGGAGCCTTTCCTCAGCAGTGCTAGGTGGGGTAATGTGCTCATCACAATCTCCTGAACATCACGTGGAGCCTGGCACTGCAGGGTGGGAATTGGGGATGGGAGGGTGTTTGGGGGTGCCTGGGGTCCAACATGGGTCTGTGCTGATGGAGTTTAGCTCATGGCATGCAGGTATGCCTGCTTTTGTACAAGGTTTTTCGATGTGCAACCATGCCCCTTCATTTGCATTTGCTTTGAAAACAGATGAGTTTGGTATTTAGAGATTTCTATTCACTTTTACTGGGAAAAAGCACTCCTAAATGTGTAGAGTGATATGGAAAAGTTACACAGCTGTATCTAAGGCACTATCAAACATATCCTTAGAGCAGATGGCCCATAAAAACATGCATGTGCTTGGAATATTTGGATACACCATCCCTAGAAACATTCTAGAAACCAAGCTAGAAATTAGAAAGGCTTAACTCAGAAAATTTGGATTATTTCAAGAAAGCAACTGTTCTTCATATTCTAACTGCAACAACATCCAATTTTACCAAATACCTTTGTGCATTCAACAGAAAAACAGGCAGACTTGGGTTTTGCCCCACCAGCTGCACACAAGGGATGCTTTAGGGACAGCCATCTCCTGAAGATAAAACCACAAACTAGTTCTTACTGTTCATTTCCCTACGTGTATAAACATTTCCCAGTGTTTAAGTAAAGTCAGCTCTTAGTTTTCTGCAGAATGGGGGTTAACTCCCTGGAGAAAGGCAGGGAGACCCAGCAAGTGTCTGGAAGGAGCTGACCTTTGGTACCTGTGAGTGCAGCAGGGAGGCAGCCACTCCTGCCAGCTGGGGTGATAATCCCCTGTGCCTCTGGTAAGTGAGAGCTGGTAAGTCTGCACAGAATTACTCAGTGATGTTTATTTATCAGCTGGGGCTCTCTTCACCACTAAGTTACTCAGAGTCAATTTTTTGGGGGGTAGGGAAGCTCAGTTTAGGTGGCTCATAGGTGAGGTTATGAATTTCTGCTGGCTTCCTCTGGGCAGGTATGAGGGCAGATGTGTTGGAGGACAGCTCTAAATGTTTGCAGTAGATGTTTTTTGGAGAAAGACAAGGTAAAAATCCACAAAAACTTCAGCATTCCTAGAATACCTTTCACAGATGCTAAATGCCCTTGTTTTTGTTCAGACTGGAGGAAGAGGCAGTGTCTGGTTTTCTCATGGCTGCTGAGATGCTGGTGATGCTCTCTGGGGCAGTGGGGAGGAGATCCATGACTTTTGTGCTCCCTGCCCATGTCCCAGGCCTCCCAGCTTTGTGAGTTACAGCTGTCTCCAGCAGAAGGCAGGAGCAGGGCTCCACAGCTGGGACACTCTCTGCTCTCCCCAGTTTGGAGCAGGATTTGTACCAACAAGAGATAGGCTGGGAGTCTGCATTGCCATAGAAAAGCTGGCATAAAATACATAAATCTCCAGGGCAGCCAACTGGTTTTTTGTGTGCAAAACTTACCTGGATCCCCTCTGCTCTTGGGTCCATCATTCAGGCAGACTTAAGCTGCAGTTGGATGGCCTTTCTCAGGACAGGCACACCCAGAGATTTATTTTGTGCTGCAGAATTGGAGTGAGGCTCTTCTGGACATTTTGGATCCAGTGTGCTGGGATAACCTCCATTAGCTCAATACAAATATTTAATAGATATAACACATAGTTAAGGTTATAGGCATACACTTATGTCCTGTTGGAGTCAAAGGATCAATGCTTTGAACACTGACTGTAAGTGGAAAATAACATGATTCTGTGCAATGTTTTCAAACACACCTCAAATGGACAATTTTCCATGGCTCTGTAGTACTTTGTGACCCAGAAACATCCTTCAAGTAAACCTCCTGCTCACTTCTTATTTCCTGGACATGCAAAAGCCAGTGCAGCATGCAATGGAAAGACCTATAAAGAAATTTAAAAGAAATCAGAAGTGATGAGATGTGATAAGAAGGCGTGGCAGCCCAGCCAGGGCTGTGTTTCTTTAGCAAGGTCTTTTTTCTGTCTGCTAATTTATGGCTCTCTCCTCAAAAGTCTTGTGTCACTGGGCTGGGGTGGCCTAACAGAGTTGGGAAGAGCTTCCTCAGGCAGAGAAAGGATGAATTTACCTCCTGTCTTGAGATAGGAAAGGGGAAAAAATCTCTTTCTGTTGGCTGAGGACAGGCAATGTCCCCCAAAGCTGCTGTCCACAAGAATGTATTCCATCATTTAGGCATTGGAATGGACTGTGCAGGGAGGTGGTGAAGTCCCCATCCCTGGAGCTGTTTATGGATAAAGACTGGACATGGCACTCAGTACCATGGTGATTTGGCATGGTGGTGCTCAGTCATAGGTTGGGCTCAATGATCTCTGAGGTCTTTTCCAGCCCAACTGATCCTGCAATCCTGGGATCATTTCTGGTAAAAGTGGGGATGTGGGATGTGCTCATGGGACCCTGAGGGCAGAAAAGGCTCTGTTATAGGGGAGGGCTGGGTAAATGGGGCTGTGAGAAGTGTCCCTTGTGCCAGGGGTCAGGGGTGTGTGAGTAGCTTCAGGCACAATGGCGTGAGTGAGGATGGAGTGGGCAGGGCAGGCACAAAACCACAAAACCCATCCCCTGGGGTAATGTGGAGAGCTCTAGCTTGAGTAGCATCCATGCTGCTGATGTCATGTTAGAGGTAGTTTTGAGTGGAAATGGAACTGCTTTAACTGAGTCCCCTGAGCAAAGAGAAAAGCCAAGATAAAAGAATCATTTTCATGGAGACCTGTTGTTTCAGAGCCTTGTACTCATGGAAAGATGAGTGTGGGTATTGAAAGACAGGCAGAGGATCAGCAGTGTGCAGTCACTGCACAGTTGGCACAGCTCTGGGACAGGATTCATCAATCCACAACCCTCCTGGTGCTGGGGAGACATGTACCAGCTTAAACCCATCCCAGCCTCCATCACTGCTGTGACAGTGCAGGCAAAGCCCAGGGATTCCAGCTGAAACCTAAGCAGGAGCCTAGGTTAGCTGTAACTCGAAGTCATGGCCAGATGGTTACCATCCAGCAGAGGAATAATGAAGGTATTAAGGTTAATTTAACAGGCTTAAGTCTATAGGTGGTCTTAGAGGGCTGCAGCCAAGTAGCTGAAACCCACCACCCCTTCCTAGGGCTGGGAGCGTGCAAGCAGCGGCGGTGGACGGAGGCTCCTGGTGCAGGTTTAGCATGTGGAGGATGTGGAGGATTTCCCCAGGGAGCCTGGGGGAGGCTGAAGAGCTGCCTTCATGAGCAGAGACTGCTGGCAGAGCAGGGCAGAGGAGTTTGAGAAATTCTGAGGTTTTAGCATGGAAATCTGTCAAGCATAGAAATTGTCCACGGATTAGAAAATTTTATCTACTGTCATGTATAAGACTGGTTAAAAATTTCCAGTGGGGTTTCCCTTTATCAGTGCTATTTCCTGTGCTCCAGTAACAGCCTGTCCCCTGACAGGCATGTTGCTGCTTTAAAATTACAACTTAAATAGAGCAGTGAGCAGAACTGGCTGTTTTATTCGGAGCAACAGGGAGTAGCAGCCCTTTTGGCTCACCTGCTCCCAGGGATGGAGAAAGAGGTACAGGAAGTCCAGGCTGTCACCCCCAGGGAAGAGGTGGCCTAGCTGGGGTCAGTGGGGAGTGTCATCCCTTATCTGGGAGCTGATGGCTCCAGGGATGCAATACTCTACCCAGATCTGTGTCCCATGGGAATCCCAGCATGCTAGCACTTCATCTCGGCCCTTTTTCCCTTAGGGAAACTCCACTGTGGACTCTCCAGCACTGAGGCCTCCTGGCAGGGGTGAGGCCCAAGACAGGGTGTTCATCTCCTCAGCCCTTCAGCCCTCAGACCTGCCCAGCTGTCCCCTCCAGAGAGCTGCCCCAAGCCCAAGAGCAGAGCCTGGCAATGGTGCCTGTTGAGTCTTAGCCCAGATGTGGCCACTGGGCCTGAACACTTAAACCTTCTCCAGCACAAGAGACTATCAAACTCAATTTCATTTCATATTTTCTTTCCTTTGCCGACCCCTCTGTCACCCATATGAGTTCCTCCCAGGTTCTCTGCCCAGCCAGGCTTTCCTAGCAGCATCCAGCATCCCTTGCAGGCAGCCCTTCATTAGGAGAGCTGCTGTGCCTGAGGAAGAGGTGGGAAAGGATGATCAAAGCACATGGGTTCCTCCTCAGACCTTTTTGCTTCCTGAGTTTATCCAGTCAACATTTAAATGCATTTGAGTCCATCCTGCAGAGCAAGGGAGGGAAAGGGCCTTTTGTTTGCTTGTTGCTAAAGCACCTTACTTCTAATTAACAGAGTGATTTAATTAACATTAGGCAGAATCAGCCTGGTTTTGTTCCCTTAGGGGATAAGGGGAGGATAGCAGGCAAGGCAAACAGGTAACATCCTCTTCTGACACTAATTCTCCAGGGCACAGTCCTGATTTCTGAAGGCTGCTCCAGGCTATCTTCTCCAGACGCTTTGAATCTAAGGAAGAAATAAAAACAGAGTGCGAATAAAGTTCACATTTGGAGAGGAAGGTTGGTTTTGACTGACTATTTGTTTCCTCAAACGGTGCCAGGGAGTTGGGGGGGATTTTCTGAGATCACTAACAACTTTGGGACAGCTTAAAGCAGAACCTGGAAAAACAAACTCAATGATTTTTTTTTCTTTCAGCTGAAGATGATTTGTACAGTATTATCCTTTTCTATCATGCTGAGATTCTCATTATTCAGAGGAGCAAGCACTTGCTGCTGCAGATTTCATGTGCATGGATCAGAAAAGTGTTAATGGACAGCTACTGGTACCATCCAGGCCTCCAGCCAGACCTAGGTACAACAGTTTTATAATATGCTGTGCAGAGCATGGTAAGTTTATAATATATCCACAGCAATATATTCATTGCCTTTACTAAATGTGGGTTTGTCAGATTTTTGGCATTGCAGAGAGCATCTCTGCGAAGCACAGGGCCAGAAGTATTTGGGTGAGGCACAGAGAAATGAAACATTTGCTGGGTAGCCTCAGCCTGGCTGCATGGACACCTCTCCTGGCTGCAGTTTGTGCTGTCTTCTGCCTGTCCTCCCCAGCAGGCTGGCAGGCCACTTACTGGGATCATGCTTCCTCTAGGTTTCTTTAAATCTACTGCTTAAATCAGCACTTCTGATTTTTTTTTTGTAATGTGTTGCTACTGATTGTTGTTGACAGGGAGAGAAAAAATGCCCTCCTCTGAATGCTGCACCAGCGCTAAGTATCCTGTCTTTATTATTTTCAATTAATATTGAGACTGAATAGTGCAGCCTTGGCACAGTCTAAATTGAGAACAAGGCAAATTAGACGAGAGATTACACATTTTTGGCATTCTGGCATTAACTAAAATAATTTAAGCTTTGTCTTTGGTGGTGGTCTTAAAGCAAGTGGAATGCGAAGGTGGAATTCAGGAACGGCTCTGGAATACCCTGGTGTGAATTTCTTTCTTTAGAAGAGAGTGTTTAATTCCACATATTAACATGTTGGGCTATTTTACTAAAAGTGAAGTTACGCTGATTAGTTACACTACAGAAGCTAAAGTATGTACATCTGCTTGAAGCAGGCATTTAATGGCAGGAAAAATGGCTAACTTTGCTCATGTAACGTTTCACTTTAAGGATCTTTAAGAGATACACATAACTGACACTACAGCTGGGAGAGGCTTTTTTATTGTTGTTATTTATTTTTATTTTCTTTTAAATAAGCAGAATTCAAGCTGTTTATTTTTTAAGTTACTTTCCCTCCCTCAGATTACAAGAATTTCACCTCCCTGCTTATGACAAGAATTTAATCTCCTTCCTTGCCAAAATGAACTCTCTTTCCCCCAAAATAAAACTGTGATGAATGGAACTAGAAAGGTAAATTCTTAAACTTTCTTTAAAATGTGCCATTACACAACAAACTTCCTGGTATTGATTAAGCCCAGGTGGTCTGCTCACCCAGCAAACAGATATTTTACAAAGCTTTATTACGCCTCATTAGAATTCAGTCCTTTAGAAGATTTCTAATTATATTGTCTAATAAAACTAAACCTTCGAAGCTATTTGCATATTATATGAAGAAATCTCATACAACAAACTCACAGTGGATTCAATTAACATAATAGCTAATTATATATCCCATCAGCCTTTAGAGTAGCTCAGCATTCATGTTGCTCCTGTTTTAGCCTAGAGCAAAGGAGGTTTGAATTTTCACTTCTAAATATTGACTTTTAACTAATATCAAAAATGATTTGAACACTTTTGTGGATGAAAAGATAATGATTAAACTACATGAAACATTTTAAAAGACTTATTTCCAAGTCATTGAAACAATTCCTATTTAAACCTAAACCTTCCCATATTATCCATTCCAAGTCTGTCCATATTTTATTTTAAAAATGACCAGATATGTCTAATTATTTTGACAAATGTTGGATTGACAGTTCGATTATTTTGAAACTGCCTCCTTCCTGCAGTTACACTTTGTATATTTTTCATTGCACTTTGTAATGCAATTGTATTCTTGGCCAGTTGTGGTATCTATCAAGCAAGAAATTTAGGACTAGATTAACAGAGACATAGTAATGAACAGGCATTTGAGCACCCTATAATTGGCTGTTATTAAGGTGTTGTCACAGTAGTCTGTAATGAATTCTCTTGTTTTCTTTTGAAATTGGATGAGATATTCCGCAAAAAAAAAAGAAGGGAAAAAACCCCACAAAAACAAATCCAAAAGTTTCCTCCAACATTCAAAAAAATGCCCCAAAGAAACAAAGCTTTTTTTTTTTCTTTTTAAAGATTTCAAATGATTTGAAGGTGCTTCCAATTTTGAAACACTCAGGAGAAAAATCAGGGAGGGAAGGAGCAAATTTTGTGACTTATGTGAAAACTTAAAAAAAATAATCTTGTGTTCATCAATCTCCTCGCCAAACACAATGAAAGATCATATTTATATTTTTTGCACAAGATAGAAGATAAAGTTTGTTGCTGAGTACATGGTTTTCTCCCATTACAATGATGGCTGCCTTTTCATTCATATTTTAATGAGGTTAGTATCTCTGAGACAGCTTTTTCGGGGTGGAGGCCCATGTCTCCGGTACAATTACAATAGGAGTTGCTTTATTGACAAGTACTATTCAAAATCTTCACAGTATAGAAAGAAAGGCTTTAGTTTTCCACCACTTGTCCAAATACTTATTCCTCTCTTACTATTAAAACACTTGCAGAAAGAGCACTCTCAACTGCCTGGAGCCCTGTACACCAGGCAGAGCACAGCTCAGCAAAAAAATATTTCCCTTAAATTCAAGTTGCATTTATGTCTGCAAAAATTTCCCTCAGTAAAACCCAACAAATAGACAGCAGAAACTAATAGATAGTCTTGGCAGCTTCTGCATCCATGGGTTTACAAGAAACAAGCTGAGATAAATGATAGTTCCTACCCAAACTGTGAATCTGACTCGAAACACATGAGGGAAGGCAAAGTTATGCAGAGATTACACATCCAATATATAATTTATTAGACAGAAACAAAAAAAAACCATAAATCCAACTGTTGGCAGGTTAATCTCTTGTGCTTTTTTTCATCTTCTCTGTCTATGTTATCTCTCAAATACTTTTCATTACTGTAGCAAGGGAATACAGCCCAAATCTAAATATGATACTAAATAAAAGCCTGAACCACAACATAGAAGTATTAGTACACGTACAAAAACTTACTTTTGATGCATCCAAAAGAAAGTTCACACAGCAAAACCCTCTCTGTAAATTTGTGGGGGTCATCACATGAATTTTGAGGGTTCATTACTTCTTTCTGCTATTGGATACATTTTCTTCCAGCTCAGTCCTTGGCTGTGGTGCACATGATAACATTTAGGAGAAGGGAGTGCCCTGTGTTTGGGCAGGGTACCCCGTGGCATCCACAGGCTTTGGCTCAGCCACACTCACACATTCCTGCCCAGCCAGGAAGCCACAGGGAAGTGCTGCAGGAGATATGACTGCACACCTGAATATTGGTTGGAGTACAGACATAGGAAAACCATTTTTTTTCAAAATTTGCAAAGTAAAACCCTTCTGCTGCAGATACTGAATCTCTCTATGTGAAAAGAAACACAGCCAGGAAAAGTGCCTTTGCCCATCAACTAACTTAAGTTACTGTCCTAGATGTAAATTTACAAAGTGGATGAAATTTAATGCAATTTATTGCTAGAGCAGTCAGATTGAAAAAAAAAAAACCAAAACAAAAAACCCAATCCCTCCCAGAGCAACACTGACCTCAGTAAAAAGGATGCCAGGGCTGAAATTGGACTGTGAGGTTGAATCCCACCTTCTCTTGTAAGGGCTATAAAACCGTCCTTCCACGTTCACAGGTGGTTTTATTTTTTTACCTTCAGAAACTGCCACATATTTCTTGGAATTTTGGGGGGAAAAAAGCTTGCTCTGTGCCTGAGCTGCCGGAGCCTCTGCAGTCCCTGTCTGGGCGAGAGGAAGAAGCAGCAGAGTTTGGAGCACAAGTTTTCAAACTCCACTTCTGCCACCATCTTCTGCCTCCACCAGCATTTTTTTTTTTCAGTTTGCAAAACATTATGTTTTCCTGATTCGAAAAATATTTACATCCCAGTGGATGTGATGTGATGGAATTCTAATAGCAAAATGTGGCTTAGTGAGAGACTGTCTTTACTGTAAAATAAGTTATGCTGCCCTACGAACAGAGTTGGGATTAAAAGGCTGCTGTGGTTTTTTTTTGTGCTTTTATTTTCTACTAGGCACTTTTTTGCTTTTCCCAGACACTTTTTTTGGTGTCTTTTTTTTTTTAGACACTTTTTTTGCTCTTCCCAGTTTTCATAAAAAGTAGACTCCCCACCCGTATGTGACAGGGGGAGGGAGGGATTTCATAATGGGCCTGGTGCAAGAAGAAGACGAAGGGGGAGAGAGAGGGGAAGAAAACCCTCTAAGCTTTAATTTTAATTCTCCTGCCTTTATTTATCTGATTTGTGGCCAGATGGTGGTGAAGCAAGGCAACCCCTTTGTGCAAATGAAGCCCACATGTGAAAGTCCTTCTGTAATGTAATCATTGAGACCGGAAGGGTTCATACTGTGTCTGAAAAGAGACAATGGAGCCGGGATATATCAACATCGCCGAAATCGAGTTCATTTGCGATGCAGGCCCTTTGACTATGGTTGTCATGAAAACTTCCTACTTTGATCAGCAGAGGGTGGAGAGAAAAAGAAGAAGAAGGAAAAAAAAAAAAAAAAAAAAAAAAAGAAGTCTTCTAAAGGGGCAGGGATGCGGCGCGGGTGTTTGCTGTGCACTTGGCTCCGGTTCACGCCCCTTTCCGGAAGACGCAACAGGGAGAGGAGCATCTTGCACCTTGACCTGTCTAGACGGGGCGCGAAGTTTGGGGGGTTTTTTTGTCCCCGTTTCCAAGGGCGAGGGTTGCTCTTTGACCCCCACCACCAGCGGTGGTGGCTCTCAGGGCGTAAGGTAGCGGCCAGAGGTTTCCTGCCGAATTCTCGCCGCCGTGGCCGGGAGGGAAGGGGATGGACAAAGACACGGACCAGCTGTTCGGAAATAAAGCTGAAATAGTAGAACCTGGGAGAAGCTAGGTTTTGTAAGCTGTTATTTTCTGCACAAAACCCCTGGGAGGTATTAAACAGCTGCATCTGAGCTGGCGAGCAGCGGCTAAAAGACAGAGCAACAACTGAGAGCCCAGGACTTTGGCAAACTGCGCTTCAACCAGAGAAACAAGTGGCTGGAGCGCCAAGGGCTTTCAAGGCCCGAACGTCCGTCTCCCTTCGCCGCGGTGTCTTCGGGCTGCCGGGAGGTTTCCAAGTGGGAGGCTGGCTTTGGAGGAGGGCAGGGGGCATGGGGGGATGTGGGGGTGTGAGCTGAAGGGCCCACACAGGTTCTCCAGGGCCACCTTTTCTGGAGCTGACGTTTTTAATGGTGTGTCTAATGTAATGTGTCGACGGTTCTACATAGTGAGAGGGATGCTCTTTTTGCTCTTTCTGCCGTCTAACTAACATCTAACTTCTATCTGTGTGAAGTGTGGGATTTTGGGGGCGTAATAAGCAAACAAAATCAGCTTTTTCCTCCATGAGGTTTCTTTAGCAAAGTCAGGGAGCAGCTTAAGGGAGTTGTTGGGACAGAAAAGGAGATGGGATGGATTTACTCCTAGGCCAGGGGAGAAAAATATGTGCAGCCTATAGAAAAAAAAAAAAAACAGTATTTAATCTGATGCTTACCAACCTTTGAAATTTGGGGTAGGCCAACAGAACAAACAAGTAATCTTTTATTTTCCAGCCACAGCTGTGTCAGTGTGCCCACTCTTTCTCATCACTAGGAAATTCATGGAGATTGTGCCTTGTTTTAATATTCTTGCCATATTTTAACATGGTCCATACAGGTTCCTCACAGAAACTGGCTGAGTATTTTGTGATAACGCTGCATTTTGTCAGATGCTTTATAACGTTATTTAGAAACATATTTGAATCTATTTAGGCCTTCATAAATATGAATAAAGCATTTACAAAAGGCAGAAGTAACCCACGGATTAGACCAGATGCTTTATACGTTACAAATTTCCTAAACTTCAACAGTTCTAAACTACATTTTACTTGTGTTTTTTTTTTCTAAGTGATTAACTACAAATTAGCATTTTTCAGAAAAAAAAAATCTCTGCAGATTTATGTGCAGGAAATAAGGGAATTGTACAAATGGCTAAAATCCAGATTGCTAACTGGAGTTTCAAATATTTATAGACAAATTAGGGAAGGAGGGGAGGGGTGTCATCTTTTTTTTTTCCTGAGGCCTTGTGGTGTAGAGATGGGTTTTTCTCAGCTAATTCTGCTAAAAACACCGAGGTGCTCTGCCTGGCTTCATGCCAGTGCCTTCTTCAAAATTATCTTTTATATTTTTTCCTTACTGTTTTGGGGCCTTTTTTTTTTTAAACTGTTGTGGAACGTGAACAAAAACAAACCAAAAAAAAAGACCCTGAAAAGCCAGAGGGTTGTGCTGGCCATGGCCTTCTGAGCAGTTGAAAGAAGCAGGCGAGTGAGAGAGTGAGGAGCACAGGCACAGCTCTGCCTCTGCCCCTGCCAGCTCACAGTGACTGCGTGTCCTGGCAGGTATTGCTTTGATTTTTTTTTCAGCCAAGCACAGCAAAGGGCCTTTATTTGAGAGTGTGTGTGTGTGTGTGTTTGTGTGTGTGTGTGTGTGTACAACTTCCAGCAGGCAGATTTTCTTTCACTGTGGTTTTATTCTGCCCACGTTAAACGGCTTCCCCCTTGTTTATGGGTTGAAGGCTGTATTTTGGAGAGAGGAATTCCTTCTTAACATGAACCCTGACTCCCTACAAGGTGCCAAACACCAGGCTGGGTGGTGCTCCCCTCCTTGGACCTGCACCCACCCACCCACCCACCCATCCAGGGGGGTAGAGATGCGTTTTGGGGCACGGAGGTGAATTGCCAGCAGCTCCCAAAATGCTGGGCTGAGGGGGAGCTCAGCAGCTCTTCGCTCAATCTGCCCTGAAATCAGAGCTGCATCTGCAAGGCCAGCGAGCTGCATTTATGGCACATCGTCACCACTAATATCAGGCTACAAAATGGGCTCGTTTTATTTAAATTTCCAGTGCCTCCTCCATGAGCCCGTGTTGAAAGGGGCAGGGGGGGAGGAGGGGGGGAAGGTGCTGTCCCTAACCAAGTGAAATGCCTTTTGGAGGGGTGTCCCCCCCCCACCCCACCCCCCCCAATTCATGAATGTGGTTTGGAAACAACAGTGAGGCTGGGCATGAAGTTTAAGTAATATTTGGTCGCATGAATTCTCAGGCAGCCCCCATTCATCCCCACGCTGAGCGGGGCAGGCAGAGCGGAGCGAGCCGAGGGCTCCTCGCAGCCGCCCTGCTTCTCGTGTCTAGCTTAAAAAAAAAAAAAAAGGAAAAAAAAGCAAAAAAAAAAAGCACAGTACGAGTATCCTCCTCTTTTTTTTTTTTTTTTTTTTCCATCCTTACAGTGGGAAAGTATCGTAGAGGAGTATGAAGATGAAATATTCTCACTTATCGCCCAAGAGGCAGACTATCTAGCTGACAAGCTGTGCAGTGAAAAATCAGGTACTGTGTCTGATGTAACATGTGCTCTCTCTACAGCCGTGTGGGGTTGGGTGTTTTTTTCAAACCCAGCGTACTGCTTTGCAGGAGAAGTGGGCTGCTGTTGAATAAGCAATGACACTACATGGCTTAAAAAAAAAAAAAAAAAAACCAAAAAAACAAACCCAAAACAACCAAACATCCCCTTTCTTAAAGGCTTTTAATTCTTTTAATTCTTTTGTGCATATTAATGCAGCATGATTTGAGCATCCCAGCTAACGTGGTGTGTTTTCCTCCTGGTGTTACATGACTTTTTGCTCCTTGTGTGTCTGCGCTGTCATTTCCAGGTCAGAAATGAAACTAACCCTCTTGCAACAAAATACAGGCATTTGTTTCTCCTGTTTAATTGCTAATTGCAGTCACTAAACTGAAATGGGAGCCATGAGAGGGCAGGTTTAGAAATGTGCTGCTCATTTTTAGGTGAACTCTTCGTTGCCATCAGACAGGAGCTGTCCGTAGAAGGGCTACCCAGCCCACCACCATCACCTCCTGGGGAAAATGTATTTTATAATAATTTAATGTTTTCTTTCTCTGTAAAATATATAATTCCATATAAGTAAGGCCTCTTTTCCATCCTGACAAAGTAAGAAAATGCTTTCAAAAATTAATTATAGCTTATTTAAAATCTTCCTCCATTCGTCTGTTTCTTTCCCTCATTTTCAGTCTTTTGGGGTATTTTTTCAAGCTTTATTTTCATTTCTGAATGTAAAAAGCACATAACTTGAGGCACTAAGTATTATAAGAGTATAAATGAAGTTGGTTTATCCCTCCTCAGCGTGCTGCCTTCAGTGCTAGAATATGCATGAAAATATCAATCTCCGAATCAACGCTTGTAAATATTGGTTTGTGGGTTAGAGATTTAAAGGCTGTAAGCATTATTTGGGATATAAGAAACAGGGCCCATGAAAAGTACTAGAGGCTGGAAAAGAAGTTCATAGAAATAAGTTTGTATACTTATTTCTACACAGGGTATTTGTAATACTTATTGAAAACACATAGTCTGGAGCACAGGAGAACTCCATCTGTAAAGACACAAAGTTCTCTCTATAATCTTCTTGGGCAAATAAACTCCAAAAAATGAACTTCCCGGAACAAATTTGATTTTTTACAAATATTTCCTGTTTGTCATCTCTCCCATCATCAGAAGCTACTCTTGGTTGTGCCAGAACAGACACAGTGTAGTAAATTATTTTGAAAACAGCATACTTCCTCCAAAATGGACAGCAGGATTTCTGGTGAAGTGAGTTTTGCACAGAAAATCCTTCTGAGTGTTTCAGAAACAAAACCCAGAAGAGTCTGTGGGATAGTGTAGAAAAATCATCACCTTCCAGAGTGCTTTTCACAGAGAAGAGGAGACTGGGATAAATCCCCTCTCCTTCTTGGCTCCTCTTATAGCAGCCTCTAAACCTTTTGGAGAACAAATTGCAGTTTTGTGCATCTTCAGTAACACTGTAAAAATATTTTCCAAAGGCACAGGCAAAATATTGCTATGAAAGTAACAAAGCCCATGCTGTTAAAAATCTGTTTTGTTTTTTTTATTTTTCACGGATATGCTCAAAAGCTTTCTCCCCCCTCCTTGAAACACATTTTGGGTTTAAAACCCACACTGTGTTCTCACCCAGCCTTCTTACATCAGGAAGATAATTTCCTCCCTCCTGGCAGACGAGATTGCTGTAACTGCACGTTAACCTCCTTCACACAAATACCCCCCTGCATATGTGCAGGGCTGCTCTTCCTGACTATAAATAGTGGTCCGCAGAGGGGAAAGTAGTTTGGTTTTCTTCCTGGCAATTAGCACAGATAAACAAGCTGCCATTTAATAAACAGGAGTGCAAGTCCTCATCGTTGCAAATATAGGATGCTTGCAAAAGCAGCAGGAACACTACAGAGTGATGCTGAGCTAAGCTGATATAAAATAAGAGCAAGAAATGAACCTGCCATCCCCCGTATCACCCGTATCATTTAAAATGTTGCCCATTTTAAAAATGTCAGTATATTAAAGAGTAAAGACTAAAAAAAGCCACAGGGACTTCTTTAAAATCTAGTTTGCCCAGTGTTTAAAATGGGACAAAAATAAATGTATTTAATTGCATTAAAAATAATGAAAACATGTTTTCATTAACTCTGCAGCAGGCAGGAGATGGCAGAGGAGCACAGTAGTACCTGACAGAGCAGGGAAGTGCCTGCTTGGGTTTTTCCTGGGAAAATAAATTCAGGCACTGGTGGCACTGGAAATGGCGAATCTTCGAAATGTGTCAGGCTTCATGCCAGCCACACAGCCCCAACATATAACTTACCAAAGCCTCCAACTCACAGAACACAATGAGACTTATCTTATTAGGTCTTATCTGTCTTACAATGGCAATTTTCATTAATACGTTATATTAAAGCAATATTACACTTTTATCATCCTACTGTAAATTATTGGCTCCTTTTATTCAGAGCTCCGTGTGTTCATTCAGAATGGCATTTTTAACTTCTTTTTTTTGGGGGGTGGAGGGGTGGTGCAAATTATCATACTAAGTGACAGAAATAGTATAGAAAACCTCTCCACAGGCCAGTTGTAGATTTTGATACTATGAATTTCACCATAAAGCCAGGAGAGAAAGAAAACAACAAACCAAGTCAGTGATGTATTCATTTCCTTATTATGCCTTTAATTTTCTTTTAAAAGGCTGTGTACATGAATATGGCTTATTTCTTGTGGGCCATTGCAGACTTAATATTGGTGTAATCAAATCTTTTTTCTACTGTTCTGTGGTAAAATAATAAGGGTTGCAGTTTCCTGTCAGCCTACAAACATGACATTAATGGAAGTCCCACATTATGGTAAGCAAACCCCTTCTCCAAAAGTCCCATTTAGTACTTTTCTTTAATTTCTTTAATTCTAAAATCATAGCAGACTTTTTTTTTTTTTTATGGCTACTGGAGGTGGATGTTTCTTGTTTGATTAAAAAGTGGGAAACTTCAATAAAGTCTTTTAGCGTGATCAAACCGTTTGATATTTACAAGCATAGATCCGTTCGCTGTCATGTATTCTTTGATCACACAAAAAGTCTCAGTGCTAGACAGGCAGGCAAAACCTGCTGAGATGCACCTTCAGATCCTCTACTATTTTTACAAGCTTCAAAAAACCCCTAAAAGTTAATTTTCCAGGAGATTACTTTTTTTTTTATCCCCCCCACCT
Source organism: Agelaius phoeniceus (assembly GCF_051311805.1). Lineage (NCBI taxonomy): Eukaryota > Metazoa > Chordata > Aves > Passeriformes > Icteridae > Agelaius > Agelaius phoeniceus. The sequence goes on along the minus strand of NC_135265.1, from coordinate 8,456,395 downwards.
CCAAACAGAAGGCACGGTTGCCAGTCGGCCCAATGGAATAACACAGATTTTTTTTTTAATTGCCCTATAATTTTCTTTGCTGATTGTAATCATTTTTCTATGTGCTCTTTCTGGGGTTATATATATTTTTAGTTGTGATGGTTGGGGCTCAGTGCCATGCCAACAGCATTTCATTCAGGGTTAAATGGAGTTTTGTGAAGGCCAGTAAGGAGCCAGAAACCAGTTAAAGCTTGTGCTAATGTACAGAGCAGAGCCAGCTAATTTATAAGTGGAAAATAATTTAACCATGTATTTTATGAGTGCTGAAAGCTACTGTTTAAGTAACAGCAGGACTTCTCCTGAATAATTTTCTTTTTATGTGCTCACAGCCATAAAAATGTTCTGTTTGGTTAAAATCTTAGAGTCCCCATTTTATCTTAAAAGTGACTTACCCCATGTGTTTCTTTAACTGGCTGTTTGGAAAGTTTGACTATCATTTAGGCACCCGATGTTGAGTCGTACAAAAGTGAAACAAAATGCTCTTATTCAACTGCAAAGAAATCCAGAAGTCTTTTTCTGCACAATTATCGCTCAAACTATTGTGTTTTTGCAAACTGATACTTTCTAGGAGGCTCATTCCCAGTGAGAACTACTCTCCTGGAGAGTTTAACAAAGCTAGCAGCTACATCAATTAAAAGCAACTAAAATGTCTGTTATGGGTATGTGCAGAATATTAAGCTGCCATTAAGTCATTTACCACTCACCTTAACACTCTCTGCAAGATTGTGGTTTAAAAAGGCAATATATGGGGTGAGAAGCTGTAGTTTAATGCTGTCACAGCACTCTGGAATGACATATTTTCTCACATTTTTCTCCCTGTGCAACTAGGAAAAAGAACAGGGGAGAGAGAGATTAGCCTTTGCGTCCCTGCCTTGAAATAGGATCTGTGAGCCCGCATTTCTGCAAAAGCTACAAGGGGCTGGAGGATCCACATCAGTGGGGTTTATTAAAGAACTGGGCTGTAACAGTCCTTGTTTTAAAATACAAAGTTTGACCTAAAAATACCATCAGATTTTAGCTGTAGCAATGAGGATATACTGGGAAGACAAGGGAAATGAATTTGAAGACTAACGTGGGCCCCTCCAGAGAGAAAACCAGGATATTTTCTGTATTTGTTAGTGTAGTATTGTGCAATATGCTAGGGTCTGTTCTCCAGGGCTGATCCATGGCCAAACCCACCCACAGGAGCACCAGCAAGAGCCCAAAGCCAGATGTGAAACTCACCTGGGCAGCGACAGGTTCACCACCAGAGCCTGGGTGCTTCCTCGGTGGTTTTCCAGCAACTGTTTAAAAAAACTCCATAAACTGTGTTTATGTGATGAGACAATCATTAGAGAGCCCAAGGTGGTGGGATAATTTTTCAATTCAAGTGAGCCAGAGTTTTCAGGGCTTTGCAAAGATGCCCTCTCACATGGGGATGCACAAGTCGTGTCCCTGTCCAGTACAGGGAGAGTCAGACGCTGAATTACTTAGCACATTTGAGGACAGGAATTGAGAATAAATAGATTGCTTTACTCTTTTTTTATTTTTTAAAATCATTCTTTATCTGATTCAATAGAAAATATCTTTGAGTCTGATTCACTGTCAGTGTGTCATGGCTATGCCTCATGCTGTCCTTCATTCCTGATTTATTGCCCAAAGTTGTTTAACGTGCTTTAATTTTCACCTTCACACATTCACTGGTGAAAGTGCTTTGAGAAGAATACCTGTTTTTTTCTAGTTTGAAAAATATGTATTTTTGATTAAAGAAACAGGTACTTTCAGCAAAGCATGACTCTCCAGGACATGAGTAAATCACATGGAACTTTTCCTACCTTAGGTGCCCGAGCAGAGGCTGCTGCTCACAAAGGTTGCAGAAGAGATCAGCTCCTCATTGCAGACTGAAGTAAGATCACAACTCCAGTGTTTTCCTTGCCTGGTCAATTTTTGCTATTGTAATATCTCTGCTGGTTTCTACTTTTAATCTTTGGATGTGCCCACATTCCACAGGGCTTTTTAATTATTATTATTAGAACTAGTAGTATTTTAACTGTTTTTCTGTTTCTGATGTTTTGATATGAAATGTGCAGATGAGAACATCCACTTTTGATGAGTTTAATGGGCAACTGGTTTTTCAACCTTATTTCTATGTTCAGGCTTTTATTTACCCCAAGGTTTTCATTTCACTTGTGCTGATTTTCATAAAATCAACATCTGATTGTCACAGAGTTGGGGTCTGTAAAAACTGAGCCTGCTGCTGCAGCAGAAAAAAACAACTCAGAGAAGTCCAAAAAACCTATTATTTTTTAATGCATTTAACAGATGACTTTTTCATCTGTATTTCCAGACCAGATAGAGTTTAGAGTTTATAGCTAAAAGCTGCAAAGTTTCTATCCTTGTTATTGAGATGATGATGGCAAACTTTTGAAATAATTTGTCCTTTTAAAGGTGAAATAACTTAGTAAAGAGTGTGCAGTCCTTAAAACAAGCCTTTCCTTTAAAATTTCCATATCAAAGTCCTACTGATCCCGATATAAGCGTTCACTCAACGTGAGCACCACTATTGTAATAACTTTTTTTTAATTAAATCTTTCTGGCTGAAGAAATGGCAAAAAACATCAAAATATTCCTGACAGAGGTTATGCCTTTCATCGTTGGGGTGGTTTTTTTATGTTCAAAATATTTATTAATCAGTATAAAACATTTGGTCATAAATCTCACCCAGAGATGGGACTCGGTTCAGGTTGTTGCTGTGTCTCCAGAAGATAAAGTGGGAGAATATCTGCTTCAGGCTCCAATACCCTATAAAAACACTGTTTGAAAGGATGTTAACTACTTAGCCATGGCTTTAAGGTAACAAGGCTAGTTCATTCAAAGCAGTAGAATATTTATGGTAAAAGTAAGCTTTATAACAAAGAAAAAGTTCCGAAAATACATAGGGCACCTTTATTATAGATTGAGTAAACAACCAAGAATATAAAATGATTAATTGTATCATGAAAAATAAAACCCCTCTCTGATAAAAATCTGTTAATGTGTCACATAATTTTAAAGTTTATTTATAGATTTTTACAATATTTCTAAAGATAAATATTTCAACAATAACACAATCCATCCCTCAGTGCATATAAACTGCTGGAGCTTCACAGAAGCAATTAGAGCAATACTGATTTACAGCAGTTTAATGCCTTGTTCCCAAAATCTGTGACACAAAGATTTGCTGTCTGATTTAATGTTTTTAAAAAGACTGAAGTTTTTGCTTCAGGTGGAACATTCTCTGCTATATCCTAGTGACAGACCAGTTTTGCAGAATGCTTTATCAAAGTTATAATTTGAGTATCGTGGAGCACCTATCCTCTATAAAATGGAAATAATGCCTTCAGTATTTAAGGAAGACTTTCTTCACACTTAATCCAATCCAACACCTTCTTTGATGTGCATGTAAACAGCAATTTTTAAAGAAACTTTGAAATATTTGAACTCCCTTTGTACTCTATTCTGTTTCTGAACAGCCAGTTTAGGCTGAGGTGGGTCCTTTAGTGTGGATACTAAGCTCACCTCACACACAAAACTCACAATCAACTGGCTCTGTTTAAAGTCTGAGAGCAAGAAAATATTTCTTACTGTGCATAAAACTAAGACATAAACATATCAAACTACTGGGAAAGGTTTAGATTCCTCTCCTGTTTCCATTTTGTTAAATCTGTGGATTTTTGAGTGGGTAGAAAAGACAGATTTGGCTCAAAGTATGTTTAAAAAACCATGTGTTACCGTGTCATGTAAAAGGAAGACAGCTACTGGGATTCTGTGCAGCTATTTCCAAGTCTAGCTAATTCTCACCTTATTTTAATCATATATTTCCCCCCCCAAAATTTAAAAATATCTTACCTTTCTCCAGCATCCTCTTTTTACCATTCAACATAAAAAACCTATAAAAGTAACTAAGAAAATTGATTATCTAGGAGAACAGCATAGTGCAAGTGGCTGACCATTATAAAAAGATCAAAATAAATTAAGTAAGGTGGAAACAGGGAGTAACTTTTGGGGTTTTTTCCCTTTGTATTTTATAATAGAGGAAACTTTAGTGTTTTCTGTAACAGCGACAGCTAAATTATTTCGGGCAGATATGTTAGAATGTCTCTTTAAAAATTTAAGTGCTGTCTTGTGCTTTGATATGCTCTCAAAATTGATCACAGTGGTGTTATAAAAGAGTTCTTCAGTAACCTGGCTTGGGTTTTTTGCTGAGCATCAAGCCAGTGCTGGGCTCAGAGCAGGCATTCAGCCTCTGTGGCTGGTGTGGTTTGTGCTGAGAAATTGCTACGAGAGGGTGGCAGTGAGATATCCCTCCCTCAGAAGGAAAGCTTTTCTTTAAACAGTGATTTGCACATTTACCCTTTTGCAATCTGACTTTGAATTTCACACTGGAGAACTGCCAGAGAATTTTGGTGTCTGTTTCTTTTTGCGTCTGTGTTAAGATATGGGGCAAATTCACCCCGATATCACTCCAGTCTTGTCCTGATGTAACCTGGTGCAGCTGGGACAATGCTGCAGTGGCCCCCATCTGATACCTACTCTCCCCAGCCCTGGGGTATTTATTTCTGGAATAAATACTCAGATTGTTTCACTATCACTTTATTGAAGCAGATACTGAGGTGCAAACCTAAAATTTGTGAGGATCTTCATGAAGCCAAACTCATTTCAGGTTCAGTAAGAAGTGTTTAAAAAAAAAAAAAGAGAGATTCATGCTTTTTATCATGTGTGAATCAGCAGATTAGGTAAAATGATATGATATATATGATGTGACATGACATGAACTGCTTGGAGTCCCATCTATCCAGATATTTATGTAGCTGGTCCCCTTGGTTCCCTCCAAGAAATGAGCATCTCAAAACCTATATGGAAAATCAAGGAAATGCATCCTGACTTCAGACCTTGTCTTTTCTCCCTTATTTATCTCACCCTACTCTGATGAGGTCAGAGATGTATCCAAAGGCATGATCTTGCCCTTTGTCAGTGCAACAGAAGTGTAAAGGTCATTTCTAAGGAAGGAGGACCAGATCTTTGCCCAGAGCAAGTAGCTTTAGTCTGGTGACTTGGGATAGAGCTGTCACATTTGACCTGGGGAGACTTGGGTTCCCCAGTTCATGAGGACTGTTAATATTTTTTTTTTAACAGTAATTTCATTTTTATGCCAAATATACCAGGGAAAGAGCACAGATTTTATTTCAAATGTAAATTATGTTGAATGAGTGGAAATCACTAAGTTCATTCTACTGAAGAACAAAAATAGATGAAGAAAGATCCTAAATGGTCAAAATCAATGCTTTATTTATTAAGATAAGTCCTAAAACAAGTTTATCCACTACCTAGTCATATTTTTATTCACATTTGTCTTTGTGGTCTAGCATTTATGATACCTTCATCAAAATACAGCTTTTAGAAAATGCATATTGCTTGTCATTGTTTCACTGACATAAAGAACAAGCATGTTAGAATTTTATGAGCAAAATATTAACTGGTATGGTGTCCCTAATACATATGAAGTTCACCAGAAATAAGGAGAGCCAGATTCATGTTAAATGAAATACTATTAGTGGGTCTTACAGCAGGAGCAGTGAGGAATACCTTGTAATTATGGTGTACACATCCGAGTGCAGCATACTTTGTTCTGGGGCTTAAGTAGGTAATTAGCGTTTTGGTTATGGAGTTGTGAGTGATCTTAAATTGTGTTGGTCTCTGAAAATTGTCCTTGCTGGGTTGGATACAGTTACTTCTGGAGCAAATCTCTTGGAATTCCCCACTGGGCAGGAGCACCTCTGCCACTGGCAGGATGGAGGTGGCAATGGGAGACCAGCCTGGGTTGGGGAAGGGGCTGAGGAGAGAAAAGCTCTTGGGATGCTACTGGGGGCACAGGGAGGATGTAAACTCAGCACTGTCACCTTCTATTGTCTGAGCACAGGGATTTCTGAGACTGGATGAGAACAAGGAAAGCCTTTAGTGAGGGAAGAGTGTGGAAGGTTGGGAAATAACTGCAAAGTGGAGTTGCTGCACTCGGCAAGTTCCCCCCAGCCGTGCCTGTGCTGGAGCAGAGCTGCAGCGATCGCTGCACGAGCCTTGATTAACAGCAGAACTGTGCTTAATGCAGCACAGGTTAATGCAGAGGCTTTCTTCAGGAGTGCCTCAACAGCAGAACTGTGCTTAATGCAGCACAGGTTAATGCAGAGGCTTTCTTCAGGAGCGCCTCAACCAGGCTGTGTGCGAAAGAGTGGGAGAAAAGGAGAGACCAATTCACAAAGCTCATTTAAACTGAGCGAGAAGCTTTGGAAAACAAGAGTGTCTTCGTGCCTTTAACCGTATTTACAGACCTGGCTGGTTTAATGGCATTCAGCAATAAATTCCATCGCCTTCGGGAGCAATTGATAAAGGTTCTGGTAACCGCCTGCTCCAATCTACTTTGGGGAATGTTAATAAACCAGTACCCAAGGACTCCTAGGTGTATGCCGTGGAATAGAGGGAGCTAAATGTCAGCTAATTAAGCAGAGCTGAGACCATGAAAGATCTTGTGAGTTAAAAGTTAAATATTAATATCGGTTTCAAACTTTATGAAAAGCTGGCTTAGTGGCAGGGAAGCAGAAGGGATATATATCCAGCATGTTCGTGACATTTTCTATTTCTAGTTAACCTCGCAGCCACATTGAAAACTGAAAAGTTTTCTTAAAGCAAATTCTAGAAGAGCAGCCAATAAGGAATTACAACAACCCTTGAGGTGACACAGACATTAATGAAGAAAGAAAATGATTTCAATATGGCAGTGTTTCTTAAATGGTAGGGGGAAAAAAAAAGAAGAAAAAAATCTTCCTTGTCATATTAAATGTGACATGAGCGAAAGGTGAGAGTTCAGAAAGCCTTGGTGCTTGGCAGAGTTGTATTTATCTGGCTGCACATGTTGATCAATTCTGCAAATTCCTGAGGCTGGGGCCAAGCTCCAGGCAGCACCAGCCTTGCAAAAGCACAGGAGCAGTGCCTGGCTGCCAGGGTTATCAGGGCCAAACACACCAAATACAAGGTCAGCAGCAGCCATTTGCTGTTGGTGGGGATTCAGGTTTGGGATGTCATTTTCAGCATAACAGTGATGCTCGTACAGAGAGGGAAAGTGAAGGCTGAGCACTGTGCAAAATGTGTCACACAGCTCACCTTGCCCAGGCTACCTTGAGCTGGTCTGTTTTGTGTTTGAGTTTCATTATGCCTGTTGTTCATCAGGAGCTCTGTTGGAGGGGTGGCTCTCAGCCCTGCTGAGGATTGGGATCACCTGTGCTCAGCCTTGCACAAGCAGCAGAGTTAATTCCCCCAGTGCTCATCACACACCAGCCCATGCAGGATCGCTGCTCCTTCATTATCACAGGTTGAGAGTGGGCAGGCATTAAACACCTTTGCCTTGCCACAGCCAAGTCTTAACCACATGGCTATCTCTTCTGGCACCCACAGGGATGGTCAATTACTAGAAAGTATTATTTGGGGCCAAAAAAAGATTGATTAAAAGCCTGTTTACTGATACCAAAGGAGATGGAGCCTTGTCTCAACTTCTTTCTACATGTAACCTATATCATGCTGACTAAATATTCACATTTTCACTGCATTTAGCTGAGTTAGTGGTTTTCTGAGCTGTGTTCAGCTGTGTTGGCCAGAAGCAGGACAGTGTGGTTGTGCACCTGGCCCACTGCTCTGCCCATTGCAGCACACAAAGTGAACTGCAAAACATGGTCCATTTCATCCAGCTAGATACTCCTGACTCTTCCAGAAGAAGAAGAAGATTCAGTGTCATTCCTATTCTGTGAAATTGATGATTGATGGATGCAAAGAGAGCAACTCAGCACCTTGCATGAGCCTCTGGGTGCCTTGGGCCTACATGGCTAAAGGCAGGGAGGAGCTGGAGATGTGCCTCCTGTGTGGCTTTGCTCATCAATATCCTTTATGTGTGTCCTTCCCTCCAAATTCCCCCACTGCCAGTGAATTTCAGAATATAAAACTGAACTAGCAAGGTTTGGAAGGTTTTATGGTTTCAGATTCATTCCTTCCTTCCTTCCTTCCTTCCTCCCTTCCTTCCTCCCTTTCTCCCTGTGATGCTGCCTTTCCTAAAAAAGCTTCCCACACATAATTAAACTCCAACACTCACCTGGTGGTCACCTGGTGATGGCACAGCCTGGCAGGATGATCACGATGCCTGAATCCCAGGGATTGTGGGAATATGTGGGGTTGGTTTTCTCAGGGTAATTTTGCTTTGACTTTCAAAGACTTGACTTTACATGACCAGGTAAGATCATAAAAGGAATTTCAATATTGAAGTTTTCTGAGGCTGAGTCATGTTTCGTATGGCCTTTGACTGTGCTCCTCCTCAGGCAGCCTGAGCAGACCAGAGCACTTTACCAGGGGGAGCAGATGCCTTTCAAACTTGAAATTAGGCTGGTGCTGAGCACAGCCAGGACACTTCAAGGCAGCACAGGGAAGGATGACAGCCAAGGTCTTTCTGGGCTGAGCCACACTTGTGTTGGGGACACTTGAGGGCAGTGAGAATGTTTGGAAAGACATGAGCTAGGGCAGGTTGTGGTTGTGAGGCTTTCTGGTGTGATAGCACAACATAGTGCATTGGGAATTTCCTGTTTTCAAATGGCCTCATCTTCCCAAAATGAGTGACCCTCACATTTCCACCATGTTTATTCTTCTCCTGTACAGTCAGTCCTTAAATTCTCCTGTCTGCTGTGTCCCAGATTCAAAAGAGGGATGAATGTCTGTCTGTCTGTCTGCCTGCAGCCCTTTCCCACACAGAACCTCTAGGGAATAGGGAAGTGAGATACCTAGAAAAGAATAGATATCTTCTCACCATTATAAAAATAATCATTTTAGGTTAAGACTACTTCTTCTCAGTGGGGATTTTGTCGCCTTTGTTCATTCTGACCAGAACTGCTGCATTATGGAGAGTTTAAAAACTACTGGAGGAGAGCCTTGGAGAACCCACATAAGGAATAAGAGAGGGCTGCTCTCTCCTTAGTGGACACCAGATGGGATGCAGTGTAGGCACGAGCAGTCACTCACCTCTGTGAGTGATTTTGCAAAGCCATTATTGTGGAAGATGTTCCTCCATCCTCCTGTCCAATCTGCTTGTTTGATTCCACCTATTTTCCTTCTCCAAATACTAAGGTTGGAGTTCATGTTTCTTATTAATTATTGGTACAAAACTTAATGTCATGGGCTGTCTAATTTCAGAGGGCTGCTGAAACAATACAGTGATGGAAATAACAAAGATTATCCCTACCTCTGGCTGTTTCTCTTTGGGAAGGGTCTTCCCTCTCTCCTGAAAAGCCTGTAAACAAGCCTGGATATGTCTAGGAAGGCCCTGCTCTCATGAAACTGAATGAGCAGCTCCTTGATTCATTTGAAGATGATGATAAAAAGACAAAACACAAATAGCTGAGGTCAGCCATCTGATCTTTCACCTTTCTGTGCAGATGAAAACACAGATTCTTAACCTTTGAGCCCTTCAAACGATTTCCTGATGTGCTTCAGCAATGGTAACAAGACTTAAGCTGCCACAGTTCAAGGGAAGATTGCTTGAAAGCCTCTTTTATACTTCACAGCTTTGGGTTTTAGTTCTATGTGACAACAGTTTTTAATAAAATATTAGTTTACCTTGACTGGAAGTGATTTGTCATGGCTGCATTCAGGAGGGCAGGGAGGTTCCACTTCCTTATCAAGGGTCTCAGCAGGAAATTGGTGCCTGCATGGAAAACCCTGCACCTGCCCCATGGACATCAAGCCCTTGTCTTGATTATGCAAGGAATTAGGAAGGGTGATTTCCAAGCCCATGAAACACACAGGGAGAATTATCACAGAAGTACAGAATGGATTGGGTTGGACAGGACCTTAAAGATCATCCAGTTCCCACCCTCTGCCGTGGGCAGGGACACCTTCCTCTGGACCAGGTTGCTCAGAGCCACATTCAGGCTGGGCCAGACACTTCCAGTTGCCACAAGCTGTAAGGAAGGAGTGATTGTATGACCTGTCCTGGTCATTTATTTACGGGGTGACTCAAGGAAGGAAAGTTTGTGGCTGAAGTTGTGGCACCTTGGATACAGCCAGAGCTTTGCATACAGAATGTGGGCTGGAGCCAGCAGGGGTGTTCTGGGATTCTCTTCAAATCCCCACCATGAGTTGCCACTTAGAGCAATGCTTTCAGGTTTTCAGGCTGTGTATAAGCCACAGGTTGGTATGGGAGGTCCTGTTTGGATAATGTTTGTGGGAACATCTCTAGAAGGTATCCACAACACCTTTCAGGTAGTTTGTACTCTCTTCCAGTTCCACAGACACTGGGAGGAGTTTGGGAATGCATTGTGACATAGCACTTGCCTAAAAGCTTTTAAGTGCTTCATTCTCTTCTTGATGAGATTTAATACCAGGAAAATTGCAGGGATTTGACTGAACTTACTCTTGGTGCTCCCGAAGGAGAAATGAACCCAACATCTTGATGTAATTACAGGGAAGAGGTTTTCCCATTGACTAATTGTCCAAATAATATTTCTGATTACAACTGTTTCTTCCACAAGAGTGATACTCTTTGCCATGCTTTAAATTTTGCTTCCAGAAACCTGGATAGCAGAAATGAATGAACCTCAGTGGGACACAGAGAGTTCATTTAAAACACATCTCAAAAAATCTAAGCTTTTCTATTTCAAAAGACTTTTTCTTTGTTCTCTACTACCTGAAGGCAGCTCTAAGAGGTGCTTCAGACAGAATATAGGAGATATTCTGTCTTAGACTTTTTTAAGAATGGGTGATTTTTGGAAAAGCTGGGTTGTATAGAAAAACATAAAAGAGCTGGGATCTCCATATAAAGATTCATCACCAAATCAAGGCAACTCATGTAATATTTTGAGGTTTTCTTGCACAAGTTAAGAACAAATCAGCAATTTTTTTTTTTTCACTGCATGGACATTGTCCATTTCAACAGGAACATCTTTCTATTTGTCTGTAAGTTTCCAGACCTAGAATAGTCTTTTCATCACCAGGTACCATCTCCAGTTATTGTTCAGGATCACATCTTGGATCATGAATGAATTATACATAGAATACACACCTAGATCATATCTTGGATCATGAAAGAATTATACCTAGAACACACAGGTTATGTTTTCTCTTTTTGTTGTGTTTCCCATCTTCTTCCTCCTATAGAGGGGAAAGATCTGAAAAAATCCACCTAGTTTTGTAAAGGAAAACACAAAGCTCTGCTGCAGAATTGCATGGCTCCAAGCTTCCTGATGGACACAATCCTTCAGAAATCAAGAAGAGTGGGATTTTTTAACTTTAGTTCTGCTTTTTTGTGCCTCTGAGACCTGGAATCACAGCAACCATCTCAACAGCCAGCTCTTCTGCTTCTTCTGTAGCAAACCCAGGACCACTCAGACCAGAAGCAGCTTGTCCACAGAGACATTTGTAGCTCCAGAAGACATGGATCCTTGGATGACCAAGAAAAGCTGTGGCTTGAATGGGGTCAGATAGGTGTGTCTGGCAGTGGAAGCACCAACCTTTTGACATTACACAGCCCATTTGTTACTCCAAGGTTCACACATGTCCAAAGGGACCAAGCATGGTCCCTGCCTTCTCTACAAATGAAGGAATGAAGGTTCTGTGCCACTGTCCCTTCTGGATCAGTTGTGTCCTTCTGAGTGCTTGTGTCTTCTCCAGGATAGGCTCCAAAATCTGAGGAGGAGCCAGGCTGTGGAAAAGAAGAGAAAAGCTGAGAAGGAGGCAGGAAATCAGAATAAAACCTAAGGAGTGAGGAAACAGGAGAATAAAGACAGAGAAAAGGTCTGGTGTGGATCAGGAGTTAGAGTAGGAGTGCACAAGGCACAAGGGGTACCAGGAACTGGAAGGAGGAAGACCCAAACCAGTTGAGCACAGGAGCAGAGAGATTTACATGTACCAGGCAAAATTAAGTACTATTGTTAATGTTTGTTTTTTTTTTTTTTAAGAACTACATTTTAGATGCATTTTTAATAAAAACAACTATACAAACTAGCAAAGTTGTTCAAAACTAAGAAAGTGTTGAGAGCCCTTCCCCCAAACAACCATAACAGTAGTGCAAGTGGTACTGCAATCACTGCTGTGGGATGCAGCAAACACTGGGCTGCACTTCCTTTCCCCTGAAAGGTGAGAAAAGTTATTTACAAAATCAAACACAAACCAATATCCCCGAAGGAAATTAAATAAAAGCTAAGTTTAAACCAACTTACAGGGAGAGAAGAGGAAAAACTCAGTTTATTGAAAAAGATAAGGCCAAAATGCAGACTCAAACAGGGTCTGTTTTACAACAGCCTGTGATGGAGCTGGTGGTGAATGTGCAAATCTGAGTGATGTCTTGGCAGGGTTTTGTGCTGTGTCAACAAGCTGCAACATTCACACCTTGCCCCAAAGGTGACACACTCCAAAATGGAGAGACATCTAGAGAGACTCCAGCTGGCCCCCAAAAAGCCTGGCTGAAAAAATGGTTGAAATTTTGGGGAGGCTAATTTTGGCTCCTTCCCTCTGTGGGAGAAAGCTGAGGACACAGGTGTGTGTAAAGCCTTCTTGCTGCCCATGCCCAACCATCCCCACACTGTTTCATATACTGGAAATACATTTAGGAGGCATCCCAAGTGTGGTCCAGAAAAGGATGGCTTTTATGGTGACCTCCCAAGAGCCCTGAGGGGCAGCTCCAGGCATCCCCAGCATGGCATCCTACACAATGGGAGGATCTTTAGCACTGGGGATTGGAGCTTCTTCCTTTCTCAAGGCTTGTACCAATGTTCCTGAGGAGATAAGGAAGCCCTGAGTGGGAGTGGGACAGGAAGAGCAGGTGGAAGGTGGGAGATGGGAGGAGAGCCAGCTCTGGAGGGAGCCAGGGGCTTTGTGGGGACACAGGTGACAATTCCCTTCTCCCTTGGGGTCCATCTGGTTTGTCACATGCAGCTCACCCTCCACCTTTGAGGCTGAGGTGAGGAAGGCCTTTATCCTCCTCTTCACTCGGAGACCACGGTGCTAGAGCTGATGGTGCCGCCTGAAAAACAGCAAATTTTCCTGTAAAATTCTCTCCATTTCCCGAGTACCATGGATTGCTTTACAGTGTCCTCCCCTCTGGAGGAGCCTCTCCTCTCCTCCCAGTGACACCCAGCACAGCATTTTCCAGGAGTCTTTGATGTGATGGCTGCAAGAAACCCCCTGTCAGTCACACTCTGCGTGTGTGCACTGCAACTCCAGAGGTCTCGTACTTATTCATTCTTGCCACAGTTCCAAGTCTTCATTTTCTTGCCCCAGGAAATGCACTTAATTATTTATTTGTATTGGGCCCAGGCCTGTAATACTTGGGTGCAGACTACAAAGAGGCGTGCAGAGAGCTATTGCAGGCTGCCAGGGCCCATCAGGCCCCGCTCACCCCAGGCCCCTGACAGGATAACCATCCCCATCGACTGCACATTAAACACACATTAAGAAAAAAGAAAGGTGAGGTCCTCTGTGCTTGTAGCACTGTTGAAAGTAATGGAGCTGACATGCCTGGAAAAGTTAGTGCCTTCAGCAGAGATATCCCCTGGGGCCTGGCTGGGGCTGGGGCTGGAGAATGAGGATGGTTTTGCTGTGGGCTCTGCTGTGCCACCACCATCAGCTGATGAGCATGGCAGTGTCCTTGTGCAGGGGGTAGGAGATGCTACTGGGCACTGGGACAGGATAAAAGCTGGTTAAAACTGGTGCTTTAGGAATGTCATTTAATATTCTTGTCCTTTTAGCTGTAGGAGTTCATCTTGGCAAGTCTGAAACTTCAGTGTCCCTGCTCTGGGCCATTGCTCTGGCTGGTGTCTGCCTCTAACAATATCTGCAAAAATGTCCCCTCCTCTGAGTGTGGGGTACCTGAGAGTTTGTCAGATGACTTCTCTCATGGCATGCTCCTGGTGGCATCACCATGAAGTCAGGTCCTGTCAGGAGCAGGTCAGATCAGCTCTCCAGCTGGTTGGGACTCACAGAACAGGATGGGAATTATCAGCAATGATCAGGGACTGAGCCACACCTAAAAGGAGCCTGTACTTGAGCTGGGATTTGGAGTGAGATAAAAAGCACAGGTTGCCCCAGGTGTACCACGGGTTTGGGTAGGTGTCCCTCACTCTGGAGCTGCTCTCTGTTGGTTTACCTTGAAAGACAGATGGAATTGTGTATCTGTGTGAAAAGCCCTCAGTACTGCCAGAGAATCACACCCACAAACATTGAAATATTAATGCAAAAACTTCATATCAAGGGAGGTGGCACAAGGACTCTCTCCACACAGCATGGCCAGGACTGGATTGTCATTGCCATGATCCAAGTGGTGGGAACACCCAGCTGGCCCCTCATACATGCACCCAACCCAAAGGAGACCCCAACCCTGCTCTGCCCATGCCACACTCATCACTGCGCTCCCCCCAAGCAGCCCCTCATGCTCACCCTCCTCCCTGATGCTCCTGCACCACAGGAATCACAGGAGGAACCTCAGGAGATGTCTACTTTTTATCCTAACTTTGATAGTGATATTCTGTGTATTCTTAAAGCACGGGAAAACCCGTTCCTTTTTTCTACCCCCCAGCAGCTCCCTTGCCAGGGCACGTGTGTTTTGCAGCTCTCTGCTCAAGTAGCAGTGTAGGATATCAGCAGTGCAGGATATCAGCAGTGCTGGACCACAGTGAGGTTTGCTCTGCCATGAAGTGGAGCTGGGCTCAAGCAGCAGGATTTGTTAATTCTTTGCCGGGGATCTAAAAACCAGTTGGATGGCGCTGGAATCATGGCATGGGTCTGGGAGTCCAGGAAGCTCTTTGCACTGCCTGGGTCTGACACTAACTTCTTACATGGCCTCAGGCATGTCACTTTGCTGATTCCTACCTTGATCTGCCCATCTGGCAAGTGGAGATAATTCTGCCCTGCCCCACACAGGCTGTTGGGCAGATAAGTTCGTCATCATTTTCCGAGGTACTGCGATGCTACGGGAGATGGATAATGAGACAGACAGAAAGATAGCTAGATAAATCAATCTCTTCTCATTCAAGTGAAAGCAGGCACTGCAGGTGCAGCGTTGGAGATTAATCATCAGAAAAATTAGTTCCCTCAGTATCTTTTCAGGAGGAAGAAACAGCCGTAGGGCCCAGTCCTGAGGAGAGTTATGCACATGAGTAACCTTAACTTGAATTCAAAGGCAGCGCACAAGTAAAGCTACTCATGTGAGCGAGTATGTGCTCCACTTGCAATTTCTGAAAACGCCTAAATAAATGATGTGTCCCAACTGACACATGTCC
The DNA here is from genome assembly GCF_051311805.1 of Agelaius phoeniceus. NCBI lineage: Eukaryota > Metazoa > Chordata > Aves > Passeriformes > Icteridae > Agelaius > Agelaius phoeniceus. The sequence goes on along the minus strand of NC_135265.1, from coordinate 8,441,036 downwards.
CTAAGTCACTGGCATGCTTTTAAATATTTCCCTCAGACATTTATTTCTGCCCTTTATTAGCCAGTTTCTTTATTAGCAGCTGGCTTCCTGAGAAGCAGCGGGTTACAGCTTTCTTTACAAATACAGTGAAACAAAAATAGCCACAAATATGTTGCTCATGGGCCCTACACATGTTGTGATTTTATATATGCTATTAACTGTGTTATTAATTCAAACTAACCTGTCATTCTTTCAATAGCATACATCTTCATCCTATTTGAAACTCTGTAAAATATATCTATGTTTTTTATCTTTTGAAAAAGAAAAGAAGAAAAGGAGAATTCTAAAGGCAGCAAAGTGTTATCTGAACTTCTCTACCACTATGTGCTATAGGAATCACTTTTTTTGTCCTCCAGACCAGAACATGAAGCCCTTTAACAGACAAGTCTGGAGCCAGAAACTGAATAGGGTTATATATTCAGTTGCCAGAGCTGCCATATGGTGCCAACATTGAATGAAATAAAATAAGAGTCCGGGAGGACTGGGAATCAATATTGGGGCAGCCTGCACAACAACGCTCACGCTGGGAAAAATAAAAAATAATAATAATTAAAAAAAAAAAAATAAAAAAAAAAAACAACCCTGACAGAAGATGGCAAAAAAAACCCAATCTCAAATGGCCAAAAATCTACTGCAGAGGCAGAGGCGAAGTGAGTGGGAGAGCCAAGCGAGGCCGTGCGGGCAGCGGAGAGGGGAAAACGCATCGGAGAGTGAAAAACCCATGGGAGAGTGAAAAACCCATGGAAGAGTGAAACACCCATGGGAGAGTGAAACACCCATGGGATAGTGAAACACCCACGGGAGAGTGAAGTGAGAAGAGTCACAGAACGATTGCCAGGACAAGAGGAACCGCGCCCAGCCCGGCTCAGCCCTCCTGTCTCGGCTGGACAAACAGCCCCGCAGGGTCCGCCGGCATCAAAGGCAGCTCAGAGCGAACCGGGGCAGGGGGCTTGGCACGGAGGAAGAGCGAGGAGCTAAACCCAAGTGGATGGAAATAAACAGGACAGGACTGTAAGGCACCGAATGTGGGCTCAGGGTGGAGGAAGATGCTGCAAACCTTCTGGGTTTCCGTGCGTGCTGTGAAAAGGGTGGCCGGGAATGTGTATTTTACAGATGTGAGAACAAAAGATTTTGGGTGGTAATAGTAGGTGATGGGGGGAAAAGGGGCAGGAGGAAAAAAAAAAGAGGGGGAGGAAATAAAGAAAGTAATGAAAAATAAGAGAAAAAAAGAGATAAAAAAGGGAAAGAAGAAGAAAGGAAAGAAAAACGTTACCCACCCCTAACTCTGTCTAAAATTTCTTATAGTTCAGCATTCACAAGGAGTTACAAGATGCTCTCTAGGCTGAGCACATTTCAGAGCATCCTCATATCAATATTTCTTCCACTTTTAGTTAACAGAGCCCTCCCATTCTAATTAAAATAGCTTCATGAGGACTGAGAGTTGATTCCAGAAACTCAAGCTATCAACATTGGCAGGTTTATATATATAGAAAAAAAAAATTAAGCTACCAGGAAAGCAGCACCCAGGAGTGCCAATATTATCAGGAAAATTAGAAGGGCTTTGAAATCGCTCCCAAGTGTCTTGAGGAACTTTGAGCCGCATCTGCTGCTTGCAGAAAGCAGGTCTGAGGGAATAAAAGGTTGCAGAGATTTAGCCCTGCACAGAATCTGGCCCTTGTTCCAGCTGTATTCAGGTGAAATGTATGAAATGTGCCAAAACATTGGCCATGGACCAGTTGTGACCTTGAAGCTGCAGCTGCTGGGAAACAATTTTTAAAAAATGGACGCTGAAGCTGAAAAAAGGAGCAGCATCCTCTGGTCCTTCTGGAAGTGGATTTAATTCCAGAAAGAAGGCAGAGGACAGGAAAAAAAACCTTCCTGGATGTAAATCTTTAGGCAGGTGTTTTTATACACCACTGAGGGAGGAATCTGGTGGATCTAAAAGGTTGGTATGCATTGTGCATAGTGTATTTAACAAAAGTCTGCAGAGGAGGAGGAGGAGGAGGAGGAGGAGGAGGAGGAGGAGGAATACTGTACAGCCACCAGTGTGAGGGGAAGCAGGGGGACTCCTGCAAGAAACCATAATTAAGCTGCAAGAGACTCCTGCTCCTCTCAAAATGAAGAACAGAGAGAACAAGAAGCGGCCGATGTGGCTTCATAAGGGACTGTGCAAAGATCTGAGGCTTTAATTTTTTTAATTAAAAAAAAAAGGGGGAAAAAAAAGAAAAAAGCTGTAGTCAAAATTAGAAAGCAAGAGGGGGCAGGGGAAGGAATCAAACAAGCATACTCAAATTCAGTTAGGGATTATAGGGGAAATAATAAGGATAAGGGGGAGAAAGAATTTAAAGCTAATCAAAGAACTTTAAAAGAGTGTTAAAATGTATATCAAATGGAAAAGACATTCTAGAGAGACAGCAGGCCCATTTATTAATTAGAAGGGGATTAAATTAAGGGTGAATCAAAGAATGGCTGGACTGATGAACTTTTAAAAATATATTATTCTTAATAAGAGTAAAATCAATTGACACAATTTTGTAGGAAGGTCAGAAAACTTAGTAAAATAAATAAGCAAGGTAAAACCAGATAAAAATAAAAAAGCAAGGTAAAAGCAGTGGGAAAACATATAGCAAACTACCTGCTCAATTTTTTCCTGCTTTTTGGTCATGGGCTGTCTGGAAGGATATTACCTTTCTGAGATGTCACTTATTAAATACCCTTGCATGATGTTTTATGAAAATTATTTGTGAGGTGCATGTTGAGGCCAAGTTGTTCACTGAGAGCATTTGCTCCTCCAACCTGAGGCCAAGTGGGTTCATCTGAGTGGATGGAGAGGTCAGAGTCTGTTTGTCTTCCCTGAGCCAGGAGGTGGAAGCCTCCCCATCAGGAACCAGCTTTCCATCAGCCAGCCTTCTCCATCATCACTTTTTTTTCCCCTCAAATATTCTTAAATATTACTTAAAACTGGCTTTTCCAAAGTAATCCTACAACAAACCCATTTACCCAAATATCTACAGGATCTGAAATGGAATTTCTTAAGGACAAGCAGTATGAAAAAGGCAATTCAGTCTAGTTCTACAAAATGTGGCCAGATATATAAATTGCCTATCCTGGATTTCTTCACCACTAAGGGAATTAACAAATTTCCTAAAGCACTGCCACTTTATTTGTTTTTTTTAATGAAAAGCTGAAGAGCCGTAGAAAAATTAGGAGGAAAATGTTATGATGCCAGAAGAATGATGGTCCTGTTTTTCTAGAAAAGATAACTGTGCTAATTCAAGTGAAGGAACAAACATTATAAAACAAACATCAGTTTGAGCTTGTCTGTGGAGGGAATTTAGCCAAAATAAGCCACTGTCACCACACACCACTCTGCATCCCTGAAAAAAAAGGAAAAAAAGAGTCAGACTAAGAAATATCCCCAAATAATGAGGCTTTGTTTCCAAATAATCAACATATTTTCTGTGTGGAGTTTTCCAGAAACAAATGCTTTTTTACTTTAGATCAGATTATCCAAATTATGTATTTTGAATGTTGGAAATTATTTTATTTCACTGTAGATATTCCAGATATTTTTCTCCAGGTGGATAAATCCTTGCAGCCAGATCTGAAGGTGCTGGGAGCTAAAGTGAATTTTTCCATTGACTTTGGTGGGATTGGGAACTTAGAGGTTAACAGAGAAAAGAAAGAGCACAGATTTACATAAAGCAAATTTTGACCACCAAACACTGAGTTCCTTTTTACAGAAATCGAAAATTTTTGAATTCAGGTCTGATGCTCAAAATATGTGGGATTATTCATGTGAGCACAGTTCAGGAGTGCTCAGTTGGGTCCTTGGATTTTAATAAAACAGTCACTGCTGTCACCCAGCGTCTCACTCCCAACATTAATTCAGATTGACGTGGCTTCGAACGTCTCTCAGCAGAAAGAGCAGGGGAATGGCCACGAGCTGATCTGGGGCAGCCTCTGGTGGCATCTCAACAGGGCAGAACCCCAACACAGGCCCTGACCACGCAGGTGAGGATGCACTTGGCAGCCTGTGATGGGTTTGCTTCACCAGTGACATTCTCTGCATCCTTTGCCCCACATCTCCTGTCCCTCCCTCTGCAGAAACCTCTGCACATCAAATATGAAGGGTGCTCTCCCTATACCAAACTAATGTGCTCCAACAGGTGCTTCACCTGAGCCCTGTTGGCTCCCAAAGGTTATAAACACGTGCTTAAAAGATTCTCTGAATGGGCAGCTTGTTTACCAACTCTTTCACTGATCTGAAGGAAGGGATGAATGTTTTGTGGGTGTAATATGCAAACTGAACTAAGCTGGGTGGATTGGAAAATCCCAAATATGAAAGCAAAAATAATGTAAAGGAATCTAAAAAGGCAGGAAAAATGAGTGGTGAATAAAATGAGATTCAACATAGAAAATAGAAGTTACGACATTTGTGGAAAAATAATCTAAACCCCAGATATTCAATCAGCGATAAAAACCCGAGGAGCAGTAATGCTGTGAGAGATCTAGAGATGATAGTGTGCAGTAAATTAGACATGAGTTTGCCTTGAGATATGGCAGCAAAAAAAGGCCAATTTGATTTGGGGCTGAAGACATCAGAGCACAAGGAGGTAATAGTCCGTCTGCATATGGCTCTGGTGCGCTAGCGCCTGCAGTATTTAATTATGGACACCATATTACCTGAAAGATAGTGACAGATTGAAAATTATTCAGAGGAGAGCAATAAAAATAGTTCAGAGGCTGGCAGGATTGAGTTATGAAATGGCAGAATAATACAGATGCAGAGCTCATGCCAGAAAGTGCTTATCCCCACAAGCTGCAGTGTGTGATGGCAAAGCTGGGTGTGCTTTTCACCATTTCTTTCTTGTTTCAGGAATTGGGAGTGTTCATGGCCCTCAGCATCAGCATCTGGTGAAGGAGAGGGCATGCAACAAAGTGGCTGCAGCAATTTGTGGCTGCCAGACCCACTTGAGGTGTGCATGGAAAGACAGGAACAGAAGAGAGAAGAAAAAATGAAAAAATCAAATATTTGAGCTGAGGTTATGTCCCTTTCTCCTCTGAAGCCCCAGTTTTGGGGTGCTAAATCAGGTGTCAGTAAATCCCCCAGGAAAGGGAGGTTTAAACCCAGGTCATGGCGTGGTGGACACCCCTTGAGTGCAGCACCTGTTCTACCTCCAGCCCAGGGAAGGAGGGAGGCAGAGGAGACACAGGCTGGGCACAGCCAAGCCTTTCCCTGTGTGACTGATCAGCCTGTGAGCTGCCATGGAGAGATGGGTGGAGGCTCCTGGGTAACAGCAAGTCAAAGAAAAAGATGGAAATGAGAATGGGAATGAGAGAGGCACTATGCAAACAGCAGAATAGAGGGATGCTCAGGGGAGCAAAGGCTGAGGATAGAGGGATGGAAAAAGAAAACCTTTGCAGTTCTAGTACCAACACAACTGAAAATCTGGAAATTTGTGTTCTTGTGCCTGTTTGAATTTTCCTGATTATTTTCTTATTTTTCTTTATTTTTCTCCCAGTAATATATGTGACTGTATTTGTCAAGGTGGGAGAAAGTGGAGAAAGGCTGATTCACAGAAGGTGGAGAACAGGAAGAGGAGCCAGGCCAGGGAGCCCAGGTAAATGGAAGAGTCTCTGGGACTTGATACAAAGGTTTGCAGAGAGTAAGAGGAGCCTATTTTAACTATCTTTCTATAGAATAAACAGTTTGTTGAGGAGAAACACTAAGTAAGAAAGGGTCATGATAAGAGCTCTTTGTTATAGTGAGCGAACATGTTACAGCAATTTTGCAAATATTGGCAACTTCAGGGACCAATAAGAGAAAGTGATGGGGTGCAGTTCTGAACAGGGATTTTCTACTACTGGGGCAAACAGGGATGTTCCTTTCTAAAACCTTTCCAATATCCTAAACCACCCTTCTGATGAAGCAGAAATGGTGGAACACACAATTTAAAGGTAGGAGCAGTGGGCAAATATCCTGTAAACAGACACAAGCTCCCCTGGGCTGGTGAGGGACCTGACAGTGTTGGGTGCCTTGAGGTGACCTGGCTGTGAGGTGGTAACACCTCATTTAAACACAGCTCCCTCACTCCCAGCAGCACCTGTGGGTGTTTGTTGCAGTTCTTGCAGGTCTATGTTCTTTTCTACTGTGCAAGAGAAGTGTTTGGTTTCATACCCAGGGTACAGTCAGGGTCTGTTTGGCACACAGAGCCTGGCAAGCAGCTTTTCCATCACATACAGTTTATTCCATGTCTGGAAGTATCATGACATCAGTGCTTGAGCACAGATTCATGCTGTGTCTTTAAGGTTTCCCTGGATTTGGGGCATGTAGGTGTTGCTTTAAAAGCACTGCCATTCCCCCTGTTTGAAAGTGACTCTTTTTCTGAATAGTATTTCAGTGGGGATTTTCTTTGAGAAGAGAACAGAGCTGGATAAAAAGAGTACAGATTTACACACTTCTTCTCAAGTTGAGCTCCTGTGCTCCATTCACATCACGCTTTTTATTTTTATCTCATAAATTTAAAACACATTTAAAATTTGGACAGGTTTCCAGCAGCTCTGATAAAGACATTTGTCCCTGTAACAGGAAACCTGGTGACAACACAGGGTGAGAGGCTGAGCCTGCACTGATGGATCTGCAACCAGCAGCTGCATCCTCCAAAATGAGCCCCACCAGACCTGGTCCCTGGCTAGAGAGAGCTTCTTCTTGGCTTGCTTTATCTTACCCAGTTTAATAGAAAATACAGATTCAGTGGAAGGAGCAGGATCCTTTCTCCCAGGGATCTCCTGTCCCAAGCCATTGGCTGTGATCTCATGAGGATCCCTCCCCCTGCACCAGACAACCACAAACTCTGGTGCTGATTGCAACTACCCATAGAAAAATAGAATAATGGACTGATTTAGCTTGGAGGAAACTTCTGAGATCATTGAGTCCAACCATTATCCCAGTACCACCAAGCCCACCACTAAACCATGTCCCCAAGTGCCACATCTGAGTGCCTTATAAATACCTCCACAGATGGAGACCTCACCACTGCACTGGACACCCTGTGCTGATGCTAGACAACCCTTGCAGTGAAGAAATTGTTTCCTAATCTCCAGTCTAAACCTTCCCTGCCCTAACTTGAGACTGTTTCTCCTTGTCCTATCACTTGTTATTTGGGAGTAGAAACTGATTCCTACCTGGCTACACCCTCCCTTCAGGTGCTTGTAGAGAGTGATGAGGTCGCTCCTAAACCTCCTTTTCTCCAGGCTAAACAGCCCCAGCTCCCTCAGCCACTCCTCATCAGACTGGTGCTGCAGACCCTTCACCAGCTGCATTGCCCCCAAGCAGGGAGGATGGGAGTGTGTGTGCCAGGACACAGCACTCCATGCAAATCCAGGTGTGGAGTGAGCAGGATCACAGGAAAGAGGGAGGAAAGAGCATGGCAGCTACTGTCTACAGGGTCAAGCTAAATGTGTAAGTCTCATTCTAGATTTCTTACAGTCTCTTATTGATATCTGTGCTTAATGCCTTGTGGTGTACATTAATAAATGCTTCAGTTGTCCATGAGTGATTTACGTTTGTTAACAAATTGTCAAAAAGAAAAACTTTCCCTTTCCTCTTCCTTTCCTTTCCTTTCCTTTCCTTTCCTTTCCTTTCCTTTCCTTTCCTTTCCTTTCCTTTCCTTTCCTTTCCTTTCCTTTCCTTTCCTTTCCTTTCCTTTCCTTTCCTTTCCTTTCCTTTCCTTTCCTTTCCTTTCCCTTTCCTGCAGAAAAACAAGATTTCATTCCTTTTTGCTGCAAAACCCCAGGTGTGGTGAGGTTTTCAGTGCTCTGGATCTTGTAAAAGGACTCATACTCATGGCACTGTTTCAAATGGGTGTCTGAGAAATTTCTCTTCTGAGCAAATAAATATTACCATAATAACAAAAAGTTGCATTTTTCCTGCAGGAGAAAGGCAGTATTGACCAATATCCAATATCTCCTCATGAAGTGACCGTGGGGATACAATAGACTTCAGTGCTGAGGACCAAGAGATTTATGAGCCATCCCACAGGGAAAGGCAAGTTTGATTTGGCTGCTGGGCTCTGGGGAACATGTATTGGAGATGAGAGTGGCAAAGGTTGCAGGGAGGGAAAAAAAAAGAAGCCTTCTGCTTTTGCAGAAGGTAATCATTCAGTTTTCCTCTTTAAAAGCTAGATTTCTATATGTATATACATAAATGTATATATTAAAGTAGGGACTGACCTGAGAGCTGAAATGTCAATGGATTGAGGGGAGAATGCCAAAAGAAAAGTGTTTTTCCTGATGTTTAAAACAGAAAACTTGGCTGTTTCAAAGAAAATGACAACATGCCCTTGGTCTGAAAACCCCAACCTGACCAGACATTTCTGCAATGAAGTTAAATGTTTCTGTTTCTGTGGTGGCAAAGGTGCAGTGCTGGGTGCACCCTGAGGGACATGGACCTGTTGTGTCCCATGCCTGAGGCAGGTCCTGCACCTGGAGCATCCCCACTGCTGCTCTGACCCAGCCCCAAAATCCTCCAGTGCCAGATTTTTTACAGTACTCCCAGGTAACCTCTCCCAGTGCTTAACTCTCTTTATAGTTTGACATTTTAGCTAATATCTAACCTACATTTTTTTTTCTGCAAATTAAGCTGATTATTTCTCGTTCTACCCCCAGTGGATCTGGAGAACAACTGATGGTGTTTTTCTCTGCAACAACCTTTTACATCCTGGAAAACCATTACCCGTCCTCTCTTTCCTAAATTAAACAAACCCAGTTTCATCAGTCTTTTCTCACAGGTCAAGTTTTCTAAACTTTTTTCATTATTCTTGCTCTTCGTTCAAATTTTCAATCCTTTTAAGAGACTGGCATCCAAAATCAGACACAGCCCCTGAAATCCAGCTGCTGCTCAGTCTGATATTAACATTAACACATTGCAGAAGGGCTTTTTGTATTTTTCCAGGTTTTTTTCCCCATTGTTACCTATTCAGTTTGTGGTTCAGCACAAGCCCCGGGTCCTTTTCTAGAATATCCCATTTCAGTAATGAAACTCTGAGGGATTTTAAATGCATTTCTCGGTTGTGATACCACTGAGGTTTGTGAAACCAAGTTGAAATGAAGGTGGAAAAGCTCTACCTGGTGCAGCACAAAGGAACCTATGTAATCTTTTTCATTTCAGTAAACTCGCTCTTAAAACGTCTAGGTTTTAGCATCAAAGACCTAATCCTCTTCAGAAATATATATTACAACATAATAAGTATTCTTTAGGGCTTTGGAAATCATCCCTTAATAAAGTCATAGCACAACTTGTAATGTTACAGCCGATGTCAGATGTTAAGAACTCTGCAGTATAAATTAACATACAAAATCTCAGCCTTTGGATCAGGTTTTCCAGGTACGTGGAAGGGCTTGCTATGGTTAATTTGAAATACAGCTGATGCTGTTCATGCATTCACACCCTCCTGGCTTGTTAAAACTGGGCAATTTTTTTTTTTTTAAGAGTATATCTAATATTTCACACTTTGCACTTCGCTGCTTGTGGACAATTTCTCTCCAAACTTCCTGCACATACATTTTTGTAATAAAAGTAGCAGTATTCAAGTCCATTTTCCTCTTACACTGTGTGTTAAAATCAATTCAGAACAATCCTTTAAGGCATTTCAGATTTGTTCAAGGCTCTTACTTATGTTGACTGATTTTAATTTTGAAAATACTTATACTCCAAGATTCTTCAGTATTAAAATAAAGTTAACATGGTCTTTTTAATGAATCCAGTGATTGTAATAAGGATAAAAATCATGTTCAGGTCAGATATTTAATATTGCCTTGGTGTAATGATAAATGCAGCCACAAAATTAAAGCAAATTATATCCCTTTTATTACTGTGTTTTCTTTTTCATTTATTAGTATAATTGTTTTCCAGGTTTCCCTTAAAGAATCTTGACTACTTATAACTTTATATCATTAGATGTATCCAACTAAAACAAAAAATTTGAGGGGGAAAAAAACCCATAAAATGATGAGATATATAGACTGAATAAATTATTTTAAGGGCTCTGCTTTCGGTTAAACTGTACAGGATTTTCCTATTAAAAAAAAAAAAAAAAAAAAAAAAGTTGCTGTTTTTCAAGTTGTAGGATGCCAAAAATAAAACAAATCCGTGAGATGAGAGCAAGAGAGAGGAGTGATTTTCTTGCCACCACGGGGTCCAGAGGGGTTGTGTGTGTGGAGCCAGGGGCAGCACCACCTGCAGCACCCAGCCCTGGGTGGCTTTGGTCCTCTCACACAAAATCTCCTTTCTCCCAGAACCTTATTGTATATATGGACACATGCACCTGTGATTGAGATCTTACACAAGAAACCATCAGTGTATCTTCTTAAAAATGTTTCAATCCAATCTGGAATTATTGCCCATTTTTTTTTCAAGGAATCACACCCCTTTTACATTATCCAGATGGTGAATATCACATATTGGCACAATCAGAGATACATTTTCTTTTTTTCCCTCACAGAGAATAAATATGAAAAAGTGGTCTATCTCCTTTCAAATGTATTTCTTCTTGCCCTTTATAATGATATTTTTTAAATTCATGGAGGCAATAAACAAACACCAAAGAGACAGTACAACTTCAGTAGCTCTGTAGACACAATGATATTTTCACAAAGCATTTTATAATTACTGTAACAGAGGCATGTCTATCATGATTGGAGTGTATCAGCTCTTGTGAATACTACAAATGTGGCTGGTAAGATGCAAGTAAGAGCTTTCCAAGTAATGGAGGTAATTTATGCACCCTTATTATGGAAACATTTTCGTGCCATTGTTTGATTTGGGTGTAGTTTGCTTATTTAAGCATAGAATGTCACTCTGTCATTTCACACTTCCCCACCATTCTCTCTGTTGATTACACTTTGTCTGAGACACATGAAACAATTAGTTATTGATAGAGTTTAGGGTTTATGCATAGGGAAAAAACAGGAAAATTTACACATTAGGGAGCATTGCTGTCTCAGCCAAAAGAAGAAGGCTGCAATATCATATAAGAATATTCATCCTGGAAATATTAGTCCTGGAAACCTAGCAAGTATTTAGAGCAAATTCAAGGAGAAGGACTCTGCTAGCAGTGCAAATAGAGGGGTGCTCCCTCTGTGCTAGAGATAGGGGTCATTCTGGAAAAGTGGGCTTGCAGTGGGGTTGTGTTTGATGGGATAAGTGCTCATCCTGGAGGGAAAAAAGGGACAGGCAGAAACCCACCCAGCTGAATCAGTCATGTTGAGGTTTTCTCAGATTTTGGATGCACATAAGGTGCAAAGAGATTTAGGATGCACATAAGGTGCAAAGAGATTGTCAAGCTGAAGGCTGCATACAAAGGGCATCACCTCTGTTGGCAAGCCAAGAGGTGGCCCAGGCTGATGCTGATGTGGAAGGTGTCTCTTGGCAGGATGATCCCTGAGGATGGAGGACACAAACCCCTCTGCCTCCCCAGCCCTGTGGCCTCTCTCCATCCCCTTGTCATGCATTGGCCTTTCTGTCCCTTGCACTGCCATGGCTGGCTGGTCCCCACCCTGGGGAGCTGGCACACAGGGGACACCATGCCAGCAGTGAGGACAGTGTCAGCATTTGGCTTCCCATCTGCTGGCCCTGCAAACCTCCCAGGGACAGAAGACACAATCTCAAGCCTACCCTGCTGCTGTTACCTGCCTGCCTTTTTAGGCTGCTCTAATTTACCAGCATCACTCGAAGTGGGTACCACACAGCTCCCAAAATTAGGGAGGCCCAGATGAGTGCACAGCATCCCTTCCCAGGACTGACTAGCCAAAGGTAATTCCTGCAGAGGTCCAGGGGAGTCTGGAGCACTGGCTGGGAGATAGAGAGGAGGATGCAGCCCCTCTGTGTTTGCAGTATCACCTTCCTTTTTCCCCCGGCGACGTGATCAGATAGAACTATAATTATAGGTGTGTTGTCATCTGAGCTGTTTGTCAAGAGAGTTATGTATTAACTATGAGCTGCCTGGACTGCAGCAATTTCAGGCAAGCCTGAATCCTGCTTGCAGTTATCGCTCTTACATGGGAGCAGTATTTTTAGCATTTATGATTACAAAAATCTCATGTTTGAGCAAGATCTGAGATAAGATTTTAAGACCCTATTTATCTAATAGTCTCACTGGGATGAATTACTGCCTGCAAAACTGTGTGGGATGAGGTTATAAAAAGTGCTCTCCCCGATCAGGAGATGCTCTGGTTTCTGAGTGCAGAGCTGTGAACCAAGGCACAGCTACTGCCAGGCAGACAATCACTGATGTCACTATTTAATAAAGTGACAGTTGTCCTTCACGTGGGACAAATCCTGCACCTACTGACGTGAGGAATGAAACTCCCTCAGCTGGAGAGCTGCAAGGAGAGACCCCTGGGGAGCAGTTAACATCTGTGGGGACCTGAGTGTCCCCTCCAAATCCCAAACTAGAGGGGACCCTGTGTGGGAAAGGTCCTCCCGGGTGTACGCACTAGTAGGTCAAGTGCTTTGCTAGTTTATTCCCCTATGGGATGAGAGAGAATAATTGGGGCTACAATTAGCAACAGAAATACGTGTGCTTCTGAGCAAGGAAAGACATCACTATGGTGAACACTCTAAAGTTGGATAATCACTTCAAACTCTCACTCAATCTGCCAGTTTGGGGTTTGGATAAGAAATTACCTGGGGCAGGGTAAGTTCATACACCACAGGGAAGAAGGGCATGTCCTCTCCCCTCACATTGTCTTTCTTACAGATTCAGTAAGTGCATCACCCCTTGATCTCATGCAGGTGTTAGCAGATGCTGGACTGCAGCATTTCAGTTAAAGATGCTAAGAATGGTCCTTAGAGGGTTGGGATATTTTTGTTCTTAAAAATTTTGCAATGATGCAACCCCTTGATTACTTAGATCAGATTAGGAGAATAAAAAAACACAGTTTGAGTGCACCCAAAATCCACAAAATAAAAGTTTGAAAAAATCACTAGATCAAAAAATTCCAACAAAGGTTTTTAAGTCAAAATTGTGGCATTTTTTTCTGTTCTTCCCAAATATGATGGAATCTGGGCCTGAGGTCAGTGCTTATGTCATTAACAGGAGCACAGACTCGCTGTTACAGTGATGCCAGAACCTGATGTTGGATCTGATTCTCATTTAATGAGGGTCTCATCGTGGCAGAGTTTAAAGCATGTATTGAATGATTTTAATGAATTTTTATAGTGCTGGAGAGGTGCAAAGGAACTTGAGTTCATTTGGCATCTAGCGAGCACAAACGAGATTACACACAAATATCTCCCAATTTCCATGCCATGGAAAGAGGATAACAGTTCTTGTCTCCTTCACTGGATTGTTAATAAACTTTATTCATTAGTACTTATAAAATGATTTGAAAAGCACGGATGAAGAATGTCATATAAAATGCGAGGCGCTTTTAGCCTGCAGACTTGCAGTTCAAGCAAGTTACTCTGCATGTTTAATGGCTACTTACCCAAACAAGATAATTGATATTTTAAATATCTCTTCGATGTTCTAAATATTGAAAATATCTTGGAACAAAGCCTGTCAGATCCCTCTGAGCAAAGAGAACGCTGTCAAATACCAAGGACTCATAAAGGAATTTAAAAATGTAAATTGATTTCTGGAAGTTCAAGCTATGGGCTTAGTCTGAAAGGAGGAGACGGGGGATTTTTACACTTGGTAAATAAATAATAGCTCTTGCTGTTTGTAGATTCGAGTCCTGGAGTCGTGGCATTTTCTAGGCGCTGAGGAATGGAGGCTCAGGGAAAGCTTTTGAAGTGGGTGGTTAATTTGTCTGATGTGACATGAAAGGTGCTGTCCGTGGCACTCCGTGCCTCCCTGCTCTGCCGCCGAAGCCGGCCTGATGGCAACACTGGAAGGAATTAGGGAAAACTACAGCGGCAGAGAAATGAAGCCGGGCAGGGGCTGCCACGGTTTGTTCCCCACCTCTAGGCAAGGTGTTCCTTGGCTTTTCATGTTCAGTGAAACACAGCACAGGCAAAGCAGCCAAGAGTCAGGATGAGGTTCATGGATGTAATTATAAACCCCCCAAACTGGAGAAATAGAAGGGAAAAAGTTATTAGAGAGGCAGAGGGCAGCTGCAGGACTCTTGGGAATCATTCTGGATACTGGAGTCTGACACACTGGCACTTTGCTCCTCACCAGGTGGCTTTGCATGTGCTTTGGAAAGAGGTTTCCTGGGACTGGTTTGGCAACAGAAAACCTACTGGTTTTGGGGAAGGACCAAAAGAGAAAAGCTGGTCTTTACAGCTGGAATGTACAACTATGCCTTGCTAATACTGAGGAGAGAAGAAAGCATTTCTGTGGTACCAAATACAGTGAATGGGTTTCCTCCCAGCCAACTTTACACCCAGGGCTGCACTGTGGCACCGCTTCTTCCCCAGTTCTCACTTGTCTGACTGAAACTTCTCCATTTTCATCCAAGCAGGGCTCTGC